>NC_057918.1:71771141-72097960 GCF_018873765.1 Telopea speciosissima | reverse complement strand
ATTTATTTATCTTTCTTAAATTTGCCCTTTATCATGGTGATAATTAAAAAATTATAGAAGATTCGATGATTGCTGCTTTGAATACAACAATTCCCCCACTACTTTCCGTTATTGAAAAGATTTTCCATCCCAAAGGATTAGGGAGCTTCTGATCAGAGCTTTTAAAAACAGGGGAAAGAGGAATTTCATTTTACTCTTCTAACAGAGGAAGCAAAGCAAAGCAAAGCTGCAGAGAAGCTAGCGATGGGGTTTTTGAGGCTTATTTCTCTTTTCATTGTTCCTTTATTGCTTTTCTCCATGTTGCAGAAACCCACTTTTGCTATTAAAAAGGCAAGCAAGCATTCTGTATTATTTTTTCCATTTTTCTTTTTGAATGTGGATGGCGTCATCGATCGGGGCGTTTGGGTTGCAGAGGAGGAAGAAGAAGAAGGAGAAGAAGGAAGAGGGACGGTGATGGGGTGGGAGTTTTTTTACAATTATCACCCCCAAAAAAGGTATTTTGATCTTAAAAAAATCCGTGACAACGGCACATTGTCACGATTAATCCCCTCCGTTACGGGTCTATAACAGTGACGCCAGTTAGTTATTAAGTATGCAACAGAGGAGGGTAACAATTGTTTCAAAGATTTTGAGGGTAATAGTAAATATGAAAGATTTTGGAATGGTAATTGTAAAAAACCCAAAAAAACAAAGAAAAAAAAATTCAGGGGAAAGGATTCGGATTCGCACCCACCACCTCAGGATTGGCCTGAAGTTGCAGAGTCAAGACAAGAGATTCGTCGCAGGTCGCCTGAAGTTGTAGAGGAGGCTGCGTGAGATTCGTCGCAGGTCGCCTGAAGTTGCAGAAGCTGCGTGAGATTCATCGCCTGAAGATGTCGCCTGAAGTTGCAGAGGCAAGACAAGAGATTCTTGGCTTACCTCGACGTTTCCGGCGAACCTCTCCGGCAAACTGGGGGCAAAGTTCGTTAGGGTTGAGAGATTAACGTGAATGAATTAGAGAAAGGAGGACCACGGGTTTTAGGTTGTGAGTTTGAATCTGGCTTAACCATGGGTTTAGGGGTTGGTTTGGTTACACCAAGAGCAAGAACAGCGCAAACCAAAAGAGATTAAAAAATACCAAAAGGCGAGAACCCTTGGCAGGTATCAGTCCAAGCCGAACAAAAGCAACAGAGAGCAAGGAATAAAAAAACTAGCAGCAAGATTCTAGGGCCCAGAATCAAGCAAAACAAGAAAGTGCAAACCCCACATGAACCCTTCCCAAGGAAGCATGGAGCAGAGCAACCAGAAACCGTACAGGCAACCCAGAAGGGCAACCAGACAAAAAGGAAGTCCAAAAAAAGAAAAAGAAGGACCAAGAGGAGCCAAACAGAAGCAAGGATCCCAGTGCCACAGTCCAATCAGTTCCACGCAGCTCCAACTTCGACAACCCCACTAAAGGAAAAGGAGAGGAGAGAAAGGGTAGGTAGCCTTAAAGACACCAAAGCGCCATGATTTGTGTTGTTTTTTGGATTTTTCTTTGGCTTTTAGGTTTCCCTTCTTCGTTCTTGAGGAGAGAAAAAGGCAGAGATTTCAGGAGAGAAGAAGAAGAGATTCTAGGTTTTGGGATATTTCTTGGTTCTGGATTTTCGGAGATCTCAGACGATTCTCATAGTTCTTTTAGAAGTTTTACCTCAGATTAGCTCGATTGGTGGTTCGCTCATTCTTCTGCCACTGGAGATCAAAGCTTTTGAGCCAGAGAAGATCGTTGCAGGCTTGTCGATCAAGAATCGCGAGATTCATCTTCTTATCGTTTTGTTCTTGCATATTTTTCTCTGTAATTTCTTGGATCTGTTATAATAAATCGCCCACCCCCTGCTGTGGCTGAGTTTGGTATTCTTGTAATTGGAAACCGAGAGCAGCGATCAATGAAGGCGCCCGGACCTCCGCAAGCCTCGATCGATCTCAGGTAAACCTCTATCTTTGATTCTTGTTTTAATCGATTACATGCTTTCTTTATTTCGATTTCATTACAGATCTGTGTTGAAACAAAGTTCATGTAATCTCTATTACCTAGTCTTCTATTCCGTTCTATTTCCGTATCTTGTGAACAGTTGCGTTGGGCTTAGTTTGGTCAAACATCATTTTCTAATTTCTTGTGTATAAACTACCATATTTTGGGAATCGATGCTTACTGTCATTTGTAATATGCTCGGATATGTGGTGATTATTTGTGTCGACGGATTCTAACTATTTGTGCTTCCATTAAATTCCTGACTTGCTGAAGAATGTTTGCTGGTAGTCGATCCTCCTTCATTTTCTTTTAAATCGTTTCTTGATAGGTCTGGTTCTACTTTTCTTTCTCGAAATCTGGTAGGTCTGGGTTCATTTCTAGATCTAGTTTCTTTTTTTATTGAATGATTTTTGCTACTGTTCTTGAACTGATTTCTGTCGACTGCCTTTGCTAATTTTTTTTTGTAACATTTTTGTTGGAATCTTATTTCTTTATTGTCAATAGTGATGTTTAATCTCTGTGTTTGATCTTAGATTCAAGAATGCCTACCTTTAATCTTCTGTTATGATCACTCTCAGTGAATTATCTAGACATGTCATTGTTAGTCTCTGTGAATGATGTCAAATGCAAGATTGCACTTCAGTTCGGTTTCTGAGCAACCTCAGATCCGAAAATGTATCTCTTGATTAGCTTCTGTGTTTGGTGTTTTTTTTAGTCTTTGAAAGCATGTTCCCTATGATCCATGTCTTGATTAACTTTAAACTAGAGATTACATATATCAGTGGTATCCTTGGCTAATTTTTTAAATCTAAAAAGAAATGTGTGATTGCTGTCTATTTCTCATAACCTCAGTGAATGTCCATTCTTAATCTCTTGATCTTATATCTTTGAGAATAATGAACATGATCCCTAGTCTGTGGATGATGAGCATACATTTTATTTCAAGAAACATATCATATCAAAGTCTAAATAGATTCCCTGTGTTATGTTCCATGGAATGAAACCTATTTCTTCTTTTTTTTTAATTGGATAAATCTTATGCCTCTGTTCCATGAGTTATAACATGTACCTTTGCATTTCATTTGTCTCATAAACCAGAATCCATTCCTATAAAATCCGAGTGGGTATAATATGCGCTATGTCCTCTGATTTCTAAATTTATCTCTTTCTCATATGATCTATATGATGAATGGAATGAGGTTGATCCCTTTTATTTTTTATCCGTATTCTTGTAAGCCCATATAGCTGCATCTAATCCTAAGATTTCGGATCTATATTACTAAGGCCAATAGTGGATGAGGAAAGCCGATTCACAGGCTCCAATGCATATTATTTGGGTTTATCCAATTTTAATGGTCCTCATATTTGTACAGCCGGGCCCATTCCCATTTAAACCAAATGGACTTCATGTAATAATCGATCAGGCCCATGACAATAAGGCAAGCCCATCAATATTTGTATTGGCTTGACCCATTCCCTCATAAACCAAATGGATTCCATATAATCAGGCCTATGGTGATTAGGCAGACCCATAAACAGATCTTGATATATTTGTATAGTCAGGCCCATTTCATTTGAATTAAATGGCTAAGGCCCATTATATAAATGGATCTCATCGTTAAATGCTAATCTCATAGTTTAATCTGATTAGGCCCATTAATAATTCCCTACAGCCCATGAAGAAGAGTAATCCTCTTATCATTTCATCTAGTCCACTTAAAGCCCAGTCAGGCCCATAATGGATCCATTTAGAGACTATCCCTCAAATCCACTTTCAATTTAGTCTAGGCCCAGTCGGCCCACCATTTAGAGATTATCCCCTAAGTCCACTTTCGTTTTAGTCAGGCCCAGTCCGGCCCACCATTTAGGGGTTATCCCTCAAATCCACTTTCATTTTAGTCTAGGCCTAGTCCGGCCCATTTCAAAAAATAAAGCTTTGTTTTGGTTTTCATTTTGGTTTTCTTTTGTTTTCCAAAACCATTTTCTATTATTGATTTCGAAATGATTTTTTTTTTCATTGCCATAGACGGACGGTTTGGATCTAATCATGATCTTTGGCCCAAGTCATTAGACATACATCAACCGGCCCTAGGAAATCGCTTTTAATCGATTACATCTTGAGTCAAGCTCGTTGGAACTTGGGATTCCATATCCCTAAGACATGCATACGGGTTTCAATCAAAACCCATCGTCAGTAAATCATCCGAGTCCCCACCTAATCATTTAGCTTTCAAACAAAGCCTATCAAATAAATGGGTTTGAATCCGAACTCAATTAGGTCTTTATTTTCTATAAGCCTCCTCCCTAAAGCATATCATTTGGTGGCAGTCCATATGACGAGCTATGTAACGATTGAGTCATTTTCTCTTGCATACCAAAACACTCTATATTGGCTAGTTCGGTATATGGGTATCCCTAGGGCCGTACATCCCTAATTTATCAATATAAGTTTGGATTTCTATCTTCGAATATATTTTATCTTATCTAATATCTATTCTTTAGTTTCATTCATCCTTCTTAAGTCTGCATCCAAAATAAATCAAAAGATCAAAATGACAATATCCCATGGGACTTAGGCTTTAATTCATGATCCAGTATCGAGAATCATAATAGGCATAGGACAATCTTCGATCAATCCTTCCGAATCAATTAAATTGGATCTTGCGACCGATATGTCTGGCCTATATTCTCGTATCTTAAATATTTAATTATTCATCATTATTTGATTATTCCCATTATGTGTCTTTGATTTTTTTTTAATCTATTGTCATATGATTCATTTATTTATCTATTCATTTCTATTTGAACACATCATTGTCATCAGAACAGTAAACATAGAAATCTGGCTTAGGATAATATATGTCGTAGTGTATGCCTAGCGTAGGAAAGTGACCATTATAGAAAGTTGTTTAAGGTATAGTATAATAGGGAGACCGATCTCTTTGATTGGGCAGATCAGGTGCCTAACACCTTCCTGATCTGTAAATTGACACCTGCTCAAAATTTTGGGAATAGTCCGATGCCTTGTCCAATGATTGAAGTTTAGATATTTTCTTCTCTTAAAGAGAAATACTTTTGGGTCCTAGGCCCTTCACCTAGGTGGCGACTTCTCCTTTTGGTTCGATGAGTCCTCTTATGGTATCAGTGTGACTCATTACCTAGGCCATCCCATTTATACACCGCGTATGACCATGCGGTTCGATCCCGGTCCATCCATTCCGGACCCGAGAGACCCCTGTTGTCTCTACAGGGTGGGAGTCCATCTGGTTAGGGGATCTAGTTATGGTGTCCGGGACACGAGGACGTGGGTCCCACAGGAAAATAAATCAAAAGGGCAAGTAACAGCACAGACGGATCCACGAGCGAAACCAGTCAAGTGAGTCCGTTCGTGACTCCGTTGCTGCTGTCAGGGCCCAAACCTCGAGGAAAGTTACAGGGCTTTGACCCGTACTTCCAGGACTTCGAAGGGACACTTATAATAGTAATTTAAGTTCAAGGTAACTGGTGTTAACCATTGCCACCGTGACATTACCCGTTGGTAAAGTCTAATTTGACCCAGGGTATTAGGATATATTTTGGGTGCGGGTGTAACAATCTCTCTTCTCCAGGAACCTGACTGATGGTCAATAAAATAATCCACCGATGAGGGGGCTTTAAGGGGGAGAGGGAATGGCGCCAGAAGAGGAGGGATATTGGGAATCCAGTAATCGAGCCATGGATTGATAGAATGACTGTTTCCAATCTGGAAGAAGGAACCTTTCTTGAGGAGGTCCCTAGTTGAGCAGACCGATTTCTAGCCCCAGGAAGAGGTAGAAGGACAAGCAGCCTGAAGGAAGTTGGTGTAGGGGAAATATTTTTCTTTCATCAGCCTTGCTCATAGCGAGGAGGAAGAGGATAGCAGTTCCCACCCTTTTTTTGCTAGGAGAGTAATGCTCATCGGGGCTGATAATTTGACATTGAGACTGCCCCTTCTTTTTGGTAGGCAGATGGTGTTCCACGAGACTGTTGGCACAAGTGATTTGGTTCCACTTGACCAGAAAAAACTCCGACTAGTGTTGTCCAACACTGTTTGCACAAAAAATAGAATCTAGAAGCACGACATAGTGTAGAGAGGCATAGCTGAGTGGGTGTTGGATGAGCACTATCTTTCCAGCTGGGCTTAGAAACTGAGTTTTCCAATGTTGTAACTTCTTTGTGACCTGATCTATCAAATTGTTGTAGTGGTGTTTGGAAAGCTTCCCATTTATAAATGGAATGCCAAAGTAAGTATCCAGTGAAGTGGTGGGGATAATCTGGAAAAATTTACGTAGTTGTCTCTTAGTTGCAGAAGAGACATTGGGGCTGAATTGGGCTCTAGTTTTGTGTAGTTTTAAAGCTTGACCTGAAAATTTGCAGTAGGTATCAAGGACTTCACTTAGAGCTCGCGCCTCGGACATAGAGGCTTCCCCGAACAAGATAAGATCATCTGCAAAGGCCATATGAGACGCATGTTCCCCACCTCTACACAGTTGAATTCTTTAATTTTGTTTTCTTGATGGGCCACTGCCAATTTAGTGGATAGAAGCTCAGTACACAGATGAACAAATAGGAAGAAAGGGGATCTCCTTGTCTAAGACCTTTGGAGGGCTTGAAAAAAGTGAGTGGAGTGCCATTGAGAAGAATACTTAGTAGGGTGCTCTCCACACAGAACATGATTTTTTGGATCCACCCTGGGTCGAATCCGAAGTGCGGCGTGCTGCGTAAAAAAAGCCCATTCAACTCTATCGTACACTTTCTGCATGTCAATCTTCAGAGAGAAGAAACCTTTATTACCTCTTCTTGTCTTTTTTGTTTTATGGAGCAATTCATGAGAAATAAGAACATTGTCTTGGATGTGATGCCCCTTGATAAATCCATTTTGACTAAAGGAGATAATTCTGTTTAGGATAGGGCGTAGCCTATTGACTAATATCCTGGAGATGATCTTATAAATGAAGTTGCAGAGACTGATCGGCCTGTGTTCCGAGAAAGAGGAGGGGTGATCTACCTTGGGGATGAGTAATATATATGTTTGAGAGACAGACTGAAGGTTCCTTGTGTGAAGAATTTCTTGATGTAGGTGATAACCTCTTCACTAACAGTTGTCCAGGCATTTTGAAAGAACATTCCCGAAAAACCATCCTGACCCGGGGCTTTATCTGAAGGCATGTGCTTGACTATAAGATGATTTCCTCATCGGTAACCGGTCTGGTGAGTCTTTGATTATCCTCCCTTGTAACTCTGCCCCTGATATGCTCAAAATATGAATCGTCCTATGAGGGAGAAGAAGACGCGTAGACATTCTTGAAATAGTCAGTGAAAGCAATGCCTAGTTGCTCCTCATCTGTAATAGTGTTACCCCCCAGATTTATGAACCTGATCTTATTTCTGGCCCTCCTTCTCATTGTCTTGAGGTGGAAGAACTTAGTATTTCTGCCACCCTACGGATTCCAATTGGATCTAGATTTTTGTTGCCACAAAACCTCCTGTTGGTGAGCAGATTTCCTCAAGCAAGCAAGCCAGTACTTTTCATCCATGAACTATTGATCAGTCCTTTGAATAGGGTGAATGTTGTACAGTAGAGATAACTCCCTCTGAGCTTGCTTCATATTGTGGAAGATGTTTCCCACTTGGAATCTGTTCCAGTCCTTAAGGACGTGTTGTAAAGCTTTGAGCTTGCTGCAAATCTTATATGATGGAGATCCCTGAGGATTGACAAAGGACCAGCAGGTTCAGTAAACCAAAAAGCTTCAAATCGAAAAGGTCTAGCCAATCTGATTGTGTCTCGTTCCGTGTGAAGAATAATGGCCCTGTGATCCGAAGAAGCATGAATCTCCGAAATAACAGTTGCATTGGGGTATAGATCAAACCATTCGGCATTAGAGAAATATCTATCCAGCTTAGCTTCGATTTTTCGTTCCCCATATTTGCGATTATCCCAAGTGAAAGGATAATCCACCTGGTGGATTTCTGAGATGCATGCTTGGTTGATGAAGTTATTTAGAATCTGGACCTGAGATAGAGAAATCGGCCTACCACCCATTTTGTCCTCTCTGCTGAGATAAGAATTCCAATCTCCAACTATGAGCCATGGTTTGTTAATGAAGAGGGAGATATTAACAAGAGAATTCAATTGGGATCTTTTCACATGCTCAGAACAGCTAATGTAGACAAAAGTCAACGTCCAATGTTGATTGATATCACTGAAATCCATATCGACATGAATACACCAATCAGATTTCTATAAAACATTACATTGGATGTTGTTGGACCACATGACGGCGAGGCCTCCTGCACTATTGGAAGCTGGGTAGCTATCATAATTTGAGAACTTGAGGGAACGACAAAAGTGGAGCAAGGAATGGCCAGCGTGCTTAGTTTCAGACAGAAAGCAAACTTCAGGTCTTTGTTTATGTACAAGATTGCGGATCTCCCGCTTTGTCAAGGGGTGACCAATCCCCCGACAGTTAAGGGCCATTAATTTCATTTTCTCCTGGGTGACTGGTTGTGGCCAGTCACCGTCGCCTCAGTATCAACTACCAAACCAGTATCCTTGTCTTGCCTTGCTTTCTTTGTATGCTCTCCTTGGTTTGGGCTGCAGAGTTGTAAAGCCAAAAAGTCCTCCGGTTCAGTTAGAACAACTCTCTTTTTAGGTGGGAGGGGCATGAACTCGCTTTTGAAATGGCCCTGTTGCAGAGGAAAACCCTGGATTGTAACTGCCCCAGCGTTGGGAGCCCATGTGCTAGCGCTACTTTGATTTTGGAAGGCAAAAGCCGGAATGCAGGCCAGAGTACCCGATTCTAGCACATTTGTGTTCTTTTGCAACTGGAAAGCTCCAAGCTTAGGAGGTGGGAGATTTGGACTTCTCACGAACATAGGGTAAAAGCTGATTGCAGTGTTGGGCTGAGAGGGTTGTGAGGTTGGCTGGGGCTTGGGGGGGCGGACTTGTGAGCAGAATTCTTGAGAAGGTCTGTCATGACCTTACGAGTATTACTTGAGGTGAGAGGTAACTCAATGCCGAGAGTGTGAGCAATGTTAATGATTGCTTTCAACAGTTCTATTTTACACTTTTGGGTAGAGGAATTATGGTGACCGGGGTGCGCTTCCTCCTTTTTCTTCCAAGTTCACAGGGAAGAACTCATCATATACACCACAAACCTCTGCAAGAAGGTTCAATCGGCGAGGGGGTATGGCTGCAACCGGAATCAGAGAAAGCTCGGCATTAGGGTTGGCTTGTGTCGTTGCAGCTAAATACTCCGATCTTGGCTTGAAGGGACAGTTATCCACGATATGTCCGATCTGAACACAATTTGGGCAGATGATAGAGGGTCTATATTCATAGGCTAAAACAACTTCTGATGACATTGCTGGTCCCAGATTCACTGTAACTTTGGTGGGTAGAGGGTGAGAGAGGGGAATGATCACCCTTGCTGCAGGATTATTGGTAGAACTGATGGAGCCCGTGGGGCGTTCTATCTCCAAGCATTGCCTAGCTTTCGTAAAGATGGAAGTGATGATGTCATTGCCGAAGAATTTCCAGTGCAGCTTCTCTATCTAAATCCAAGAAATAGCCATGGTGAAGACAACTTTCTCCGCTAGAATTTTGGAATCCCATTTTTGCAGGGCGACAAGGTGTCTTTGGTAGGTCCAAGGCTGTGAGAAGAGGAGAACATGCATGTCTCTTGCGCACTTCAATTTGATGATAAATCGATTTGGGGCATGATCCACAAGGTGGATTTCATCCACACGCACAGCTTTTGAATGCCCAGCACGGTTAAACATTGAGCGCACTTCCAAGGCTGAAACACGAACCTTGTTGAATACCCAACCAATGATGGAGAACTGAAAGTTCAGCTTGGCCTCAAGTAGGGCTTGCTTAGTAACATCAACAGAGGGAGTTTGCATATTAGGAAGGTTGACTTTGGCTGAGAACTCTGCAGCCAGCTTATCTTCGAAAACCTTGGTGCCAGAACACTCTCCAAAGGAGAAGGAAGAAGCGAGGAAGTGGTTGAGAGGAAGGCCATGGGAGCAAAGGTAGTATTACACGACTTAACCACAAAGGCAGTCACTGGCAATAGGAGTGTCTCAGGGTGAATAGAAGGTTTAACAACCCTCCCATTTATACCCAACAACCTGGGGGGGAAGCAGCAGACAATAGGTTTGCCAACGAGGATTTCTAGATAAGATGGCCAACGATCTCATGATGGCGGTTGGAAGATGGAATAGGGTTATGATGATAACATGCAAACAAGATCTGAGCCAAATCAAGGTGAATCTTAAGAGATCAACCATCAATAGGTTGGATCTTCTCGAGGGGTTCGAGTTTCATTTAATACAATTCAAAAACCACATGCAAAACCAAGAGGAGCAAACGAGACTTAATGATTATGAGCAACTTGTGGGAATAAATAATGATTGGTGCGAAGCCTGTGGACGAATCCCGGACGAACTTGTTGGTGCAATAACTCCGGCGTGGTAGAGATCGTATCAATGGCTTGTGGAGCGGCTACTTGTAGGAGGGGGATCCAACTTGATAATCATGTATATCTTCTTCTCTGAGAATTCATTGCGGGGGGGGAGATAGATGACCCTCATTGGGGGGGGAAAATAGATGACCCAAATCGCAATTGCTTTCAGGCGACGGCTAAAGTCAGGACCGTATCTTGGAAAGAGAACTTCGAACGAAGTAGCTACTCATCCATTGGGAGGAAAAGACTTTGCTACAGAGAATAAAAGATTACCGATATGCAGGTGGTGATGAAGAAAGGGAAAGCTCCAGAATCAGGTGATTCCGATGAGGGACGATGAACAACCGATCAGCTTTGGTTGCTCCGCAAGATCCTTTGTGAGTTCCGTCTTCTGTGTGCTCTCAAAAGTGCAATTTTCGACTCTATCCACTATTACTTTTTGCACTTTAGAATAGGTCAAAGAGAACGTTTGTTACTTTCCATCTGCCAGAGCAGAGGATGTAGAGTCTTGTTGCGACATCTCTCAGGCGCATCCAATATTGAGAAAGATGGCTTGCAAGGCCTTCAATTCTCGAAGATCGTGCGTTCTTTTCCTTCCTTGTAGGCATTTCTATTCGTGCAAGTCTTGTGAAACCTTTCTCGATTCTTGCCCATCTTATAATTCTCCACAAAAGGGGAGCATAGAAGTCTTAATGTTGTAGAGAAAAACAAAAATAGAGAAATAAAAATCTTTCTGCAACTCCTCTTTACTTTGGGAAATGGGTCCTCTTCTATTCTCTGGCAGCACTGGCGGTTGATTCTCCTCTTCGCAGTTCGTCGGAGAAAAAAGGGAAAGGTAAAGAAAGATGAAAATGGAACGTTATTTGGGAGAGATGAGTTTGGGCTACCCTTATGTCTCATAAGGGTAAAATTGTCCATGGGAAAAATTGAAGGGTAATATATGGTTTCTCAAAAGTTTAACTACAATTGAAGGGAACCTAGAGGGGTGTTTTGTTATTGTTTCATATACCAGGGGTGCATGTAATTTGCTCAAGAAAAAAAAAAGAAAACTCAAACCGGGGGGTCATATAATTTGCTCAAGAAAAATAGAAAAATCACTTATGTACAGTATGAACAAATTGGGGTTTGGGCAGAGAGAATTCGGATTTCAGTTCATCTTGAATTCATCTAGTTCACAACAGGGCATCCCTATTAAACTCATCTTCGTTCCTCAATTGCTTGTGTTCGATGTTTGAACCCGACCTCTTCAGGCGACACATACATCCTGCATGGAGGACACGTCTCCTTCTCCCTTTTCAACCACTGATCTGACCCCTCCATGGGGCATGGGTCCCACACCCTAGAGGTGGGTCCTGCACCCCCATGGAGGGTTCAGATCTGTCCCCACCTGTCCCCATGTGGGTAGCAGATCTGAACTCGATGATCATATCACCACCTTCCATTCTTGTCAAACACACCGCAGATTAATGGCGCCTCAGAAGCCATGAAACAGGGGGGGTTTGAAGGGAATAAAATAAGGTATCTTCCGATAAAACCCATCCTCGCCCAACTCATGCTCGGCCTCTCTCACAGCTGAAACTCCTCTGCAGGTCGACTCCTCTGAAGCACGACTCCAGGCAAATCGATTCCTCTGAAGCTCGATTCCATTTTCCAAGCTACGCACGCATAGTTTAAGCTTGTCGCTCTCTCTGCAACTCAATCGCCTAGTCGTGTAAATAGGTAACTTCAATACTCTTGCTCTTCTCTCGCTCGCTCGCTGTCTGTTAACCAACGATTGGCCATAAACCCTACATTTCACATTTGAAGCTCGTCTCTCTCTCCGTGTAACCGTTGCTTCGCCCTATACCTATTCCACAAACCAGAGGCTTTTTTTCAACCCCAAACCCTAAAATCCCCAAAATGTCATACGATTCCCATCTTCTTATTATTTCTTGCAATGTTTTTTTGTAACTTTAATCACTTGAACTTAATAGATTTCATTTTTGTAATGGGTTGATCAAGTTTTAATATTTTCCTACCTGTTTTCTTTTTCTTCCTCAAATGTGTGTGTGCATATTGTGCTAATTGATTTGTACCTTGAATAAACTAATCAGAGGTACAATATTATAAGAAATATTAACGGCCATTGGAAAAATGAGGATTCTAATCTGCAGCATCCGCTATTTTAATGGCTACTACATCTTCAGATTAGCTGGGATGTCCATCTGTTTACAATATATGAGCTTTCGAGATTTGTTCAATTGAAAATTATGGATTCTCTTCTTCTTTTCTTTTGCTAATTTATTTATAATTAATTGTTATACCGGGTGAATAATGTTATTCTAATATCTGGTTGTGTTTTTGCAGCCTCTGTTTTGAGGGAAAAAAAAACAGTGATATTTTGGAAATTCACAGTTGAAAGCCTAGAACTTTAGAAGGTCCTAGGAAGCTACCATCTGTCTAAATCTTATGTTTAACACTCTTCAACATGGTTTGGTCATTAGAGCTAAGGTGGACCCATGTGGGATTCTCTTAAAAGCCTTTTTACTGCTACATACTTGGGCCATATGGTTTCTTCCTTGTCAAGCTGTTTTGAAAGATTCTCAGTTGCTGTCCTCTATGATGCAGTGGCAGTGGACACCCACTAGTAAATTTTCTAATATATAATTAACTACCAACTTACTAGACTCAAAATTTCAAAAGTCAGCCGCTCTATTTCTTTCTCTCTAATTTAATACGGCCAGTTACTAAACTGTTGTCCTTTTCAGGTCATGGAGGTTCCCAGATCTATGATGAGGTTTAAAGGGTTCAGCAGCACCAGAATCAAACTGTACCCGCTTGAGCATCTTCCTAGGAGAAGTTTTTCAGACTTGAAGGAAAATTTTAGCTGCAATGATGAAGTTCTTCCCGTTTTGATTGTTGGTGCGGGTCCTGTTGGGCTCGTTCTCTCCATTCTTCTTACAAAATTAGGTATTCTGCGACTTGTTTTTTTCCTCTTAATTTTTGTGCTTTTGAAGGATTGGTTTGGTGGTTGATTTTGTATTCTCATTGAACATCTGATTTAAATGCTTTTCATTCTTCTTTCCTATCTTGTTTCCTTATGGGATAACCTAGAGGCCCTATTTGTTTGGCAGGCAAAACAGGGTGGGAACGAAAAATTCGTAGGTTCCACATATAATGGGATCAATGTGGAGAAAGGAAAAGGGAAACGGTAGTAAAGGATGTGGTGGAATAATAAAATAATAATATAATCAACAACAACAACAACTCAGCCTTATCCCAACTAAATGGGGTCGGCTACATGGATCCTTGCCTTCCAATCAGTTCTATTCGAGGTCATATTTGAAACAAACCCTAAGCTATGCATGTCTTTCCTCGTCACTTCTCCTAAGGCCATTTTGGGTCTACCCCTGGCTCTTTTAGTTCCTTCAATCTAAATCAAATCACTCCTCCGGACTGGAGCATCCAAAGGCCTCCGTTAAACATGGCCATGTCTCCTCAAACGACTTTCTCGTAGCTTATCATGTATCGGAGCTCCTCCCAAACCAGCTCTATGATCATTCCTTACTTTGTCCTTCGTAGTTTTTTCACTCATCCATCTCAACATCCTCATCTCAGCCACGCTGAATTTATATATATGGTGCTTCTTAACAATCCAACATTCCGCACCATACATCATAGCCAGTTGTATGATTGTCCTATAAAATTTTCCTTCAAGTTTTAAAGGAATATGTCGATCACATAACATTCTGAACGCACTTCTCCGCTTAATCCATCCTATTTTAATTCTTTGTTAAACATCATCCTTTATATCACCTTCTTTTTTTTATGATTGAATCAAGTTATCTAAAATAATCACTTGGCAGAATTTCCCTCTCATCAAGTTTCATCACCTCATTATTTGTCCTAGTGTAACCAAAGTTATACATCATATACTTCGTTTTTGTTCTACTTATCTTAAAACCTTTTGATTTCAAGGTTGATCTCCATAACTTTAATTTGACGTTAATTCCTGCTTTTGTCTCATCCACCAAAACACTATCATAAAAAAAAGCATACACCAAGGAATCTCATCTTGAATGTCTTTGGTTATTTGGTTAAATCATCCATGTTAAGCGCAAACAAATAAGGTGTTAAAGCTGAACCTTGATGTAATTCAATTGTAATTGAGAATTCACTACCTTGTCCGCCTACAGGTCTTACACTTGTCACTGCTCCATCATACATATTTTTTATTATGTCCACATATTTACTTGAAACACTTTTCTTCTCTAGTACTTGCCAGATTAACTCTATAGGGGCTCTGTTATAAGCTTTTTTTTTTATGTCAATAAAGACCATATGAAGATCCTTCTTGCAATCTCTATATCTTTCCATAAGTCTCCTAATTAGGTAAATAGCTTTCGTAATAATAAGAATAAGGAAATAAAATCCAAAAATAATCTAGCCTGAACAGTAATATGTGAATAGTACATATGCCAGTTCGAAATCAGAGAACTTGTTAATTGAACCAGACAAAACCAATCCAACCCATAGGAACTGGTTTTCTTTCTCTTTTCTAGCATAATACTGCATTACTACTGCATCAGGATGCTCAGATAGATTACTAACTTAACCTGGCTAAAACTTAAGGATTTCCATTTCTAAACTTTCAGCATTCATTTTCCACAAACTAATGTAATTTAGTATTAGATGGCATGGTTTATCTCACTGTTCAGACCAGTTGGTTCAGCCATTTTCATGAAGGGTAAGCGACCAGTTTCTTACCCGCATACCATTGGGGGACCAAAATCCATTAATTTGCATTTTGATATGCAATTTGAATGATAAGATGAATCTGAATTGGAACGCTTGAGTAGTCCCAACAGTTCACTTGCCTCAACATATATATCCTAAATTTGTCAGAGTTTTTCACTTGCCCCAACCTATATATCATATATTTGTCGGAATTTAAATATTTAGGCAGATCTTCATGGCTTGGATTTTTGACTTGTTGGTCAAACCATTGGACTTCCCGTAGTAATCCTGCCTCCACTCACTCTCTATTTCTCTCTATTTGTGTGTCTGTTCATCTTTGTCAAGGGTTTCTGATCTTGAAGTACTTGTATGTGAGATTTCTTTGCTTGTGTGCTTTGTATTTGAAGTGCCTATCTGGGACAAAATTACGAGAATATGAAAGAACATAATTTTCAACCCTTTTTTTTTTTTTTTTAATTTATATTGTTACAACTTACAACCGCTTATCCCAAAAGCTCGAGCTGGTTAAGTAAGGGTTACAACAATATATATCAACACACAACACCCCCTCCTCCACACGTGTCGCCCCCCCCCCCCCCACCCACACACACACACACACACACACACACACACACACACGGGGCTTTGCACGTGGCACCAAGGGGCATATTGCGTTGCGGAACAATAACACATAACATAAACCCCCCACACTTAACAAGTATCGAATATCCGACATCTTGACTCTGATACCATGTTGCAACCGCTTATGAGCTGTTAAGTAAGGGTTACAACAATGCATATCAGCACACAACAACATATATAACTCAACTTAAGAAGTAAACCTGATCATAATATATGATAAGTAAGTTTGTGCATTATTTATTGGTGTCTTCAATCTCACTCAAGAAAATTACTCTAATCTTTTAAGGCTTTAATAATAAGCTTTCTATTCTGAGGGCAGGCTAAGTTTGTGTAAAATTACAACTTCTATTTAGGATCTTAACTCTTCTAGCCTGCCAAGTAAATAACCTATTAAATAATCTCTTTTTGTTTTCAGTTAAGGTGGAAGTAATGCTAGAAATTTTGCTTTGGTATATTAATCTTTTGACTTCTGCAGGTGTCAAGTGTGCGGTTTTAGAGAAAAGCAAAACCTTTTCACAACATCCACAAGCGCACTTTATAAATAATCGATCTATGGAGGTTTTGTTCTTATCTGAGGATTGATTAAGATTGGCTTTCGTATTAGTAATAAATTTCTTCAAATTTTTAATTCTGCTTCAACTTAGAGTCCCTCATCAGGTGTTCCGCAAATTGAATGGCCTGGCAAAGGAGATCCAAAAGTTGCAGCCACCAGTAGATTCATGGAGGAAGTACATATACTGCACCTCGCTTTCGGGTTATATTCTTGGGTCAGTAGATCAGATGCAACCTCAAGGTATGGTTACTTCATCATACTAATAACCTCACTTCTGAATCCATCAATTCTAATGGTTGCTTAAGAATAAGGGCTTTCTGGGTTTTAGTTCTTTTAATTTTCTGTGAGAGGCATTTCTGCATCCCTAAAGGGAGACATAAAAGCTCAAAAGGACACTTTCTCATAAAAGTATTTTTTAAATACACGATTTTATTCATATTCTGCTTATAGGGGGCACAATAAATGTTTATCATTCACATGTAATTTGTTTTGTCAGGTACTAGGTTCATAACAAGAAAAGGGGATTTATTGCATTCTGTTAGATGTTTAATTTGAAAAAAATGTTGGTAGTAATCAATATGCATGTGGATTATCATAAATTGCTTCCACCAAAACCAAAAAGCGAAAAGATAGTAATGTAGTTCTAGATTGGTAGGAGACCAACTAGAAGCCAATAACCAGGATCTGCTATGAACTAGGCAATTCGGCTAGGTCAAAATAGGTGAAAATTGTGAAATTAGGGTTAGGGTTTGAAGGTACAGTTAGGTCAAGTCAATGTTGGGGAGTCTATCAGTGAAGGTGTTGTTAAGTTTTAACAAGTCTAGGTTTGTTAATTAGAATCGGTAGCAAGGTTAGGTTTAGGGTTTAGGGTTTTCGAAAAGAAGAAGATAATGGAATCTAGGGTTTAGGATGGGTTGACTCGGGCAACAATTTGGATCGAGTTCTCCTATGGGGCAGGGGAGTATTCGATCCAAATATGGGCATGTTTTGATGGTTGGTTTGGTCTGGACTGAAAATTAGGTTATGGGAAAAAAGTTTGGAGATGGGGGAATGCTAGGGTAGGTGGTTTAAAAGATTAGGAGAAGAAAGGTTGGGGTTTGGTAGGGGTGTCAATACCCAACCCGAACCGATGAAACATGCCCGAACGAGCCCGGACCACACCGGACCGAACTCTTAATGGTTCGGTTCGGTTTGTGGATCCAGAGAGGCAAACGGTTTGGTTTGGTTTGGGCTAGCCCGATGGTGCACCGGTAGCCCGAACCGTTAGGCCCGAACCCAAACCGAACCGACCTAACCCGATAAATGAGTAAATTAGTAAATGCCTAATGCCCCATTGCCCCTAAATGTGTTGTGATAGTTTCTCACTTTATCTCATATCCTTTGTTAGTGATTACCCAACCAATTGTATCCATAGGCCATAGGACATAGGATACAAAAATGCATTATATTTGAAATATTTTATGTACTTATAAGAGAAAGAGAAGAAAAATTAGCACTAACCGGACCTTAATAGTTATATAAAACCGGTACCAAACCGAATCCAAACCGATATCAACCCGTTATCATAAACCGAAACCGACACGAAACCAAACCGCACCGAAACCGAAACCGAACATTTCTTAATGGTTTGGTTTCGGTTTCTATAAAAGTCACACCGAAACCGGCCCGAACCAGCCCGTTGACACCCCTAGGGTTTGGGATGATTCTGGCTTACTGTTGTTGTAGAGAATCCTTGGCAGCAGCTTGTTTGAATGGAGAAACTTGAATAAATATTGAATCTTGCACGAAGAATACCAAAAGAAGCTTCAAAAGAACCACCCGGAGCTCACACTGCAAGGTGTCGATTGGATCAAACACCAATCCCACCAGCTTTGATCAAACACAAGTCAAAAATCTTCAATGGAGAAGAAGAGCAGCAAAAAAGCTTTTCATAATTATCAAAATTCGTGTTCAATTCTTGCCCCCCCTTACAACCTGATATAAAAGACTTAAAAAATAGACTCCTACACTAAAAAGGAAAGACCTAACTCAATCCTTAACCCATTAGGTAACCTAAACTGACTAGGAAACTGAAATAGACTCAAAACAGAGTCCTAATCCAGTGCAGCTAAACACTTAAAAGAAAAACTACTAAAGTCACTTAAATTTAACCACTGGTTGAACCGGTTCAATTTAAGAGCAAAAACACCAAAATAAAACTAAGTATAGAACTAAAACATCTAATCTCGTAGGAAAACCCTATTACCCATACTTTAGGTCCATAAAGTGACCTATTACATTGAAACGTGGAATCAAAGGCCCAACATGTATAGAACCCAACCCTAAACCTATTCCTAATAAAACAAGCCTATTTTGATGATGAATCTGCATCATATAGAGTGCGTACAATTAGGTATGAATCACATGACTTATTCATTTTTTCAGATGACTTATCCAGAAATATGAGAATGTGTAATTACGTTCTATATGACTTGAGTAAACATAAAATAAAAAGAAAATGCAATGAGAAATGAAAATGAGAGGAACTGTAGTAAAATAGGGTAAGATTTTATACGAGAATGACTTATCTGTTGTGTTGATGCGGTAGGGGAGAGTGTCAAATTGAAGTTGATGTTCTAAGAATACCAAAAGAAGCTTCAAAAGAACCACCCGGAGCTCACACCGCAAGGTGTCGATTGGATCAAACACCAATCCCACCAGCTTTGATCAAACACAAGTCAAAAATCTTCAATGGAGAAGAAGAGCAGCAAAAAAGCTTTTCATAATTATCAAAATTCGTGTTCAATACTTGCCCCCCCCCCCTTACAACCTTATATAAAAGACTCAAAAAATAGACTCCTACACTAAAAAGGAAAGACCTAACTCAATCCTTAACCCATTAGGTAACCTAAACTGACTAGGAAACTGAAATAGACTCAAAACAGAGTCCTAATCCAGCGCAGCTAAACACTTAAAAGAAAAACTACTAAAGTCACTTAAATTTAACCACTGGTTGAACCGGTTCAATTTAAGAGCAAAAACACCAAAATAAAACTTAGTATGGAACTAAAACATCTAATCTCGTAGGAAAACCCTATTACCCATACTTTAGGTCCATAAAGTGACCTATTACATTGAAACGTGGAATCAAAGGCCCAACATGTATAGAACCCAACCCTAGACCTATTCCTAATAAAATAAGCCTATTTTGATGATGAATCTGCATCATATAGATTGCGTACAATTAGGTATGAATCACATGACTTATCCATTTTTTCAGATGACTTATCCAGAAATATGAGAATGTGTAATTGCGTTCTATATGACTTGAGTAAACATAAAATAAAAAGAAAATGCAGTGAGAAATGAAAATGAGAGGAACTGTAGTAAAATAGGGTAAGATTTTATACGAGAATGACTTATCTGTTGTGTTGATGCGGTAGGAGAGTGTCAAATTAAAGTTGATGTTCTAAGATGTTAATGAAGGCTGAGATGTGCCACTAAGACACTCTCCTAAAGTAGAGAGAGAGAGAGAGATGGGATGGGCTGGGCCACCCCGCTCCGACCCAGCCCGGCTTGGCATGCGTGTGTGAAAAAGCACCCAAACCCCCACCCCCGGCGCAAGGGAGGAGGGATACGTTCCTTTAAGAACTCTTGTCCCTTATAATTCCCATAACTATTTATATACTTCTCTCCTTTCTCATCCACTTCCAATGTGGGAGTGGGACTAAACATCCCATACAAAAGTGCATTGCCCAAAAGAATATCCCATGAAAACAAAAGTGCAAGCTTTGTGGGAGGGAAAACCATATTTCAGAAGTTAGAAAAGATATTTTGAAACTCATTTATTAAAACCATTTAATGCAACAGGAAATACTTCAATCCGGGTAACATGCTCATTAGGTAGATGGATCTTACCTGATATATAAAGAAACTCTGTGCCTCAGTTAATGCTACTCCTCATCCTTGCATCAGTGCTTGGGCCTTGGCCTTGGAGTGTTTCCCTACTCCTTTGTCCTTCTGTTTTGCTTCAGGCCCCTTTGAAATCTGACCCAGGGAAATCCTTTGGAGTGGTCAATCAATGGCTCATCAGTAGAAGGAATGCACCTTCAAGGGTATCCCCATAGGATCTTCAACTTTGGTCCAATTGGTATGTTGGTTCAAATGGTAATATAACACACCATGACTAAGAATGTGGCTTTTTGTCATGCCATTGCTTTCGGTTTATCTTGTGTAGAAAATGACCCAAGTGGACTGATCTTCACTCTCACACTACATACATAAGAACCATCCTCCACCTCTATTTTTTTTTCCTTTTCTGGTAGACCTTCCTGCGGATATGTTTGTCATAATCCTTGGGACCTAGTTTTGACCAACCATGAAGCATAAAGATCCATCCTAATATTTCTTATTTCCAGACTTTGAACAGGTAGTCAGTCCAGTATCTGTTGCACATTTTTCACAGTACAAACTTACTAGGTTACTACTTAAGCAGCTAGAGAATCTTGAATTTCACATTTCTAATGGTGATGGAATTGAAGAACTTAATCATAGACTTCTTCGGGAAAGGATGGTATTGATGGGACATGAGTGTGTTTCGATCAAAGCTTCTGATCATTGTCTTACAGTGGGTGCTTCCTTTATCAAGGAAGGGAAGAAAACAGAAAGAAATATCCTCTGTAAAATTCTTGTTGGTGCTGATGGTGCTGGAAGCATTGTTAGAAAGCTGATGGGTATAGGTATGCAAGGTGAAAGGGAGTTACAAAAATTTCTCAGCATCCATTTCTTGAGCCAAGACCTTGGACAATACCTACTTCATGAGAGGCCAGGAATGATTTTCTTTATTTTCAATAAGGATGCTATGGGGGTTCTTGTTGCACATGATCTCAGCCAAGGTGAATTTGTATTACAGGTAGTACGTCTGACCTTGAATGTTGATTGGCTTGGAAGTTATAAATGCTGGGTTGGTGTTCTCATAATAATAATTGTCTTCCTTTTCCCTGCAGATGCCCTTCTATCCTCCTCAGCAGAACCTAAGGGATTTCAATTCCAAGGTATTTTCATTCTGTTCACAATGTGTAAGCAGCATGGAAATATGGTCCATGGTGATATGCAGTGTTCTTTGCATTGTAAAATATCAAATGGAACTGCTTGTAGTCTGATGGGAGTGTTGGGACTAACATGTTCATAATTAACCCTACCAGCACTAAAGTGTGGTAGACATCTAGGGAATTCGGAGGAATAGCTAATAACACATTACTGCCCCCCCCCCTAAGGGTGTCAATTTGGAACCGAAACCGTATACCGAAACCGAAACTGCCCGCGTAAAAACTTTACCAAACTGTACCGCTGTAAAAACAGTATGGTCAAACGGTATTGACCACGGTACGGTACGGTATCGGTATTAGGTACAATACCGTTGGTATATACCGAAACCGTACCGTTTTGGAGTGTATAGTTGTAAAATTAAATAAATAAAACGGTAGTTCAGCACGCAATACCAATTCATGATGTAAAGGCAGCGACGGACTTGACCAAACAATTTGAAACAATAAACAATCGACCCATTGTGCAGATCGAGAAATTATATCTGGCCTTTTTTATATTTATACGTTGGGCAACCAACTTATTAGGACTTTTTTTTTATTGGGTAATAACTTATTAGGACTGAAGACTGCTTTTTCAGTAGAATGAAGACTTTTTCTGTCAAACTGTCACATGTCATTAATAACTAAAAGGACGATAAGGTCACGGATCCCCCTGCAGTTTTACTAGTTATGCCCATGGTACTAAATCTTGTTTCGTTTCGGTGTTTCGGTCTGACCGAAATTTCTGAGATACCGAAATTTCGTCGAAATATGGTATTTTTCTGTGGGTGTAAAATGCCAAAATGACCGAGATTTCCGAAATTTTCAAAACGAGATTACCGAAATATTCGAAATATTGCACGTGACTTTTTCAATATTTCGTCGATATCTCACAAGATATCGTCGAAATATGGTATTTTTCCATTTCCGATTGGTATCGTATCTCGGACAGCTCGAGATATACGAAATTTGGCAAAATATCGCAGAAATTTCGCGAGATTTTGAACTATGGTTATGCCTTTATAAATATCCATGCATTCAACTCTCAGACTTCACACACCACATACCGTTTTCCATACCGTTTTTATACCGTACCAAAACCGTACCGAAATGGTACGGTATCGGTATTGGGTACTTATTTTTGATACCGTACCAAAACCGTACCGGTTGACAAGCCTACCCCCCCCCCCACCCCTCTTTTCCCTGAAATGAGGGGTTGGCCTCTCTACTGTTGTAGCTGTTGAAAGCAGTCTACCTTTTGTAGGCATGTGAGGAGTTAATCTCCAAAATAGTTGGCTGGGAGCTTGGGGACTTAAATGTGATTGACATAAAGCCATGGGTGATGCATGCTGAAGTTGCTGAGAAGTTTGTTGCCTGTGATAATCGAGTAATACTTGCTGGTGATGCAGCTCATCGTTTTCCTCCTGTTGGTGGTTTTGGTAAGGGACTTCTCATGAACATACCTGGAAGCCTTTCTGTTTGTAGCTTCTTTTTTTTTTTAAATATATTCTACATGATTGATGCAGGAATGAACACTGGTGTCCAGGATGCTCATAACGTGGCATGGAAAATAGCTTCTGTGTTGCAGGATATATCTCCACATTCAATTCTCCAGACTTATGAAATGGAACGCAAGCCGGTATAGCTTCTTTTATCATAAGAGTACTAGTGTTCATCATTATTTTCAGAAGGGTCCTTGACACACATCTTCAACTATTAGCTGATTGTTATTTTCAATACTAGACTTGATACCCATCTTTGACTATTAGCAGATTGCTATTTTCAATGCTAGACTAAGTGTTCAGAACTTTAAAGGCTCCATGGCAGTTCCTACTGCTCTTGGTATTAACCCAGCTGCTGCAAATTCTGGTAAAATAGAACTGACAACTTCCATTCTATTTCCAGTTTTTAGCGTAGAATGCACAGCTCTATTTAACTTTTGTTATTTGTTGCTGGTTTGACAGTACATCGAATAATCAACAGTGGGATGGGTTCCATTCTACCATCTGGCGTACAGAGAGCAATCTTGGCTGGAATCTTTGCTGCTGGTCGTGCACAAATTTCAAAATCTCTTCTGAATGACAATAACCCTCTTGGTTCTTTGAGGCTTGCCAAAGTGAGGCGTATATTTGATGAAGGAAAGAGCCTCCGGCTTCAGTTTCCTGCCGAAGATCTTGGTTTCAGGTCTCAGTGGCTTTTTTATTTTAAATCACCAAAAGATCTCCTTTGCTATGCTGCAGAATGTGTTCTGGCTAACTTGGTACCTAAACTGTAAAGTTACAGTGTAAATGCACCTCCTTGTGGAAGGGGGTTTTATTCACCTTGGTACCCAGATACCTGATCAAGTTGATGCGACAAGTTCAGGTGGGAGTGGTGCGGGCTAAACCTGGCACTCCCCCAAATGGTTGACCTACTTAATGCAACTAATACTAACCTGAGTTTATAGAGTTATGCTATAGCTTCATGCAATGGTGGAAGGGTTCCCTCTGCTAAGCCAATTTTGCTCTAAAATTCAATTTGACTCTATCTGGCTGCAAGTGACAGGAATGGAAATGAAATGAAACAATTGTAAAACAGAAACTTTTGTAATCGTTACCAACAATGATTGTGAAACGATTTCAAAAAATTTATATTTCTAGTAAACTTTTGGGAAAAAGGACAGTCTGGGAGCATGGCTCTTGTGCCTAGACACATGATGGGGTGACATGACCGGCCCTGCCCACATGTAAGGTGGAAATTTCACCTTTGTTGATGCTCCTGCATGCGCTCTCATTGGCCCCTGCGCTGGTGCAGAGGCCACGCTTCCGGACAGAAAACTCTTCTCCTTACTTTTTTACATTACTTTTTGTCCAACTCCTTGGAGTTGAATGGGAACATAAAGATTTCATTTGAAAAGTTTAGTTACCATATTTGGTAAGAATGTATAATCATGATTACAAAGTACTCAGATTTTCTTTTTTAAATTAGTTTCACTTCCTTTTGCTTGCCTTCACTTGCAATCAAACAGAGTCGTAGTGGATCACTGTCTTAGACTGTTTAATAAACATGGCCTGCTTTTATTAGTAGTCCACCTTGCTTGCTGATTAGACTCATTGAATTATATAAATTCTCATAACTTCTGATGTTTGGAGTACTAGTATCAGCTTCAGGTGAAAACCTGGGTAATTACGATGTATTTACTGAACTCACTAAGCTCTTCACTGTTCTAACTCCATATATTGATATTAGGTATCTTGAAGGAGCGCTTGTTCCTGGGAATTATAAAGCATCACATGCATCTGAAGCACCTAATGGTAGTAAGAGGGACTATGTTCCCTCTGCAGAGCCAGGTTTGCGGTTGCCTCATATGAATGTCAGAATGTTGCCGAAGTTATCAAGTGAGGTATGTATTTGTTTTGTTTTATGAATCAAGGGTCCAACCATCTGCAAATGGTTCGACAGGTGGTTTTCATGTGAGTGGGTTGTACATATTATTTGACGATGTACTGCCTAGGAACTGTTTAACAAAGATAACCGGGTGATATGATTGTCAACATCTGATATTTTATGTTTATTTGGACATTCAGATATTATATGTTGTGGGGTATGTACAGAGAAAATGTCTGATGATTAGATGGTTATAATCATCCAACTGGGTTCATTTTGGCATAAGATGCCTAGATTTGGGCTTACAAATGAGATGATCATCTAACTGGGTACCTTTGCCTTTGTTAGTATTGTTTTGGTAATTTGTCATTACCCTGGCTTCTTGTAGGAGGTTTTTTCTACTTTGGATCTGGTGTCTGGAGATAAAGTTGAGTTTCTTCTCATTATAGCACCAAAGAATGAGTCTTACAACCTTGCTCAAGCTGCTCTCAAGGTGGTAGATGGATTCGGAGTTTCTCTGAAGATATGTGTCATGTGGCCACCTGGTTCTGTAAAGGAAATAGATGCAAATAAAACTGCTTTAATGTCAAGCAAGGATTGTATTCATGTTGAGGAGATTAGGAGAGCATCACCATCACCATCACCATCCCCATCATGGTGGGACATCTGTCAGATGACAGACAGAGGAGCCATTTTAGTTAGACCTGACGAGCACATTGCTTGGCGGACAAAGTCAGAAGTTTCTGATCCTACATCTGAGATGGAAAATGTATTTTCCTTGGTTTTAATGGGTAAAAAGACCTGTCTTTAGCATGGCTTAGAAACAAAGCTTCAACAGGAATAATTATGCCAGATAGTGTATGGCTTGATGTAGCAAATAAAAGATGTGGACCTACTGAAGGAATCTCAGAAGTGAAACATGATGTTAGGGGGGAATGGGTCTTCCCAACACTGTAGATTGCAAACTATAGATGCAGCAGCTGTATCTCCCATTTATTATTATTATTATTATGTACATTAATAGGATACATGCATGGATAGATGGATGAGCCATTCACCATGAGTGTATAAATTTTATACAAGTCTATATTTAATATTGGTGTCAATGTTTCTTTTAGGTTTTTATATATTACTGCTAAAAATATTATGATGAACTTCCAATTTATGTCACTGTTGTTGGCCTGTTAGATCCTTGGGTTAGTGATTGTCACTAGGCAAGGCATCATCTTTTAAAGATATGACTTTTTTTTTTTTTTTATTTATTGATATTATAGCAGTTCCCAGGTTCCACTTAACATGTTCCAGCTGGGTACGACTTGTATGCATGTAATATTCTTGATTAGATCGAGATGTTGTCTCAGGAAAAACATAGAAGGTCTTGGATGTTGGTTTCACTGCCCTCGTTGGAAAAAAGGTTGGGGTATTGAGTTCTCAATGGCAAGCACCTTCACCTCTGTATTTGGTTAGATTCATTGCAATTAATAGCGTTTTGCTGTGTGTAGCCACGGTTGGTTACATTGAGCTTGAACAATACCAGAATTGCACTCCTTCATGCAGAAGAGGTGGGGTGGAGTAACGTGCTAGTCATTGAAGAAGACGAGAGAGAGAGAGAGAGAGAGAGAGTAAATTCTTATATCCTTTAGGTACTCAGCCTTTCCTATTTTATAGTAATTCCCAGTACATGCCGTTATGCTCATATTCCCCTACAGTTGATCATAGCCCTACACGTAATCCTTTAATGCTAATGGTTGTCGTTTCTGCCTTACACTCCTTCTAGAAATAAAAGTCGTTGGGGATTCCTTATCCAGATCAGCTTCCTCAATCCCACCACTTGTTCCACCTTCTGGCCCACTGCGCATGACATTACCTTCTCCTAGGGGAGGAACCTTGTCCTCAAGGTTCAAATCTGGAAACAGGTGGCGCAAAGTCGTGAGGTCTTCCCATGATGTCTCTTCCAGTGGAAGGCCAGCCCATTGAACTAAGGCTTGTGCCACCCAAGTGCCTTGGCGTTGGAGGTGTCGATAGTTCAGGACTGCTAGTGGGGATAACGTGGTTGTAGCAGTAGGCAATGCCGGAAAGGAGCTCGGTTGAACCGCTGGAGAACCCCTATATTTGTGTAGGGCTGAGACGTGGAAGAATGGATGGATTTTCGCAGAGTCTGGAAGCTCAAGCCTGTAAGCAACGGCCCCTATGCGTTCAATAATACGAAAAGGCCCAAAAAATCGCCGCCCCAACTTCTGGTTAATGCGCAAAGCCACAGATTGCTGTTGGTAAGGCTGGAGGCGCAACAGGACCCAGTCATTAACTTCAAACTGGACCTCAGTCCTGTGTTTGTCAGCCTGGAATTTCATTCGGGCTTGTGCGCGAGTGAGGTTAAGCTTGAGCTGCTGCAGAATGGCATCACGATCCTGTAGCTCAGTATCCAGTGCTTCAATGGGCGATGAACTACGGAGATAGTGAACTATAGTTGGAGGCGAGCGACCGTAGAGTGCGTGGAAGGGGTTCATGCCGGCTGCCGTATGAAAAGAAGTATTGTACCAATACTCGGCCCAATGTAGATATTTCATCCAGTGCTTAGGTTCATCCAAAACGAAACTGCGGAGGTACATCTCAAGGCATTTGTTCAAGGCCTCGGACTCGCTGTCGGTTTGCGGGTGGTATGCACTGCTCATTGCCAGGGTGATGCCTTGTAAGCGAAATAATTCCCTCCAAAAGGAACTGGTGAATACTGGGTCACGGTCACTAACGATGGACCGAGGGATCCCATGGAGCTTTACAATCTCTGAAGTAAAAACGGCAGCGACTTTACTGCTGGTGAATGTCCCTGGGAGCGCGCAAAAATGCCCATATTTGGTCAGCCTATCGACAACACCAAAATGGTTGATTTTCCAGCCGAGGGTGGTAAGCCTGTGATAAAATCCATGGCAAGACTTGAGTTGGAATGGGTAAGGTCTGCAGCAGACCGGCTGGGGACGTGTTGGATGCCTTAATCTGTTGGCACACGTGGCATCGAGACACAAAATCACGTACGTCGGAACGTAGACCTTTCCAGAAAAATGTGGCTGATATGCAAGCAAGAGTACGAACAGAGACAGCATGACCTCCGCAGGGCGTAGAATGAAATTCTCGCAAGAAGATCTCCCGCAGTGGGGAATCTGCCACCAAGACGAGACGCTGACGAAAATATAGGAGGCCATCTCTGAGTGTGTAACCTTCATAGGCAGTGGGGTCCGAAGTCAACCCTGTGCATATTAGTTGTAACTCAGGACTAGAGGAGACCTCTATGCGCAACTGTTGGAGGAAATCGCAGGAAGAAGCCGAGAAGCCAAGGAACGACATGGAAGAGCGTGAGAGGGTATTAGCAACAATGTTATCTCGGTCTGGCTTGTATGTGATATCGAAAACGTATCCCAAGAGCTTGGAAAGCCAACGCTGTTGCTTGGGGGTCTGAATCACCTGCTCGCTGAGGTTCTTTAGGCTGCGTTGATCCGTGGGAATACAAAACCGGCGTCCCAGCAGATACTGACGCCATTTGGCCACGACCTCTATAATGGCGAACATCTCATGTACATAAGTAGAAGCTTGTTGCATTTTTGGGTAAAGCTTTCTACTGTAGTAGGCCACTGGATGTCCATTTTGGGACAGTACGGCCCCTCTACCAACCCCGGAAGCGTCAGTCTCCAATGTAAAAGGGTCAGTAAAATCCGGGAGGACCAAAACTGGTGTCGTAGTGACGGCCTGTTGGAGAGCCGTGAAAGCCATTTGGGCCTCTGTAGTCCATGCAAATGCCCCCTTTTTAAGCAAATCGGTGAGTGGTGCAGCGATGTGGGCGTAGTGACGAATGAAGCATCTGTAATAGCCCGTAAGCCCCAAAAACCCAAGTAAGGCGCGTAGGGTGGTGGGAACAGGCCACTCTAAAATTCTTGTAACCTTGGACTTGTCCATTGAGACACCCTGGGTAGAGACTACATGCCCCAAATATTCTATAGACGTCTGGCCAAAAGAACATTTAGATAATTTAGCATAAAGAGAATTGGCACAAAGAAGCTGTAATACCTGTGCAAGGTGATGCAAGTGGGTCGCCCATGTGCTACTATAGACCAATAGATCATCAAAAAATATCAACACAAACTTGTAGAGAAATGGCCGAAAAATGGTGTTCATAGTAGCTTGGCAGGTAGAGGGGGCGTTCGTGAGGCCGAAGGGCATTACAAGGAATTCGTAATGGCCATCATGAGTGCGGAATGCTATTTTATGGACATCACTGGGCTGAATACGGATCTGGTGGTAACCCGAGCGAAGATCAAGCTTGGAGAAAAATTTAGCACCGTGAAGTTCATCCATTGCGGGAATCGAAAACCGATCCTTGACGGTCACGGCGTTGAGTGCCCGATAATCTACACAAAAATGCCACGTGCCGTCTTTCTTCTTGACTAGAAGCACTGGTGAGGAGAAGGGGCTTATGCTAGGTCGAATAAGTCCGTCCTCCAAGATATCAGAAACCAACCTCTCAATTTCAGACTTCTGGAAGTGGGGGTATCGATATGGCCTGACATTCACAGGGTGGGAACCCGGGTGCAGCGGGATGGTGTGGTCTTGGTCCCGAGAAGGAGGCAAACCGTGTGGAACAGTGAATACAGAATTGAAGGATTGTAGCAACTGCTGGAGTTCAGCATTATCAGAGGTGGGAAGGGTCGACCCGGGGTGGGGTTCTTAACCTCCAAGCGAAACAAGGTGACACAAGAATCGGTGTCCATGAGGCGCCTCAAATGGTGGTACTGCAGCGGTGGTGGTGTAGTAGACGGTTCACCCTTGAGCAAAACCCGTGTAGTACCTGACATAAACTCCACCGTTAAATTGTGGTAATCAAAAAGCACAGGACCAAGGCGAGCAAGCCACTGAACTCCGAGCACCAGATCAGCCCCAAACAACGGCAGAACGAAGGCATCCACATTAATGGTATAGGCATGAATTTGAATGGACAGCTGTTTGACTTCACCTTCACTGGTCAGGCAAGCACCATTGCCACAAGAACAGAGACCATAGGCCCTGCTGTGATAGCCAAACCCAAGTGTTGTGCAACCCTGCTTTGGAGAAAGTTGTGAGTACTACCTCCGTCAATGAGAATTTGAATAGGAGAACCTGCAACATAGCCGGTAAAGTGAAGCGTCGTCGGCGAGGAATGGCCTACGAGAGCATGGTAAGAAAGCTCTGAGTGCACCACTGGGTCAAGATCTGGAGGTTCGGTAATCTTTGCAATTTCTGGTAACTCGGGGGGCGACACACCATCTTCCAAGTCCAACAGGAAAAGCTGACGTGATTTGCACCGGTGGCCTGGTGTGACCGCTTATCGCAGTTATAACAGAGACCCTGCTCGCGGCGGGTCTGCATTTCTGCAGGTGAGAGCCGACGAATGGGAAGACGCAGAGGGGGGCGAACCGGATGTGTAGGGGGGAGCGATGGCGTCGGCGGAGCCTGTAATAGCAGGGAGAGTGAGGGTGGTGGTGAGCGATGAAACACACGACAGTTGTCAAGGAGCTTTGGCTCCTGGAGGCGTGCCATTCCCACGGCGTGGGCCATGGAGGAAGGCCTGAAGACCAATACCTCGTTACGAATGTCTGAGCGTAAACCCGAAACAAAGCAACTAATTAGAAAGGCCGGTGGGATATTGGTGGTGCGATTCGCCAACGTCTCGAACTGCAACTGGTGTTCAGCAACCGTAGCAGTCTGAGAGAGCTTCGCAAGAGCACCTTGATGATCCTCGAACTCCGACGGGCCAAATCGGATCTCAAGCGCCTGGGTGAACGCCGTCCAAGTGGTAAACTGATCGTCGCGATACATCCACTGGAACCACTGTAAAGGTGGCCCATCAATATGGAAGGAAGAGATTGAAAGGCGTTGGTCCTGAGCAGTGTTATGGTAATCAAAAAAATGCTCCGCCTTGAATATCCAGCCCAAGGGGTCGACGCCATCAAAACGGGGGAAGTCTAGTTTGATGGTGCGAGTGTAAATCGGAGGGGGAAGGGCCAACGGTGGAAGGAGAGGGTTGGGAGTTGGTGCTGGAAGAAGACCAGCCGAAGACGAATGAGGAAGTTGATCAGGGGAGAGAGGGGTCGTCGAAGAGCGCAGATTTTGCTCTAATCGGCCATCCAAGACTGTGAGGCGCAGGATGATGTCCGACATGGCGGCTTTGTGGTCGTCGAGTATGGATTGAAGGGAGTTCAACTGCTCCCCATGTGCCGAGGAGGAGTCGTTGAGAAGCCGGACGGCTTCGTCGAGCAGCCGGAGACGGGTTCCTTCGGCCATGGAAAGAACAATGAAAGCACCAATGTAAAGTGCTAGTCACCGAAGAAGACGAGAGAGAGAGAGATTGAGAAATAGTAAATTCTTATATCCTTTAGGTACTCAGCGTTCCCTATTTTATAGTAATTCCCAGTACATGACAGTACATGCCGTTATGCTCATATTCCCTTACAGTTGATCATAGCCCTACACGTAATCCCTTAATGCTAATGGTTGTCGTTTCTGCCTTACACTCCTTCTAGAAATAATAGTCGTTGGGGATTCCTTATCCAGCTCAGCTTCCTCAATCCCACCACATGTTCCACCTTCTGGCCCACTGCGCATGACAGGTGTCCTTCTTTGTCTTGTAAGAGGGGGGCGGGGCAAAAATCAAAGTATACAAATTTGTGTTTCATACAATTTCTTGTTACTTTTTGTCTTATATTATCCACAAGAGATTGCTGCCTGGTTGTGTAGCCCCTGCACCAAGGCTGGGCCAATGACAACATGCATAGTAAGCAAATTGATTGGCCACGGGAGGCAGCAACAACTGCTAGGTATAGCCAGGTTGTCATGGTGGCGGTGGCCACGGACAATCGTGCTTCTTCTTCACCCTACTTTGAGGAGCCAGAGATATCAAGCATATTCCATAGCTTGGGGCCAGACTCGCATATTGTATGAAATACTGAAAAGAAATTAACTGGAGCTCATGTAAGATATAGCTCTAATTAACAAGCCACACTTATCAGGCGTCCAAGATGTCGTTGGTTATATCAGATGCCCCCTGTCCAGCTCAACTTATTCATAATTAAATAAAGATAATTTCTATGAACCAAAAGCCCCTGGTGGGGTACGGTGGAGGGACTGAAACTGAAATCATCAAAATCTCCAACTATGTCCAGAAAATAAACCTTTTGTCATTTACATATTCTGAAACTGGGGGGGGTATTACCCTTTTAAGCAGTATGGAACCCCATTTTTACAACAATAGTTTCAGGGTTCATGAGTCTTTAATTGCCTACCCCAAAAAAAAAAAAAACAACAAAGTTGATCTCTCTATGCTATTAGCATAGAAGGACTATTGAGAGTACGTATAGTACCAACCGTGCTACCCTTTCCATGCATTTTTTACACATGTGATATGCCTTGATATGCAAGCTATGGATATGGATCTCTACACATGATATGGAATGATATGCAAGAATCCTCAAGATATGGAAACTCAATATTCATGTGATGATAACCCAATATACCCAATATCACATGTAATGGTAACCCAATATTTTATGTATATATACTTTCTTTGTAAAACCAGTGAGCTCTCTCACTCCTTGTAACCTCTATATAAACTCCAATTGGAGAATCCAATCCAATGAATCATGGAATATTACAATCCTTAATAAGGACAATGTGATGTTTGTGATTTTTATGAAAGCAGGGAGGGAGGGATACTAATGAAACAAACTCCGATGTTAACCCGTCCTTTGGACCTTGTGTTGATGACGAAGTGTTCTGGGTATTTTCTTAGCAATGTAAGCAGGCCATACCATGCATGGTCTCCCCTTGGATTCATTGGCAGGCCAGTCCTCAGAAGTGAGATATCTCTCTCCTCACACAGAGTGTGATGCCAGATATATTGCCATACGTACTGCTCTACCTACCTACCTACCAGCTACATAAACAACAGCATTCATCATAAGATGTCAGAAGAAAATAATCTGCACATGCATTTAAAAATCCCAGAAGCATTCATAAAATGAAAACATCAATTGCATTCTTTCAAAAGATTAGCCCGGTGGTTTGCAAACATTAATTTTGTGTTTACATCAGCAGATGTCAAGGATAAATAATGCCTCTCACACTTGTGTGAAGAAAAGGAATTTTAATTAAGCTGGAAGCATACAGGAAATTTCAAAAGATTGGAAAGTCTACACTCTACAGGAAACAGTACGACAGTCACACAAATGCATGCCTCTTGTTCTCAGCTGGTTATTATTGTTATTAGATTTTATTCAAAATGGAGTACTATCTCTAGGGTTGCCCTCAATGTGGACATTCATTTTATTTTTTATTTTTTTCTTTTTTTCTTTTTTTCTTTTTGGGGTAATGATTATTGTTGTTATTATATTTTATTCCAAATGGAGTAATAGCTCAAGGGTTGCCCAGGACCAACTAAAAGTGCTAATTACAAAAACATTAAGGTGACCATTATCACTTGAGTTATTGATTTTTTTCATAAAAAAAAAGTACTACGTACTCTTTGGGTTGCATTTGATGTGTCTTAAGTTACCTTCTAAGTAAGATTAACTTACAAAAAAGTATAAACTAAAAGAATGCTACCTTCCACCCTCAAAAGTGAATATGGCACTCTTCAGCTGTACAGCTAAACTTTGTATTATATTAAAGGGATAAGGTTCCCCATTATGCCAGTGTAGGAAAAATCTACCACACAACACCACTGGCAGCATGCAGAATGGTGTCGTCCATGGGAGCCCACAATGGTCAGAGAGGAGAGAGAAAATGAATAATAAAAGCCCTGTGAGAGAGTGTACCTTAAGCAGACAATGTGAGGATCTTTTTCCCTATATCAAATTATCAATCATGCTATTGCACTACTTTCTTGCTTAAAATATGGAAACAAAATTGAAGGCAAGGGGCAAAGCAGGGACATGCAATCAACAGTAAGACTATATATTGGATGTATGGTGGATCAGCGGATAACCCAGAAACTTCTTAATGTCCTCAGTGGGACAAACGATTCTCAAACCATAGTTCTAAATTTTGCCAAAATTTCGCTAATTTTGACTTGTCCGAGACGAAACAGGTGGTGAAACCCAAAATCAGCACTGTTTTGCCAAAATTTCGGTCATTTCGTTTCGGTAGTTTGCTCATTTCGGTCTAAAAAAATGCCCTGTTTTGTCAAATTTTGGTCATTTTGTTTTGGTATTTCGCTCATTTCGGTCGTTTACCCCCCAAAATGGCCAAGCGAAACTCATGGGAATACACTATTTGGGCAAAATTTTGGTATTTCGCTCATCTCAATCTGACCGAAACAACAAAATGAAACGTGTTTTTGAACCTTGTCTCAAACTCGTTGCTATAGTTCAAACCAGCTGTCTTGCATGCCCATGAAGCTGGCATATCTCACCCTGATGTACATCAAAGCATGAAGAGATCCCCCCTCCCCCCCCCCCCACCCCAAAAAAAAAAAAGAGTTACTGTTCAAGTGAACGGTACTGTTCATGCAAACAGTACAGTAATTTGGGGCTGATATGGACTGCTGGCTTAGAGGAGTTGATTTTAAGTGTTATTTTTATTATAAGACTCTTATTTAGTTTTCTATTTGAGCTGTAATCCTAAATAGGAATCCTAGTTAGACTCAAGCTTCTATTTTAAAGGGGATTTTATTCCTAGAAGTTGTCTTAAAATTTATTATAAATAAGTATGTGGCTGAGCAGAATTGGGACAGAGATTGAAGAAAAAAGAGTTATGGTTGAAGCAGTGAGAGGCGGCAATGGTGAGAGACCGTGGGTGAGAGGATGATGGGCTGAGAGAGTCTGGCTCAGAGAGCTGATCCTATCCCCCTTCTATATCCTTTTCTTCTTCTTTATGTTCTTCCTCATATGTAACAGAAAAATAGTAATAAAAAAAGAGCTTCAATTATTTAAGTTTGTTCCTTTTATTATTGATCCTGCCGTAACTGATCTCCCGTTGGTTTCCCTGGTTCGAGGTCGAAACTATTCACACGAACAATAATTTGGGGTTGATATGGGCTGCTGGCTTAGAGGAGTTGATTTTAGGTGTTATTTTTATTATTAGACATTTATTTAATTTCTTATTTGAGTTGTAATCCTAATTAGGAATCCTAGTTAAACTAAAGTTTCTATTTTAAAGGGGATTTTATTCCTAGAAACTGTCTTAGGTTTTATTATAAATAAGTAAGTGGCTGAGCAGAAAAGGGACAGATTGAAGAGAAAAGAGCTATGGTTGAAATTGTGAGTTGCGGCAGTGGTGAGAGACAGTGGGTGAGAGGATGATGGGCTGAGAGAGCTTATCCTATCCCCCCTTCTATATCCCTTTCTTCTTCTTTTCCTTTATGTTCTTCCTCATATGTAACAACAAAATAATAATAACAAAGAGTTTTAGTTATTTAAGTTTATTCTTTTTATTGTACTGATCCTGTTGCAACCGATCTCCAGCTGGTTTCCCTAGTTCAAGGCCGACTTTGCTTTACACCGAGTACAAGTATCGTCATATCATATCATATCAAACTTCACAAAAACATGGATAGACTACCACATCTCCTTTCTTAATAAAGTAATTAATTAAATCACAACACTTTCAGAATAATTAATTAGGAATCTTAAGAGCAAGAAAATAAATCACTAACATCTCCCCCCTCCAACAGTGGTAGAAATAGTGGTATGTATATCTGACAAAATTCCTATTATACCCCTAAATTGTTATAACCATAGTTGTTAAGGAGGCTAGGGGACCCAAGGCGGTGGGTAGGGATGTAAATGAATCGGATACGGATCGAATATTTTATTCTTTTACATGTAAATATAGCCTATCCGTATCCGCATCCGTTTAGTTTTCGGACGGATTCAGATATTGTTAAACGGATACGAAAACGGATTTCGGCTATTCATTTACACCCCTAGCGGTGGGGCACCCTAGGCGTGCATTACATGAAACAATTTCCTCAGCCTGTATTTTTATGGAACATAAAACACAAAACTCATGTTTGAGAATAATTTATTATCTCAATTCATTAATGAATATGTGAAACAGAGAAGAAGAAAGGAAAAAAAAAATAGAAAAGGGCAAAAAAAAAACAGAAGCAGAACAAAGATGTGAAACAAAGAGGTCGAGAAGAAAAAAACGCAGTGAAAACAGGGGAGAAAATGAGAAGAAGAAAAAAAGAAGCACAACTAATTAGAGAAGGAACACAATGAAACTGGGAAGAAGAAGAAGAAGAAAGAGAAGTGAAAAGGGGAGGGGAGGATGCAGTGAAAAATGGACAGAGAGGACTTACCGGTTGGGTCGCCGCCGGTTGAGTCACAATCACCACCGCATGGATAGGTATTCCGGGTTTCAAGGACAAGGAAAAAGAAAGAAAGAAATCATGCATTATTTACATTATACATGCATGATGTATATAATTAAGTAAGAGTATTTTAAGAAACAATATATTATTACACCAATCTTAACCAGGACAACGTACCACTCCACCCCAGGACACAGTACAAGTTTTTGTTTCAGATCCTTCTGTACGTATCACGCAAAAATAAAAAATGAAAATGCTAACCTCAAAGATTCTTTGTTTCACAGGCGAATCACATCTCAGAAAAAAAAATTTATTTTTAACAATTATATCGGGTTCTTGCTACCCAGGATTTGACATGTTTGGATGGGACCTTGAGCGACCAGTCAGGTCGTTTCTGTGAGCTTAATTAGCAAAACCCAGCAAAGAAAGGATCAAGAATATTAAATCATATATATTTCATGACACATTAAATAGCTTCTATCTTCAAAACAGATTCTTAATTAATATTATGATATTTAATATCGTCTTTACTTCCAGGCCAACAGCTGTATAAGGTGAATTCTGATTTAGTGCCAAATTTCAATAAAACGCTGACCATAACAATACTGGAAAGAAGTATGTTAATGTTTATGCAGAAGATAAGGTAGCCAACCATAGTTGTCACGGAGTCTAGGCAACCCTAGGTGATCGAGGGAAAAAATCAAGGCGACACCAATAAGGTACCTAGGTGGCGTATAAGAGACACCTAGGCATAGTTCAAACTCTCGCTGAGATCTCAAAAAACTCGAGCTTCTTGAGACAAGTTATTATACGAAACAAAAAAAATGTAAAAACTCGAAAACTGGACCAAGATTTCGAATATTTCGAGAATCTCGACCTCATCAGTACTCATAGAGTCATAGTATTGTATTGTTGGGACTTGGGAGTTAAGATGTGGAAGACTAGGGTAGTGAGGTGTCTATGACTTATGTATTATTATTCATTGTACTTAGGTTGGGTGTCTATGTAATATGCATTGTGAACACTTCATTGTATCTTGTGGTTTGTAGTAGAAACTTTAAGTCTTTAACTATTTCTTAAATATTATTCAATATTATGTGCACAATTTACTTGTTTTACTAGCTAATTATGTCTCATATCATTCAAACAATGTGTTGAATAGGCAATATTATATTAAGGGATCGGCATTTACTGTCAACCAATGGTGATTTCCCTCTCTTTAGGTGAATTCACATTTGGTATCAGAGCGGGAGCTCAAGACCGTGATTATTTTTCAATCTATTTAAGAGTTAAAGACCATAAGATCCTTTAGCAATCGAAGGATTGAGGGATACACTATCACTAGACCACCTTTCTTTGAAGGTGAAGGATTCTCCTATTGGAAGAATCGTTTTAAGAACTTCGTGTGTGCCAACAACATTGACGCATGAAAAGTAATTAAAAATGGACCAAACACCATAGACAAGCCCAAGGAAGAGTGGACTCAAGCTGATAAAGCAAAGATTCAACTCAACTTTTTGTATCTATAAGCTACATTCAATGTGCTCTAGGAGAAAAGGAGTACAATAGAACTTGCATGTGTGACTCTGCTAAGGAGATGTTTGATAAGCTTGTTGTTACCAATGAAGGTACTTCTGAAGTCAAGCAATCTAAGATTGATATGCTTATAAATAAGTATGAGTTATTTAAAATAAAAAATGATGAGGATATATATGCTATGTTTACTCGGTTTACTAATATTGTAAACAAGTTAAAAGGTTTAGGGAAGGTTTACTCCAATGGTGAAAATGTTCGAAAGATATTGAGATCTCTCTCAAAGGAAGGAAGACCCAAGACTGCAGCAATCAAAGAATCCAAAGACATTGACAAACTAAGTCTAGATGAGCTGCTGGGATCACTCCAAACTCATGAGATGGAGCTCAAACAAGACACCAAGGAGATTGAACCAAAAGAACCAAAGAAGAAGGTTGTAGCGTTCAAATCATACCATGAAGTAAGTGATAATAAAGAAGAACTATCTGATGACGAAATCGAATATCTCTCAAAGAAGTTCTCAAAGTTTCTGAAGAATAAAGGTGAAGCCACATTCAACAAGAGAAGACTCTCAAGAGACCACAAAGGTAAAAATGCTCTTAAAGAAAATAATGATTCTTCTTCAAAAGACATTGTTTGCAATAAGTGTAGGAAACCAGGACATTTTAGGGGAGATTGTACGAAGATAAAGAAATACAATAAAATATACAAAGCCGAATACTCCTTTGATTCAAGCGATGAAGAAGAGGAAGACGAAGAATCTCAAGAAGAAGAGCAAATCAACCTTTCTTTTGTGGCTATTGAAGAAAAAGAAAGTGAAAATGAGGTAACCCCCACTTCTCCATCTCATAAGAAGAAGGATTTTCTAGAATTAGAAGAAGCTTTTGAAGATCTCTACTAAAGTAGCATGGAGTTAGCTACCACTAAAAAGAATCTTTTGAAAGAGATAAACACTCTTAAAGACCAAAACACAACTCTAACTTCTCAAGTTAACATCTTGGAAGAAGAAAAAGAGAAGTTGCGTAAAGCCTTAGAATCATTTACCAATGAAAAAAGAACTCTTGACATCTTACTTGAAAATGCCTCTAAAGCACCTTTCAACAAGGAAGGGCTAGGCTATAATGTGAATATGAGTCCAAAGCAAACCCAAAAACCAAGTTCAAGTAAAATAGCAAATAAGGGAGCAAAGAAAAATAAGTTTTATAATTACTGTAGGAAGAAAGGACACTCGATTGAAGAATGCTACTCAAGAAAAAAAAGTCCTCAAGTTAAGAACCCCAATCCCAAAGGGAAGACTCAAAATACCCCTCAAATTATTGTATGCAACAATTGCAACAAGAAGGGATACACTATTTGGGAATGCTATTATATGAAACAATCTTTTCATCTTCCTAGAAAACCTTACAATGGTCAAAACTAGAGAAGTCATCCAAATATGCAAAGACCACCCAAAAACCAAGGTTCACATAAGGTACCCCAAAACCAAAGACCTTGGAACCCCAAATTATACCCAAATTGGTATGGTAACCAAAGGGTAAATGGAAACCAAATGGTTTGGAGACCAAGAGAAATATATGATACTGACATTGACGAACCCAATATACAATGGGGACCAAATTTTTATTAAGTTTTGTCTTTCTATCCCCACTATTTGATAATGCCAAAGGGGGAGAGAAATGGGGAGATAAAGTTGTAGTTTATCTCTTTATATCATTTGATACTATTTATTTGTCATCATAAAAAATGGGAAGATTGTTGGGATAATTCCACACATCACCTATTATGATTTTGATGATAACAAATAACTTAGTTGTACTGACCTGTGTTATATTGTATAGAGAGATTTCATAAGAAATGAGCATCAAGTAAGGGGGAGCATGTAAAAGTTTGATGCACTAAGACAAAGATTTCAAAAGAATATTGTGAAGTGAAGGACTATGTTCAAGACTTCTATTCAAGCAAATCAATAGGATACAAGACCTCATATAACTTGTTTAATCTTGTATCCTGTTGTATCATGTTTATAGTCACAATTAATGTATTGCACACACTTGCATACATTCATTTAGATGGACTTTAAGAGGTTTAAATTAAACCCAATCCATGTGACCAAACCCAATTGGATTCATCCATGTAAGTCCAATAAAGGACTCAACAAATTTCAGCAGAAATTTGAAAATCCAGCATATCGGATCATGAAACGGCATACTGGATCAATGTTGCAATCTCAGGAAATTACCTGCAGTAGCCTTCCAGCCCATGCAGGATTGTAATCCAACATACCGGATCATAATCCAGCATACCAGATCAATATCCAGCATACATGATCAATATAATACTGTTATCTTTTGACCGTTATTCCTTTATTAAATAAGGAAATTAGGTGATCCGGCATACCAAATTGGAATCCAGTATACCGGATTATATATGGCTTTTGGAATCCAATCTTAATTGAGATTCCTAATTGAATTGAGCCATCAAGCCTATAAATACCCTATTATTTAAGGCTCTAATGACTACTAATAATCATCATTAAGAGACTTCATCACAAGCTCTAATTGCAATAGCCTAAGTGAGCATTCAAGCATCCAATCATCACAAGCTCACACACTCAAGCTCCTCAACCTCATCTAGTTTCAAGCTCCAAGGGTGGAAGGTAGCATAAACTCCTACTAAGGTTGAGGTAACCCTTTTTCAAGTAGTTTTTTTACTTTATGTTTTAATTGAGTCATCTTGCTCAGAATCAAGAGTAGTGAGTCCTCTTTCTCGGAATCAAGATTGGTTGAGTCCTCTTGCTCGGAATCAAGAGTAGTTGAGTTCTCTTGCTCTTAATCAAGATTTGTACGAGTTCTCTTGCTATCACTTAAGATTTATTTTAGTGAAATTCTCTCTAAGGTGAGAGGAGTGGACGTAGGCAAGTGTTGGCTGAACCACTATAATTCTTTTGTGTCACTCTTTAATTTATTGCTTGTCTTTACATTGGTAATTGATTTTAATTTTCGTATAAGTTTTTATATTTTCCTACGTTCACCTATTTCTAGCCTCTTTGGCTATAAATACCCTCTTGATTAAGGCATCTTTTAGGGGATTGGCAAGCGCTTAATCCTACAATTGATATCAAAGCAGGTGATCGCGAGGTCGAGTCTCCCCGGTGCCATGGGTGCTCTGTTATTAGGCGTGCATTTGGGAGGAATTATTGGGAGTGACCCAAAATGCCCTGCCCAGACCCAGCTCGGGCGAGGAGCGATGCGCGCTGGCTGGTGTGCAATAAGGAATTAAAGTTGCACCTTCCCTCATAAGGCGTCTTTTGGGAGATTGGCAAGCGCTTAATCCTACATTGACCACCAAGGCCCATTGGCCACCAAGGTCCATTGACCACCAAGGCGTTATGCCACCAAGGCCCGTTGGCCACCAAGGTCCTTTGACCACCAAGGCGCAATGCTACCAAGGTCCGTTGGCCACCAAGGTACGTAGACCACTAGGGCACAATGCCACCAAGGCCCGTTGGCCACCAAGGTCCATAGACCGTCAAGACATAACATCACTAAGGACTACAGACCACCAGGGGTTGCAAAAGTAAGAGAACCATCACAGCAACAAAGAGCACATATATGTAACATCCACATCGAAGAAGGTAAAAAGTTAAGTACATACAATCCAAAAAGAGATCACAATCCAAAGTTCAACATCCAAAAAGTTCAACATCCAAGAACACCTATATACTCAAGGGACATCTGATGGAGGAGCGACATCCAACCCAGCGGGGGACATCATATCGGCCTCGGTTGGACGAGCAACACTCTCCTCTGGTAAGACCACACCCTCCTCGGCCACCACAGCACCATCCTCAGGAGAGACATGAGCCACAACAGTAGTCGTGGGCAATAGCGTAATGACCTCTGGGAACCCTGAGAAATCATAGTCAAGGGTCTTCTCCAGAATGCGGAGCGCCAAGTCTCGAATGCCTGCATCATATATCTCTTGGTTGTACTTATAGAAGTACGCAGTGATCTTAGGAGATTACTGATAAGCTGTCACTGCTCGCTCCCCAGCCTCAGACACCTCAACCTCATGGCTCCGCCTCAAGGCGCGAAGCTCCTCCTCCATGGCACGAACTCTAGATGAGCTCTTGACCGCCGCAGTAGACGCCACCCTGAGCTCCTCAGCCATACTCCTCTCACGTGCCACGGCCTCCTCTTGGCGACCTTATGTTGTTGAAGCTCCTTCTCCAAGCCCTGCAGCTTGTTGTTCACCTGGATCTCTCGGAAAGCACGACTCTCCAGGCTAAGCACCATCTCCGTGACACGATGCTGGACCTATAATTAGCATACCCACAAAGAATCATCCCAAGTACAAGGAAAGCAGCAACATGAAAAGCAAAAGAGCAAGAAGCACAACTCACAGAAGCCATGTCCTGGTAGAGGGTCTGCGTCAAGAATGCGTCGCTAAACCCCTGTAAGACAGAACGCTCCTCGGAAAGCCTTCCCATATCCAGCCACTCCCGGCATACTCCGCGGCTGGTCAACGTCGCTCCCTCCTGAAGATCCCAAGGTAGCACCAAAGGGGAGGAGGTGGACGGATCAGCAGCCACGCCACCAGAAGAGGAGACCACCCCTTTGCCTCTCGATGGGGGTGGAGCAGAAGATCCAGGAGCAGTGGTAGTAGAAGACGAACGCAGAAGGATAACACGTGGCCCAGTCCTCACTAAACTAGGGGGATCAGGGCCCCCCTTCCGCTTGGTCCCAACGACCTCGGAAGGACAAGAAGCAGGAATTGGAGGATCAGCAGCAGAAGAACCATCCCCAGGGGAAGCAGTTTGAGTACTCCTCTTTCGTATGTTAGAGCAAAAGACACTAAGATCTGGTCGTATGTCCACTGCACAATGACACCCAATCAAAAACATAAGGCAAGTCAAACAGTGGATACATAGAAGAAAAGTATATAAGCAAACATCCAAGAAGCCAAATATCTTACCAGGCCTCAACTTCCAAAGGCATAAGAAGGCCTCGGAATCCAACTGACGGACGTTGAATGGGTCGCATCCTTGACATCGTTGGAGGGAGTCGCGCTCAAAGTCGCTCAACCCAAAAGGGTGTTTCACCCCCTTGACATCAATGACCTCCCAGGTAGATCGCAGTACACATCGGGGGACCATGGCGAAGAAGAAGCGATCCCTCCAGTACTTCACCGAGCTGGTGATCCCCACCAGAGGATCGAGTATGGAGAGACCCCGTAGGGAGACGACGGTCGAAGTGGTAGCACCCACCTTCCCCCTTCTTCAAAATATAAAAGTACAAGAATAGGGGAGCGGTAGCAGCATGCCCCATCCGGGCAAAGAACACATAGAAGCCCAGGATGACACGCCAAGAGTTGGGCAACACCTGCCCAGGGGTAAGATGCCAGTGCTCCAACACCAACTCCACAAAGCGGGAGATAGGGAAACGAAGACCATGGGCGAAGAAAATATGATAAAGATAAACCTCATCCGCTCGATGGGAGTAAGCACGATCATCAGGTCCAGGGACGTGAAGCATGACCTCAGAGGGTATATGGTACTCCCGGCAAAGTTATGCAAAGTCCGAAGAAGTCAAGATGCTAGGAATGTGAGCTAACTTACTCCTAGGGTCACCAACTGAGGTAGAAGCTCTGGAGGCCTTGCAACCCCTACGAGGGGCAAAACCTCTAGAAACCTTCTCCTCCCCATCACTAGCAACAGGGGAAGGCAAAGAAGAAGAAGTATCTGCGGGGGATGACGACCCCGAAGAAGACACCTCACTGATCCAACAACGACCGTAGTCGGGTCAGAGTCGCCCAATGATGACATAGATAAACAATTAAGCAGACTAGCTACTTACTCAGAACAATGGACTCCCAAAGCCAAGCAACCAACGCGGAGAGAGAGACGCCCCTGCAACCATCAGTACAGATTCAATAAATAAAAAAATAAATAATAAAAAGAGAAAATGAAGATGACACATACCAGACACAGCCTAGGGCATGCTCAAGGACACCGACGAATGCAAGAGCGAATAGCACTATATGTGGGTGTGAACTGTGATGACATAGGCACGATCGACGTCGATCGAAGAGAGCAAAGGCTGGGACCCCTAGATGGGTGCGGACAGTCAGTGGATGGGTGTCGATCAAAACCCTAGGCGTGGACCCGGGTGCAGATTGAGCCCAGGCGTGGATCAAGGCGGTCGGGCATGGATCGAAGCAGGCATGGATCGAAGCAGGCACGGACCCGGGCGTGGATTGAGCCCAGGCGTGGGTCGAGGCGGTCAGGCGCAGACTGAATAGAGGACGGGCACAGATGGAGCCCAGGAGTAGATCGAGGCGGTCAGGTGCGGATCAAAGCAGGCGTGAACCCGGGCCTGGATTAAACCTAGGCGTGGATCGAGGCGGTCGAGCGCGGATGGAAGCAGGCACGGACCGAACAACGAACGGACGCCGATGGAGCCCAGGCATGAATCAAGGAGGTCAGGCATGGTTAGGCGCGGATCGAAGCAGGCATGGACCAATGGCAGACGAGCGTCGATTGAAACATAGGCACAGGCCATGGGGGACGTCGATCAAGCCAGGCACAAACCACCGATGAACACTGATCAAGGAAGATGCGTGGATCTGGACAGGCATCGATTGAGCTAGACGTGGGCCAGACGCGTCGATATTGAACAATAGGCGACCGTGGACCAGGGCAAGCTAAACACATGCACCAGAATGTAAGCACCAAGCCATGCACATCGTAGAGAAAGTCAAAGCCAGAGACAAGGCTAATAGCCAAGAGAAATCAAACAAGTAAGTGGAGCACACTACTCTTCATTGTGACCCAAGAACAAACACATGGGGGGCATAATGAATAGTAATAAAACTCAAAGCCAAGCAAAAGTGAAAGATGCAAAAAGCAAAGAGTGGAAAAGGAAGAAGAGAGAGGAAGAGAAATGGAAAAGGATGAAGTGAAAAGGGAGAATGAGACAAGAGCATATATCTACAAAAAGAAGGAAAGAAGAAAAAGAGAAAAAAAATGGGAGAGGAGAGGCTTGAACCCATAACCTCTCCCTCACCAAGCAATTCTTAGGCACATCCTCAGAGAAGGAACTATTTGTAGGGAACCCCCTAATGGTACAAGAATGCAAAGGATACTCTCTTGAGCATTCCGTTCCAAGAGAGTGGGGGCAAATGATGAACCCAAATTCATACCAACCAATCAGAGGTCACCATGTGTCACGGCCCAGAAAAGTGGGCCAAGACAGAGCCAGAGAAGGGCCAACCACAGGCGTCGACCACCAACACCCACGGGCGTGAACCCCCTTGGGTGCGCCACCCTTGGGCGCCAACCCCATCGGGCGTGGACCTCCCTGGGCGCCAACCCCCCTTGGGGCGTGGACCTCCCTTGGGGCGCCAACCCCCTTGGGGGCGTGGACCTCCTTGGGTGCCAACCCCCTTGGGTGACAACTCCTTTGGGCGAGGACTAGACATGGACTGGAGGCCTCGGGCGAGACTTGAACCCCCTCGGGCATATCATCCCCAGGCACTGTCTCCCTCGAACACATGGCAGCAACCACCACCATCAACAAGACACAGACCGCATCACCAAGGACTCTAGGCCACCGCCTATCAAGTCACGAAGTCTGAAAGGACTCATGTACTAAGAACCTCATCTACCACGGAGGTAGGACTATCCGCCATGGATACCAAGTCTATCATAACACTACGTCTCTCAGGAACACGATTACCAGGTCTATCGTGACACCACGTTTCACGGAAAGACAACCAGTCAAGGATGAGCCTTGCCACTCAGGGACTCTATCACCTACGAAGGACACTCTACATCAATTGGGACTCTTCACACCGCCATGCTCTACTATAAAAGGCAAGGTACTCAGCCCCATCGGGGACATCTGTACTCATCTTGAATACTACTATTCATCTGTTTGCTCAGAGAGATCTAACTTAGGCATCGGAGGGTCCTAGGTCAGAACCACACCAGCTCTCCTTTGTCACCCAGGGTCTTTTGCAGGTTACGGCACTCAAAGGACCGCTAAGCGATTTCTTGATGCAACACTAGGGTCTATGTTGAACTGTTTAAAAAATCAGTTGAAATTCTATATTAAATGTAACCTTGAAGAAGGAATATATATATATATATATTAATTACTACTTAACTAATAGGCCAAGGGGGTGAATAGACATCTGCTGTATTTGGACCCTTTCTACGTAAATATTATTGTGGTGGTTGTTGTAGTATTGTAACAGCTTTCTATCCTTGCTGTTGTATCTGGAGTTATTATTGTTGTACCATATGATTTCTATTATATAGCAATTAAACTCCTCTGTTATCTAACAAAAAGTAATAGTCATATAGATTGATCTTTTTTCCATAAGCATTTATATTTTTTAATGTTTTGGAAACTCCATTTTGGTTTGGGAATACTTGCATTAGATGGACTATTATTTGGTAGTACAAACTATTTTGGTTCTGGCATGCATGCATACCACCGAGATCTCGCCAAAGATCTCAGTCTCAGTTCAACTCGGTTGAACCAGACCAACTTAAGTCTTATAAAATCCCCCCTTGGAGTCAAAATTTTGCCTCTGTCTCGCCTGTCTCACATCTGTTGATTTGCTGTGAAGGGAAAACTCATACAAAGTGAAAGTTTTATGATTTATTTGGGCAAATCTCACCTCCAACTGAAGATTTAAGCTTCAAATGCATCTCAAGAACACGTTTAGGTAAAAATTCCTTCTAAAAAATAAATTTTAATTTTATAGAAACATGATCTAACCTTGTTTTGTTGACTATGAAATTATTATATATTATACAATGTCCACTGATCTATTGATTGAGCTTGATTCGACAACAACAACGTGGTCATTATGATGATCTGGCCCGACCACTCATTTCAGTACTAGCTTGTATTTATTTAATCTATGTGACTATGTCTCTTTCCAAGTTTCTAACAATTATGAACAAACAGTCAAACCATCACTATGTATGATAATGAAATATGAATATGATGTCTAATGCTTAAATGGTTTATGGTTTGATGTATTTTAATTCTTAATGCTTATATAAGTTGTTTTACACCTCTATTTTAATTATATGAGTTTTTGAATATTGTGTGGAATAGCCTAGGGTAGATCCCATTCATGTCGTAGACTACCAACCTAGGGTCCATAGTCAAAGTACCATTTTGGGTTTGAATTGGTAAAAAATAAGGATCCCACTTTGTTTAGAAGGCCTAAAATAGGGTGAATGTCAAGTTTCAGGACCTATCTTGGTCATATGGCCACTGAAACCAACCATCGAGTTGAGAAAAAAGAAATACAAGATCTCACCGAGAACTTGCCAATTACCTATCGGCCTGGGATTCACCGAATGGAACCAAATGTAACCTCTATAGCATGGTTCTAGGTCTCGTTATCTCGGCTGGTTTTCGGTCAGCTAAAATACCAAGTTGTCTCAGTAACTCGGCGAGATCTCGGTCGAGTTGGTGCATTTTTTTTATGTCAAATTTGGACCCTTGGTTTCAGTGGTCATATGACCTAATTAGGTCATGAAACTTGCAGGACAGCCCATTTTAGGCTCTATAAACATGGTTGAACCCTTATTTTTTTTTTAAATATCACACCCAAAATGGTAATTTTACTTAGGATCCTATGTTGGTAGTGTAAGCTGTATATATATAATGATATGACCAATTCCACACAATCTTTAGTATTAGAACACATATAATTGAACTAAAACAACTTAAATAAGCAATAGGAATGAAATTTCTATAATTTAAGTAAAACCCTTAGTTTTTTAAAAATCCACTTGTTCCAAGCTTGGTTGTGTACGATTTGGTAAAAAAAAAACAGCATTTGGCGGGTTTTGTGCATTCACAATCAAACCCACTGACTCAATATTGTAGATATCTTCAACTTAAAATCTCCTCCAAATGATGTTGATGTACAATAAATCTCCTCAAATGTTGTTGAGTGACAAGTTTACTTGTTCCAGGAGAGATTCAGGCAAAAAATGAGGTTTTGAGGAGTTTTCCTTCAAAACTAACCGAAACCACTGAGACTGGTAGAAATTTCGACCAGATCTCATCGAGATAGCGTATTTATATTAAGTGAGTAGGTAACTTTTTTTCCGAAATGAGATTTCGGCAAGATGCTGAAATCTCGGTCGAAAACATGTAATGTTTTGGTATCACATGTGGTTTCAACTCGACCCTAGTCAAAACCGAGATCTCGCGAGACTTCAAACCATGCTCTATAGATGGTTATTGTTGCCAGAAGATCATCAATCTAATGAATATGATCTGCCAAAACGTAGAAAATGCATCAATTGATATTCACAAAAACATTTCGTTAGGGATATCCAATGGTGCAGTCTAATCTTGATTTCATCAATGATGAAGTGAATAGGAAGGAATGTTTCTGGGAATATTTTCTTCATTTGCTTCGTCCAACATGTCAAGACCAAGAAAGCACATCTTCAAAGGACTCCCTCTTCCAATATGGAAAAAGGAACTAGCTCCAAACAAAAAATTTGACATTTAGAAAGGAAAGAGGGGTACATAATAGCATCGCTTAAAATATAAAACATTGCATATCCTAAAAGGCTAAAAAGTTTGAAACCCCCAAAAAGCAACTTTCAGGATCAAGAAGATATAAATGAAAGAAATTGTCGAACACAAGGGATCAATAAACTTTCAAGATCAAGAAGATATAAATGAAAGAAATTACCGAACACAGGGGATCAATAAAGCCGAAGGGACCAGAGTAATCACTTCCAAGTCGCCTTGAGGAGTCACTAACATTAGTCAAGCCAAATTTGAGCTTCCCATAAAACTTTCTTGAAAGTTGCCTAAATACCTTCTGTATAATTGTTCTTTTGCACACCTGAGGTAACAACTATCTACCTGTTCAAACTTCTTTCTAGAAGTTAAAGAACAATCCCAAGAGTTCCAACCAAATTAGGCTCTTCTATAGGTAATATTAATCAACTCATCAATACTCAACCGAATCCAGCACTAATGAAAAACATATTCTAACTCCTTGCAAGTACAATAAAGGCTAGCAACAAGATAAAGATGTTTCACAGTTGAACTTTTGCATGTATAAAGTTATACATCATTTATTTCTCCAGTCCCATTTATTGACACCTGTATATCCTATGTAATATTTTTTTTTCTCAATCCATATCATCAAGATGATGAGGACCAACCGGAGACTCCCACGCTTCCCCCTGTTAGCATAGGTTTTGGCAAAATGACCTGAAAAAGTGAGCCTCTATGCGTCAAATCAGTCAGTCAAAAGATCACCCACATCCATTGAGACAAAGTCTGAAACTGAAACTGGGAATTTTTACCAATAAAGCTGTGTTTGGATGTCAAGAAAAGAAAAGAAATGAAAAGAAAATTTTATTTTCTAATTGTTTGATTGGATAAGAAAAGATTATCGATATTTCAATTAAAAAATAAAAAAGCCACTGGTGGAACTTCCTGAACTTTGTAACCTCTCTCACTTTGTCACATCTTCAGCAACTAAAAAGCCCTTCCCTATTTTTGCAAATAAAACCCCTCCCTGTTTTACTTTTCCCCAGACAAGCACTATTATGCCCTTCTAATTCGAAGAAATTCAACAAACTCAGAAAAGTGATAGTGGACAAAATCAATCTCTTCGCCTCTCTCTTGAAGAGTCGCATTTTCTGAGTTCCGCTTATAAATTTATAACCTAAACCAAGCTCCATCTTCAAGGAAAGATTCATCGTATAAGCCTTCAATCGTGTCCACTGCAAGCCCCAAGAAAACCATCACTATGTATGATAATGAAATATGAATATGATGCCCAATGCTTAAATGGTTTATGGTTTGATGTATTTTAATTCTTAATGCTTATATAAGTTGTTTTACACCTCTAATTATATGAGTTTTAAATATTGGGTGGAATAGCCTAGGGTAGATCTCACGCACGCCGTTGACTACCAACCTAGGGTCCGTAGTCAAAGTACCATTTTGGGTTTGAATTTGTAAAAACTAATGATTCCACTGTGTTTAGAAGGCCTAAAATAAGGTGAATGTCAAGTTTCAGGACCTATCTTGGCCATATGGCCACTGAAACCAACCATCGAGTTGAGAAAAAAAAAATACAAGATCTCACCGAGTACCTATTGGCCTGGGATTCACCAAAAGTACCAATACAATGGAACCTAATGTAACCTCTATAGCATGGTTCTAGGTCTCGCTATCTCAGCTGGTTTCAGTCAGCCAAAAAACCAAGTTGTCTTAGTAACTCAGCGAGATCTCGGCCGAGTTGGTGCATTTTTTTTATGTCAAATTTTGACCCTTGGTTTCAGTGGTCATATGACCTAATTAGGTCATGAAACTCGCAAGCCAGCCTATTTTAGGCTCTATAAACATGGTTGAACCCTTTTTTTTTTTTTTTTAAATATCACACCCAAAATGGTAATTTACTTAGGACCCTAGGTTGGTAATGTATGCTGTATATATATAATGATATGACCAATTCCACACAATCTTTAGTATTAGAACACATATAATTCAAGTAAAACAACTTAAATAAGCAATAGGAATGAAATTTCTATAATTCAAGTAAAACCCTCAGTTTTTTAAAAATCCACTTGTTCCAAGCTTGGTTGTTTACGATTTGGTAAAAAAATCAGCATTTGGTGGGTTTTGTGCATTCACAATCGAAACCCACTGACTCAATATTGTAGATATCTTCAACTTGACATCTCCTCCAAATGATGTTGATGTACAATAAATCTCCTCAAATGTTGTTGAGTGACAAGTTTACTTGTTCCAGGAGAGATTCGGGCAAAAAATAAGGTTTTGAGGAGTTTTTCTTCAAAACTAACCGAAACCACCGAGACTGGTCGAAATTTCGACCAAATCTCATCGAGACAGTGTATTTATATTAAGTGACTAGGTAACTTTTTTGCCGAAATGAGATTTCGGCAAGATGTTGAAATGTCGATCGAAAACATGTAATGTTTTGGCATCGCATGTGGTTTCGACTCGACCCTTGTCAAAACCGAGATCTCGCGAGACCTCAAACCATGCTCTATAGATAGTTATTGCTGCCAGAAGATCATCAGTCTAATGAATATGATCTGCCAAAACGTAGAAAATGTATCAATTGATATTCACAGAAACATTTCATTAGGGATATCAATGCTGTAGTCTAATCTTGATTTCATCAATGATGAAGTGAATAGGAAGGAATGTTTCTGGGAATATTTTCTTCATTTGCTTCTTCCAACATGTCAAGACCAAGAAATTAAGCACATTTTCAAAGGACTCCCTCTTCCAATATGGAAAAAGGAACCAACTCCAAATAAAAATTTGACATTTAGAAAGGAAAGAAGGGTACGTAATAGCATTGCTTAAAATATAAAACATTGCATATCCTAAAAGGCTAAAAAGTTTGAAACCCCCAAAAAGCAACTTTCAGGATCAAGAAGATATAAATGAAAGAAATTGCCCAACACAAGGGATCAATAAACTTTCAGGATCAAGAAGATATAAATGACAGAAATTACCGAACACAGGGGATCAATAAAGCTGAAGGGACCAGACTAACCACTTCCAGGTCACCTTGAGGAGTCACTAACATTAGTCAAGCCAAATTTGAGATTCCCATAAAACTTTCTTGAAAGTTGCCTAAATACCTTCTGTATAATTGTTCTTTTGCACACCTCAGGAAACAATTATCCACTTGTTCAAACTTCTTTCTAGAAGTTAAAGAACAATCCCAAGAGTTCCAATCAAATTAGGCTCTTCTATAGGTAATATTAATCAACTCATCAATACTCAACCAAATCCAGCACTAATGAAAAACATATTCTAACTCCCTGCATGTACAATAAAGGCTAGCAACAAGACAAAGATGTTTCACAGTTGAACTTTTGCATATATAAAGTTATACATCAATTATTTCTCCAATCCCATTTATTGACACCCATATATCCTATGTAATATTTTTTTTTTCACGATCCATATCATCAAGATGATTAGGACCAACCGGAGACTCCCACACTTCCCCTTGTTAGCATAGGCTTCTAAAAAGTCCTTCCCTGTTTTTGCAAATAAAACCCCACCCTGTTTTTACTTTTCTCCAAACAAGCACTGTTGTGCCCTTCTAATTCAAAGAAATTCAACGAACTCAGAAAAGTGATAGTGCCCAAAATCAATCTCTTCATCTCTCTCTTGAAGAGACGCATTTTCTGAGTTCCGCTCATAAATTTATAACCTAGACCCAGCCCCATCCTCGAGCAAAGATTCATTGTATAAGCCTTCAATCGCATCCACTGCAGGCCCCTAGAAAATAGAGACTTCATTGCCTACGGCATGACACAGAACCCTCTCCAGGGAATTCATCATCTACGAGCAGGCCACACTATGATGGATAAATTAGAAAACAAGAATGGATCGGTGCAAGTAAGAAACAAGAGTGCAAGAATTACAAAGAGCAGAGAGGAAGAAGAAGAGAAGAGGGGAAAAAGAGTTTAGAGTATCGATTTCTCTCCCCTATATTCTTCATAAATCAATTGCTAGAATTACATACACCTCCCTAGGGAGGTAAAAGATAAAAAGGAAAAAATATACAAATTACAACTTAAGGCACAATACAATAAACCAATTACAGAATCAGCCCAATCAGCATCAGTGTAGCCCTCTATCCTCAAATGGTTGTGCCTGGCATATAGAAGTCCTTTTCCTGGGGGACTTCAAGTACCTGATGATGCGATAAACGGCATCCAAGTGCCCACTCTTGGGAGCATGCATAAATTGGCTCACCACTCCAACTGCATAAGTAATGTCTAGCCGAGTTAAAGAAAGGTAGATCTGTTGTCCAACCAATCTCTGGTACTTTTTCTATAAGAGGAGATCCACAGTCTTCACTAAGCTTGTGATTTTGATCAATTGGAAAGTTTGCTGGTTTACAACCCAACATTCCTATTTCTTTCAACAAGTCCAACACAAACTTCCTTTGGCAAATATTGATTCCCTTCTTTGATCTTGACACTTCAATTCCTAAGCAGTACGTCAAAAGTCTAAGATCTTTAATCTTAAAATGTTGGGCCAAGTATGATTTCAATCTACTTATCTCAGCCTTATCATTTCCAGTCGCTACAATGTTATCAACCTAGAAAATAAGAGCAATGATAGTACTATTACCTCGCTGGATAAATAAAGTGTGGTCGTCCTGACTTTGGAAGTACCCATTCTCTAGAATAGCCTGTCTAAATCGCTTAAACCAAGCCTTAGGAGACTGTTTGAGATCATAAAGTGCCTTTTTAAGGAGGCACACTTTCCCTTCTAAGGGAAATTTGAAACCAGCTGGAGGTTGCATATACACTTCCTCCTCTAGATCACCATCAAGGAAGGCATTCTTTACATCCAACTGTTACAATGGCCAGTCTCTATTAACCGCCAGTGATAGGAGGACTCTGATCGAGTTGTGTTTGGCTACAGGAGCAAATGTCTCCTGGTAATCAATGCCATACACCTGATTGTACCCTTTGGCCACCAACCGAGCCTTATTATCTTTCTACAACACCATCTGACCGATATTTGATTGTGTAGACCAACCTGCATCCAACTGAAACTCTCCCCCTGGGAAGATCTACCAATTTCCAACTACCATTTTTTTCAAGAGCCATCATTTCCTTAGACATGGCTTGCTTCCTCTTTGGATTAGATATAGCCTCAGTAACATTCTTGGGAATGGAAACAGAGGAGAGGGCAACAGTAAAAGCAAGACCTGTAGGAGAGAGGGAATCGTAGGAAACAAACTGTTCAATATGATAAGTGCAAACTCTCTTTCCTTTTTTAACAACAATAGGAAGGTCTAAATCAGAAGGAAAAGAAGCGATGTCACCTAACTGAGGAGGATGAAGCTCAAGATGTTGATCCAAAGAGGACTCTTGGCAGGTCGTCTTTCCCTTTCCCTTCAAGCATTCACCTCTTTTGTACACAACTAACTCTTTTTCATTTTCATTTCTAGCATCAACACCTGAATGAGTATCAATGTCAACAACATTCACTTCTTTGTATTTTCCAACGTCAAGCAAGAATGGGGAGGTAGAGGTAGGCAAAGGAGACAAAAAGAGGATGACATCAGCAGCCTGTTTACTTCCATTAGTCTCGCCCTGAAGAGGAATAGACTCAAAGAAGGTGACATCTTTGGAGAGATGTCGCCTTCGGGAAGAAGGGTGGTAGCATTTATACCCTTTAGTAGAGGAGGAATAGCCAAGGAAAAGACATTTGAGCATAGTTGTCACGGCGTCACGGCAATCCAAGTCAGTGGAGGGGTGTCTGATCGATATATCGACATGTCGTTCGCTATGGCGTTGCCATGGCGATCATGTCGACCATGGTAGAATTGTAATTAAATCCAAAGTTGAATGGCAAACTAGTATAAGGGCAATGGTAGAATTGTAATTAATATGAAGTTGTAAAGGTGTGGCAGAACTGTAATTTAATGGAGTTAAAGAGAAAACTGAATGGGCTAAACGTAATAGCAATAGAGAATATAGGGTGTTTAATTTAAATAATATAAGTTATCCTTACTTGCAATTTTAGAGACTTAATATGTCTTCTTCAACCTTGCAATAAAACGATAGAAAGAAAAAACTCAGAAACCAAGGCTAAAATAGGAGATTTAGGGAAACAGGGAGTAGATCTAAGGTTGGGGAAGAAACAAAAAATTAAAGAAGAAATCAAAAAGGGAAAGAGAGACAGGACGCCATGGCGTAGGTCGATATGCACATTTCTCCAGCGCCAAGACACCATGGCGACGCCATGGCAACGATATGGCGACGCCATGACAACTATGCATATGAGTGCTTTGGGGTCAAGCTTTGTGCAGGCTGATTTATTGACATGGACATAGCAAACATACCCAAACACTTAGGTGGAAGGGAAAAAGCAGGAGTCTGAGGTGAAAGAGTTTCCAGTGGTGATTTAGAGCCAAGGAGCTGAGTGGGCTCCGATTGATTAGGAAGGCAACAATAAGAAGGGCATCAAACCAAAAAGTCTTAGGAACATGCATGCCAAAGAGGAGACTCCTAGTGACTTCCAACAAATGACAATTTTTCCTCTCAACAACCCCATTTTGTTGAGGGGTGTCAACACAAGCAACTTGATGAATGATGCCATTGTCAGTAAAAAACTGTTGGAACCCCCCCATACATGTACTCTCCCCCCGTTATCAGAACGAACTATATGAATGCGAGCGAGTACCAAATTGAGTACAAATCAACAGATAGAAATTTTTGGAAGCATCATAAACATCACTCTTTTGTTTCATCAAAAAAGTCCAAGTGGACCGGAAATAGTCATCAATAAAAGAAACAAAATAACAATATCCAGACAAAGAGGTGGTGGGAGCAGGTCCCCAAACATCAAAATGAACAATATGAAAGGGAACAATAGATCTATTGTCATGGTAAGGATAAGAAGAACGAAAATGTTTAGCAAACAAACAGGGTTCACACTGAAATTCATGGGAAGAAGGAATAGAAGAAAACAAGTATGGTAATTTTTTTATCATAACACCAAAAGAAGGGTGACCCAAACATTGATGCCACAATATCACCGAGTCAACAGAACTGTTGTCACTACGTCCACACAAGTAGGACTGAGCAGTAAATAGAGGGGATGTTCCTGGATCAAGAAGATAGAGTCCATTTTCCTCATGTCCACTATCAATAATCCTCTTTGTCACCAAATCCTGAAGAACACAATGAGATAGAAAAAAGGTAACACAACAATTCAAGAATTTGGCTAGATGGCTCACACATAAGAGATTAGTGTTAAACTGAGGAACATGAAGAACGAAGTCAAGGGAGATAGACGAGGTGACACGGACACTACCTTTACCAGAAATGGAAGAAAGAGAACCATCAACAATCCTAACCTATTCCTTACCAGAACAGATAGAGTAGGAGTCATAACACTGAGATATGCCAGTCATATGGTCAGTGGCTACAGAGTTAATGACCGATGCAGAGGTAGTGGAAGGAGCAGATGTAGAGGCCTGTAAAGTGGAAGTCGGCACTGCTGGTGTAGAAGTAGCTATCCAGATATGATAAAACCCTGCAAAATGATGCAATATCATCCTAAGTCAGAGATCTGGTGTCTATCCTTAGTCCATATGGAGATTCCATAGGTTCAACCTCAGTCATCATAGTGCATGCTCTGGCTCCCCCTCTCCTGTTGTCATGCATACCAGGGGGACAGCCATAAAGTATCCAACATCTCTCTCAGGTATGCCCAGATTTCCCATAGTGGTCACAGCTGAATCTATCCCTATCATTCCCTTTGGGTGGAACCTGGCCTCTTCTTCCAACATCTGACATAATGTAGGAATATACGAAAAAAGTGGAGATGATACCCAAACTCAATGGGGAGTACACACTCTACCTAAAAACAGAGACAATTCTTCTCAGGAAAGATTTCTCTAAACAAGACAATTCTTCTCTTTAAAGTATAGCTTCATTACACAACCACTGGAAGAGTTCAAACAATACTCCTCACTAACACCAAGCGGGCCCACTTTGAAAAAACAATATCCAAATCAGATGGGGAGATCACACTCAACCCAAATACACAATCCAACTTTGAAAAAATTCCAGTAAGGACAAATAAGCTCCAAATGTGAGGAACTTCACTCAAACAAAACCTCTGAAGGGTAACAACATTTCATAACAACCTAAACAACTATATGAGGCATTTCACAACCATTTCAACAACACAACAATCAACTGGGAAGGACACTTGACCCCAAAAAAAATCAATAAGCAAACAAATCACTATTTCTTGAAGAAAAAAAACAAATCAAATGCATTTCTTGTAACATAGTTTCATTCCAAAGTGTACCCAAGAATACCCATATAATATATTCCTTCAACTAACAGTAGCCATTTACACTTCATGAGGAATTTCAGGTAAAACAGAGGAGGTATAAAAAATCTGGCAGTACCTGTCCAGCTGAAATGTAATGAGTTGTGCTCCCAAAGTGTATCCCTTCAGCTAATGAGGCATTAGGGGAATCAAAGACACCTCTTGGGCGATTCCAACAAGCATAGCCACATCTCAAGTGGTTGCTTGATGAGAGAGAAATGAGAGGAAGTAGGTGAGGCTGGCTGTAACTTCTGTGCAGCTTCGAAGTCTTCATTTTGACTTTCACATCCCCTAAACCTACTCCCTTAGGTCTTGTGTTGCTCAATAGAACTCCATTAAACCTTCCAACTGTATTAGTTTACATAGTATAGCCTCTATTGGAACCCTCTACCTTTCTAGGGTTCCAAAGAGAGGTGTAGAGAAGATGTGGGCTTGGTCGACTCTCAAACCAAGCTCTGATACCAAGTTAGAAAACAAGAATGGATCAGTTCAAGAAAGAAACAAGAGTACAAGAGTTAAGAAGAGCAGAGAGGAAGTAGAAGAGAAGAGGAGAAGAATGAAGAAAGAAGAAGAGTTGAGAGAACTGTAGGTGAGAGAGTATCGATTTCTCTCCCCTATATTCTTCATTAATCAATTGTTGTAATTATATTCACCTCCTTAGGGAGGTAAAAGATAAAAAGGAAAAAAGATACAAAATACAACTTGAGGCACAATACAATATATCAGTTACAGAAATACCCTCAAAACATAAACTCTAACAGGATACTGACATGGTACGAATTGGGGAAAGAGAGATACCGCAGAGTGACTATTTAGATACCTAGGGTCAATCATAAATAAAGAAACTGACATAGAGGATGATGTTTCGCAGAGAATTAAAGTGGAGATGTGTGTCCGGAGTGTTGTGTGACCGAAGTATTCCTTTAAAGCTTAAGCTTTAAAGGAAAGTTCTATAAAATTGTTGTACGACTGGCTATGATGTATGGGGCAGAATGTTGGGCAGTTAAGAAGTGTCATATTGAGATTTGAGAAGCTATGTAGTAGAAATGAGGATGTTAAGATGAATGTGTGGAAAAACTAAGAAGGATAAAGTAAGGAATGAGCGTATTAGAGCTGACTAGGCAATTTTCCCGATCAATGACAAGCTTCGACAAAGTCGTTTGAGGTGGTATGGTCATGTTCAACGGAGGTCTAGGGTCGCTCCAGTAAGTAGGAGTGATATGATCACGATTGAAGGAGCTAAAAGAACTAGGGGCAGGACTAAAATGATCATAGGAGAAGTAGAGGAAGGACATGCATAATCTAGGTCTTGTACCAAGTATCACCTCAGATAGAACCTATTGGAGGGCAAGGATCCTTGTAGCAGACCCCATTTAGTTGAGATTCTCCTGACTTACTGGGATGTGCCTCTTTCCTTCTACTTTCATATTTTATCTTTCATTTTCTTTTATTTTCCATCTTTCATTTGTCATTTTCCAAATTTTCATTTCTCATCTCTTTTCCAAACCCCCTTTTCCCCATCTTTTTATTCCTCTTTTTTTGTTTACACCACAGTTTTCATTACTTTGTTTTGTTTGGATCCATGTAGCCAACCCCATTAAGTTGGGATAAGGTTGAGTTTGCTGTTGTTGTACGAGCAGGCCACAGTACATCATCGCCTTGTAAATCGTAAAATTTTCTTAACTTACCCAATAAGGATATTTTGGACGACGGCGATAGGAAATTGTTCAAATTCAAAATTAAAAAGCAGAATCTTCTCCCCACCTCTTATCCTTCCAAGTGCCAAGAAAACATTTGGGGGACCCACTCCCTCCCTATTAGAGGAATTGGAGGTGCCCGCGAATTGGAGGTGATAATTATTCAAGAGAGTAGTGTACATCTTTCTGTTTTCTTTACTTGCACCTAGGTCATGGTATTAGTTATGGTATCGGTCACCGCAGATACCTAGGGGTGTCAATGCAAGGCCCGCACCGGCAGACCCGACTGCACCCGACCATTTAAAGACCGAACCGAACTGAATCGATTAATAAAGCCCGACCCGTTTATAACCGATCGTTCCTAGTCTTGGGGGTGACACCTTCGGGTGCCCGACCGACCTGCCCGTTTAAAACCCCGATCGAGCCCGACCCCTTTGCCCCATTTAAGCCCGACCCCTTAGGCCCGATATATTTTACCTATTCTACCCCCCAAGCCCAAGGTGCGGCCAAAAGGCCCAAATGTTCCAACTCCCTAACGGCCTAAGTCCCTCCGAAATGACTAAGTAACCACTAACCCTAATTAAATTTCCAAATTCCTTGTTTTCTTTTGTTTTTCCTATTCAGTCTCGCAAAGTCCAGATTGCAGTCTCAATCTCACACGGCAAAGGCTCTCACACTTTTATCAAAAAAAAAAGGCAAAGGCTCTCTCACATGGCAGAGGGAGAGAAGAAGAAGAAGAAAGAAGAGAAAGGTATAATCTATTATGCCCACACCGTTTAGTGCCCGTTTAGAGTTAAATAGGCCATTAACCCGACCGAGGCCCGTTTAAGATCCGTTTACCTTGAATAAGGCTGCCTCGATTAAAGATCGAACACCAACTGACCGAAATTAAACAGTACCATGTCCGCCCAATGGAAGCCCGAACACCTAAACGGTCGGACACGGTGCAGCCTATAAAATTGGTGAGGCCCGTCTTGGTCCAATCGAGACCAATCGAACCCGACCGGTTGACACCCCTATGGATACCAATACCATTACAGGTTGACAATATTGGAGTATATCGGGACATTACAGTGACTCAGGATACCTTTTTGGTATTGTTCGTTTTATCAACCAATTTTTTTTTTTTAAATATGATATTTTTAGTCATCGCATGATGACACGTGTTCATCATGCATGTAGCGGATGAAACATACCCATCAAAGAGTGGGTGCATCAGTTGGTAATTGGTATCGGCCGATCTGTGTCAATAACCAATACCCAATTCTCGATCTGATCAACCTAACCCATGGCAACCAAGTATCGAAATACACTTGATACGATAACAATCCCTCATTCCATGATTCATCTTGCAAGATGAAACCTTTGATAATTTTATGGGAAAAAAATGTTGGTTGGTCGTGCACCCCTATGCCTAGACACAGGTTTGGCAAAATGACTATCCTGGCCCCCATGTTAGATGTTTGAGTGCATGTTTCCATTGGCCCCCACTGGTGCAGGGGCTATGTGATCAAGCAACGTTTTCTCTCTCTAATTTAGGAAAAAATAATAATACCTGGGCACATGCTGTGCGTTGCCCTTACAACCAGACAGGGGTGTGCAACATGACCGTCACATCCCCAATAGAAAGGCGGAAAATTATGGGGGTGCGGCAGTCATTTTGTGCACCCCATGTCTCGGCGTAGGGGCGGCGCACTGCACGTGCCCAGGTAGTGTTTTGTCTCCCCTAATTTTATTTACTTTTGGCGGAGAGATACTTAACATTAATTAATGAGCGATGACTCATGAGTTGGCTTTTCTTTTGGGTACTGTTTGGATAGTTTAAGGAAGAGAATCGAAAGAGAGCGATGTTGCCGTGCTGGTGTTTGGTTGGCGGGATGTTATCCGAAGTCCTTAAATGGCAGGAGCCCTATCCAATCACTACCTCGTCGGTGCTTGGAAGCTTACCCCTCTCTCTCCCTCGTCGTATCTCTTTCTCCTTCCTACCCACCAAATCAGCCTACTAATAATTTTATCACCCCATTTTCCATATCTAGCCTTAGATTTTCCAAATTTCCCAACTTATTCCCTCACCTCTGAGCTGTATGTAATTGGACTCAAATTTTTACCCAGAAAAAAAAGTACTCAATTTACTAAAATGTCAATAATAGCCTCCTATTCTATAAGATACACAATTACACACAAATTTTCTACTATTTTTTTTAAGAGCTTGTATATAGGGGGGAATTAGGGGATGAGGATAGGCCCCAAGGTGGTTTGAACTCATGACCTCTTATTTGAGGAGTTGGTCTTTTACCAACTGAGTTGACCCCATGGGGTTTTAGGCTACTGTTTGTGTTATACGTAACAACAATGGTTCTATATATATTGAAATTGGTAAAGGTTGTGTTTGTAGTATAATTTTTGAAATTAAATTAGCAAAGTAACGACATAGCCATCCTATGCTGGATTGGTCAAATCTAATTAAGAAATTTTTTTTATTGGTCAAATACGATTAGTTTATTAATAACATACAAGAAACTAACAATTAGCCTTGTGTTTATGTGTTGACTTCCAATTGAGCACAATTGGGTTGAGCTAGAAAAAAAAAGCTACTAGACAAACAAATACCTCACTCATTAGTTCGAAATAGAAATCAACTTTTTTAGGTCCACACAATAATTAATTTTATTAGATAAATATATTTAAAATAGTTTGTATTTATGTTTGATCAATTGGACTGCACATTGGATACACGCTTTATCCATTTAATAGCCACACACTTCAACATTTTACGAGACTTGAAGTTTCATTAAGTATGTAAATTCTTTTAGATGATTATCATTTGGGATTGAATTAATTTCCTTCATCCCTGGTGAAAAAGGAATTTTTTCATCATGTGCCATCGATAGTATTATGCATTTTCGTCCTACTTACATAGTTATCACGACGTCTAGATGACCTAAGGCATTGAAAGAAATCCAAATGCAAAACGACACCAACAAGGCATCCAAAGCGCTTCGACGCCTAGAAATTTGCCTAATCGTGATAAGTAAGAGACTTGCTTAGAATAAGAAAAAGTTTCAATAACGGAAACAAATAAAGAGGGGTCAAGATCAGGGTATTTTAATACATAAAAGTATGTAAAGATAACTTAACTCTTAACCAAAAAAAAATAACTTATCTACCATATAAATTTTTTTTTTGGGTAATAACTTATCTGCCATGTATTCAATTTAAAAGAAGCAAGGAGGGTATTTTTGACAATCAAAGTAGTGTTAGATACATAAAAGCATACGTTCTCCAGCCCAGTTCAACCCGGCTCCTCTCTCTCTCCCTTTAAAACGCCACCACCACCTCCACCACCACCATCACCACCTTACACAATGAAGGACAAAAGGTGGTAGATGTATAAACCACCACCTCCTTAAGTCCCTTTGCTCACAACCCTCACCATCTTCTGCTTCTAAACCCTCCATCTCCTCCTGATTTCCTGAGATTTTTCTGATTTACCCCACCTTTTACGCTTCCACCTTGGTCTTCTCTGTTTCTCAGGTATGAACAAGACAACCCTTTGTCTTAGAATCGGTAATTTTGCTTGTTTTCTTGAGCTTATCAAAGTGTGACTCAATGTTATTTGTCTTTGTGTGATCATGGTACTCTGTGTTGGGTTGGTTGGTTATGGGTGTGTTTGGGGTGGTGGGTAGGGAGCAAGACAGCTTTTTGTCTCATGCGGATCTATGGGTTTCGATTGATTCTCTGTTTTGAGCCTGTGGAAGTGTTAACTTGCAGAGTTGGGTCTGTTTTATCTTTGTCGCTTACCATTAGAGGTGGTTGGTTGGTGGGGTTGACTCGTAATTTGAAGGGGATTGGGAATTCTTTCGTATGATGGGTTTGGCTTTATTTATCGCTTCTTCTGATTCCATATTGTAGTTTAGGGGTTTTAGGCATTCAAGTTATTCGTTTAACTTGTTTGTGCCGTATGGAAGCATCCATGCTATCATCTCTCAGCTCTTTGGACTTCTTCGTGGGGTTTAAGGTGTCTTGTCACCCTTTCCGCTCTGGATAAGAGATTAAATTATGAATAATTGTGAATTGAGTGTTTAATATTTGTTATCGAATCCAAGTAGCAAATGGGTTTCAGCAAGACCTTGTTGGGCTTGATAATTGAATTTTAAAAATGATATTTTGTACTGTAAGCCTGGATGTGAAAACTTACAATCATAAATATCCATCCGTGGTCATCATCTTTAACTCCTTAAGGTCATCTTTTGGTTTGCAGGAGTTCATGCTGGGTCTTTATTCTTTTTTGTTTTTTTTCCTTGTTCTTTTTCTTTTTTTGGTATTGAAACATTGATTTTTGTTGAACTATGTTATCTGTAATAGCTGTATATGAAGTACCCTCAGTTTATACAATTGTGACAATGTTTTAGCATTTGTAGAAGGATACCTTATTTGAATCGCAAGATGTTATTCTTTTTATAATGGTGACCCTAATATCTGAGCTATCGCATATTGGGGCCTTGGCTCCTCTATATCTGTTTTATAGTCAAGCCTGTGAAACTTACCAGATAAGTTGGTTTGGGCATGGTTTTCTATCCTCTGATTTCTGAACATTAGGCTGGAGCTCCCTGAAAGAGATCGGTGGTGTTCAAACCATAGTTGTCACAGCGTCTAAGTGATCCTAGGCATGTGAGGAAGGAAAAATTAAAGTGACACCAACAAGGCGTCGCCTAGACGACCAGGCGCCCTTTGCCTAGGCAACGCCTTGAAAACTATGGTTCAAACTTTTTCGGCCCTATGCAGTAGAACTAAATATGTGCTCTGTATCAGTTGATGGTTTTCCTGTAGTCAATGTGTGTTTCTGTTTATGTTTTTCTTATGTTTTTAAGTTCTTTGACTTCTTGAAGCCATGGTTATGTTCGATTTAAAATTTCAAAGTATCTTTGCAGATCTGCTACGATGTGGCATACTTTGTAATGTTTATAACCAGTACAGATGGTTATGAATCATTTGATTTGTTGAACTTGTTGGAGCACCTACCAGGAATTGAGTAGCTTCACTTATATCGAGATTGTAATTTTTCAGTTTTATGATTCAGTGTGGAGGCATTGATTCTTGAGATCATCAACTGAACCATTGTCAGCAGAACCAACCATGGTTAGCATAAGAAGGCGCAGACTCCTTGGATTTTCTACTGGTATAATCAACTTCAAAAATTATTATTTTCCCTAAAAAACAGAATAACATGTTAATATCAGATGATAGAGGACAGTTGTCAGATTTGACCCCTTGTAGGAGGTCTTGAAGGCCTGCTACTGAGGTCTCCCTTACTAGATTCTGTGTTATAGTATCTGTGCTACTATTTTCTCACTCAAACTTTTATTACCCCATAAATATGCTGATTTTTTAGATTAGTCCATCAGAGTCTACATTATGCTTGAATCAGTACATCATCAGTTTGGTGGGCTTTGCAGGGATATGTCCTTTTATGGTTGAGCTTCCTAAGTATAGTGACAACGGAAATGATTCTGAAAATGCTATCCAGAATACTGGAACGGTTGACGTACATCAAATGCCTTCAGAGGATGTCAACCAGCCAAAGGAGGTAAGCTTGGATCTCATCTATCCATGTTCTGTTTATTTCCTTTTGGAATTCTTTGTTCTTTCTCCCTCTTCCCTCCCCCCCCCCCCCCAAAGTATCTGTTCATTGTTTGATGGAAATGCTCTAAGTGTTGGTTCTGTCATGTTTGAAGTGCTTTGCTAATCCAAGTTTCTATTGATCTGGTCTGAGTGTAAACTTCTTAAACCCACAACCCTTGAAACCAATTCGTGTAGTTTAATGTTAAAGAAATAGAGGCCCTTGATAAGTCTGAGAACTCAGATTATCCGTACAATTGTCTTCTTTGAAGGAACCAAATGGTAAAGGGCCAATGATAATCTTACTTTGGTTCTTTAGTAGTCCTGTACTAATTCTTGGCTCCAGAATTCATTTCAAGGCAATGATTAAGTGTAACAGCCTAGTAATCATCTATACATACCAGCGGTTGAGCATCTCTATTTCCTACTTACAAACTCCCAAAATTAGAAATGCATAAATCAAAATATTGACATGCTATATGAAAGCTTTAAAATATTGGTACAAAGAATCCCATTTTAACCACTGATTTGCTTTGTATCTCCACTGGTTGAATGGTTTCGCTAGTGTGGCCACCTATTGTTGTGTGGCTCATGACCAAGAACCCAGTTATTTGCCACATATTCTTGTTCTGAATTCCTTTCCTGAGTCATCCATCTGTTCCAGTGTATAAGACAACTATATTTTACTAATTGACTGATCTCTGGCCCAATCTGACCAGATGGATTTGGATTGGATCTTTGGGTTTCAGTTGTCAAGATATTTAAATTTCCTACCCAGGTGTTTAGAATTTTGTCCATATCGGAGCTGTCTTTTGACTAGATAAATTTTCTAGTTGCAACACCTACTTCTGTTCCTCTAGTATCTGATACGCTTTAATGTGCTCTCGGCATTAAATGCAAAATGAATACTCTAAATGCCTCACATATGCACAACTAAAAGACTAGTTAAGTGCATTTTTTGTTAATGCAGGATAGTAGAGTCGAACCTTTTTTTCATTAGTTCTCTCTTAAAATCCTACATTTAACACATTACCTAATTGGTAATGTATTCCTTAATTTTCCCAAATATTGTCAAATTCAGAATTGCACCTTTCTCGAGTTTAACGTCTGATGATAAAGTGCTCTGAAGAGCAGTCGTATTGCCAGTATGGATACAGAAGAGATTAAGTCATGATTGAGTTTCATGTTCTTGTGAAAGGGTTTGCTCTTCTAGATTTTTAGCGTTCTGTTGTTCTGCTGATATCTTCTTTGTCAACTTTCCTTTGGCACTAACACAATTTTAAGTACAATTCAAAAAGATTCAATTCTTTAGTCACCATTCCTCTGAAGTGATTGGTTAGAAGATTTTTTTTTCCCAATCCCTGACATTGCTGTTAATAATTACACGTGTATATCTTTACTGAGCGAATATTTTTTCAGCATCTATGTTGATCAACTCTCTTCCGGTATAATATCTACATTCCTAACACAATTTCATTTATTGAGAGCACACAAGAATTAAAGTATATGTTTAGCCATTCAATTCCATTCTCTAAGACCAACTTAGACATATGTTTGATTTTCTGTGTCAGGAAAGTCACATGAAACATAACATGGAAGTCAAACTAAACTTAAATTTAAGTTTATTGACTGTAATGGCATAAAATACATTGAACGATATAGCTTATAAGTAAATTGGTCAATCTATAGGTTAACAAGCTTGATACATCTGGATTATCTTTAAAATGTATTGTACTACAAAGCAACACATGCTTATAGTGGGTCTGCGAAATTTTATTTCTCTGATAAGCCCAGCAGTCTCACCTGGCTTGTAGTCTGGGTTGGGCTGGGTCTCAATTCCTATCCTGGATTTACCGACCTGGTTGGCCCTGGCCTGCTTAAACTCTCTAGTAAGCTGTTCTAAGTGCGGTCCGAATATTATTGTAGTGGCTTGTGTGATCTTTCGGTTCTAATCATAACCAATAGAAATTTGGACCTTCACATCAAATTATGGAGTTTCAATTCTAATGAGACATCGGAAATATATGGTAGTGGAATCCAACCCAATAGCTGATGTTCAACCTCGGCTTAAATTTTCAGAATCCATCCTAAACTGATAGTTGCTTTAGCTCCCACAATCCAAGCAGATTGTAAAGGCATACATACAAACTCTCTCTCTCTCCCCCCATACACCTAGACAACTGAGTGCTGTGCTGTTATTTTTGGTGTCAGTATTTGTGTCCACTAGTGTTCTTTGGACATTGCTGCAGCTCCTGTTTGAAAGTTGTTAGTCCATTGGAGTGTGTGGAATGTTGTTGTCATTGTTGGCAACGTATTTGGTCATAGTGGTGTTGTGGCAGTAGCTATTGGTGGTTTGGAAGAGCTGAAATGGTCAAACAGTCACCTACACAGCTATAAGGGTATTTTGGTCATTTGGCAGGGTTACAAGGATACCGGCACTTGAAAAACACCATTTAACAGAATATCAAGTCCTCATATAGTGTTTGGCAAAGGGGCGAAGCAGCAGGTGAAGGTTTCATATTGTTAAAGTTGTGATTTCATAGGTTCATGCAATGGCAGTGACTTTAAGGTCATTTTTGGAAGGTTTAATGGCAATTCTGGGTGAAGTGGTCTTCATGAGAAATGAAGTTCGTCGAGTTGCGGTTCCAACGCAACTAGTCTTGCATCATTTGAGTATATACTTAGCCAAAGTTAAGTGTTATACTATAGACAGACGTTCTCCATTGTGTTGTTAAAACTCCAGAATCTCCTCGAGTGTCGGATCGGTATCTTGCATCAGATTTGGTTTATTAAAAGAAAAAGAAAGAAAATGAAAAAAATGAGGAAATAAAGGAAATAACTAAGGTGTAGTGAAGTGTGATGTTGGCATGACATCACCCCCATTTCTTATGAAGGAAGAGAGTGTGAAAATCTCTGACACGATTTTCCTTTTGTGCACGGTTTGTCACGAAGAATCTCTTTATTTACGGATTTTCCACTGGTTACCAATTTTTGGAGCATTCCACTTTGGAATGCCGTATCTTGGCCATCCGATGTCCAAATGGGACGAAGTTTTTTTTGAAATTAGGTATTTTTTCGAGAGGAATCTATTGGAAGGAGTTGCAGCATCGTTTGAGCACAGAAAGTCGACGATAGCACTGGTTTATGCTCGATGACTCCGTATTGAAGATGGTTTGAGCAGTGGAGCGTACACAGACTCGATTTCTATGCGTCAGAGGCTTCATGATTGTTGGATTACTCTACAAGAGGTAATCCTCGATTGTAAATCCCCATTGTGAGTTTCTAGGTTGCATGTTTAGTTGAAAAAAACCTAGTTTGATTGTAAGCCAATATTGGCCATTGTATTGGGGGATTTGGTTATGTTATTTGCAATTAATTATTGTAACTCTGTCAAGTGGGGGCTTGTACAGAGATTGGGGTAGTTGCCCTCGTTTATGTTGTTGCACAAACTGAAGCAGGGATTGTAGTCCCTGGGCTGTTGTTGCAGTCAAAATTTGAGTAGCGTATTGAGCAATATACGAAACCATGGGTAGGGTATTGCTCCGTGGACGTAGGCATTTTGGCCGAACCACGTAAATTTGGTGTCTTGTCTACTTTACTTCCCATTACATATATTGGAGTGTGTTTGATCTGTAGAGTGGGGTGCACCGTCTGGTAGACCTGGCTACACAGTGGTTGCGAGGTGGACGTGCATGTGTGTTGTGGGATTGGTAATTACGGGATTGCCCCGGCCAATCAAGTTTGCTTGAAGTCTTTTGCATCGACGTCAACACAGGGTTGGAATTTAGGGATTATTTTTTAAGAACACTGATTCACTGTTTGAGTTAAAATAATATCGCAAGCGTACGGGTCAATCGTAGTTACGGGTCGAACACGAGGAGATATATGCCACCCTATTTTACTCACTTTAAAGTAATGTAAAGTGAACCAAATTAAAGTGTTAAATTAAACTAATTAAACTAATAAACTAACGGATCCTAACTCACAAGCATCTAACGAATTAAATTGGCGTCCTAACACATATCCATCTAATCTATCAAACTAACGCGGATTGAAAGGGATAAATTGCAACCACACTCAATAACCACATAAAACAAAAAACAAAAGAAGAAGAAGGAGAATGAGTTTAAGAGTTTAAAGAGTAAAAACCTGTAGTTGAAGAGCTTGAATACTTGAACAAACCTTGCATGGCTTCCTCTTCTAATTCTCCAAGTCTTGTCATCAACTTAGGAACTTAGATTAGAAAGCTTGAAACTAAACTAGAATTATTACAACCATATTGAAGACATAAAATTAAAGCATGAATCAAAAGCATTACAACCATGGAATTGAAAGCATGAAATCAAACTAGAACTTAGAAAGCAAAAAACTAGAAGAGGAAAAGAAGAAATTTCACTAATTAATTGAACTAAAAACTGAATTAAAACTAACTAAAGTTGAAACTGAAAATTGAACTAGAACTAACTAGTTACAACCCAAAGGGTAAGGGGTATTATAGGGGGAAGGGAGAAGAGAGAAGAGGGAAGTGGTAGGAGAAATATTCCCTAAGAAAAGAGAATATTCTCTTCTCCTTCCTCCTTTACAATGCCTTGAATCCCAAGAAAAAAAGAAAAAAAATAGAAAGAGGGAGAGAAAAGAATCTTAGATACATAAACCTTCTATTTATTAAAAAGTAACTTTCTAATTCTAACTTGTGCTTCCTTTTCTTTGTAGGTGTCTTTTCCAAGCAATGAGATCAAGGCATCTTTGACTTTTCAACCTTCCATAGATGAGAGAATATCTTTCAAAAGAAATCTATCCCAAGTAGAATTCCAAAAGTGCCCTTGAAAAGTTGGAGGAGAGAGAGAGCAAGGGTGATGACTAGGATTCCACTCACAATTAATGAAATGTCAAATCTTTCATTCAAAAAACGTAGAGCATGAGATGCTTATATGGGCCTCACTGTTGTATTCCTTACGAAAAATCACCCAAAATAGACCCAAATTTTGTCCAATTTGGAGTTCGAGAGCCCAAGATATCTCAAGTTGAAGTTGGACTGCTCCAGAGCCTTCCAAATGGAATCTTTCGGCTGACAGAAAGATAACTTCTGCGAATTGCACTAAAACCCCTGGAATCCGAACTTCCACTTTACTTTGTCCCTGGCCAACTGTCAATAATTACAAATAAACCCCTGTCCACGGAAACGGCCGTAACTTCTTCGTTTCAACTCGGAATCAAGTGCCGTTTGAACCGTTGCGAAGCTGACTCGACGGGCTACACATCCATACTATTAACACCTCAAAATTATGTTAAGGGGCCCACTGTACTCACGTTCAAATTTGACTGGTTGGCGTTTCAGTGTTCAATCCAAACTTGATTTTCTAGAATCCTGAGCGCTTCCGGCTATTCTTAGCATCTTTTGCTCCATTTTCACAAGAATTCACCTAAAACCTGAAAAGCACAAGAAAACACCGAAGTAACTTTGTCCAATGTGGTAAAATGTATGCTTTATGCCCTAAGATTTCACACATAAATGTGTTCATCATTCACCCCCCCCCCTCAGTGTCAACCTGGGATCAACAAAAGTGTTTACAGCTGTATATAAATGTAAATTTTGGATGTCAAAACATACTACCATGTTTGGTAAGCCGGATTTCTCTTGCCTGTTGACTGTGGACATGACAAAACCCTGCCATAGCTCTGTTGGATGGGAGGTGTATTTGCTTTATTTGCAACTCAATGAGTTGTCAAATATGAAATCTGTTTGTCCTAAATATAGTAGAGGTATACATACAAACTCTCTCTCTCTCTCTCCCCATACACCTAGACAACTGAGTGCTGTGTTGTTATTTTTGGTGTCAGTATTTGTGTCCACTGGTGTTCTTTGGACACTGCTGAAGCTCCTGTTTGAAAGTGTTTACAGATGTATATAAATGTAAATTTTGGATGTCGAAACATACTACCATGTTTGGTAAGCCGGATTTCTCTTGCTTGTTGACTGTGGACTGACAAAACCCTGCCATATCTCTGTTGGATGGGAGGTGTATTTGCTTTATTTGCTACTCTATGAGTTGCCAAATATGAAATCTGTTTGTCCTAAATATAGTAGATGGTTGTCTGGGGAGTGTGTTTTTCTAGTGTCACTGCTTGGATGCAGCAGGATTGGGGGTTGTGCACATAGTACATTCTTTCAATGTAATGTTCACCATATTTTCTGATGTGCCACCATTTTAGCGGGATCTGTGATATTTATATGATAGTTTGGATTGTTTTATTTATGCACATATGTTCTTATTGGTTAAGTTGCGCTATTGCAACCTGTTGGTTGCAGGTTTGAAACTTGGAAACAGCCTCTCCTGCAAAACGAGGGGTAAGGCTGTGTACATTCGCCCCTCCCAGACCCTGCAATTGCGGGAACCTGGTGCACTGGGACACTCTTTATATGTTCTTATTGTTTAATTTGTTGATGAAGCATATTGGATGGTACATGGTATCAAAATGTAGAACCCATGGGTAGTAAGGCTTCGTACATTCGCCCCTCCCAGACCCTACAATTGCGGGAACCTCGTGCACTGGGACACTCTTTATATGTTCTTATTGGTTAATTTGTTGATGAAGCATATTGGATGGTATCAAAATGTAGAACCCATGGGTAGTACATTACATTTACATCTTTCTAACATTCTCGATTTCACAATACCTATCCTCTGAATTTATAGTGTCTCTCAATAAGTGAGTGGAAGACATAGGTTGTGATTGACATACCTGTTCTTAGAAATGAAACAACTGGAGACTACATTTTAAGCGTTTCCATTTCCTCGGTTTCCATAGATGTGTATTCTTGGCATGATAAAGCATATATGTAATTTCTTGAATTATGATCTTTAAAGTTCAGGCATACTACATTGTTTTTTTTTTTTTTAAATTTAATTTATTAGTATGATGTACATCTGGTTCATCTTATGATTGAGATTCTATTTATGGTACACAATTATGTCTCCCAGATAAATGTATCTGTTTCTAGCTCATCAAAAGAAGATCAACATCAACAATTTTCAGGTTTGTCTTTATAGAAGAATTATATATAATAGCAATTGTTGTTAGCTGAATTTACAGTTCTCTTGGTAACTGATGAGTGAAAAGGATTTTTTTTTGGTATGAAAAAGGAAGAAAAGCACATGATATCCTTTCTCCTGTTTATTCTTTAAATTATTTCTGTAAATAATAACAGAACTGTGTTTCCTCTTTGGAACTAGGTAGCTTGATTATGTGCAAAGGTGTAGGGCTTAAAATATATGAAATTCGAGTTTCTAGTTATTATTTTGTACTTGCATGAAGAAAATAAATTGAAAGCTCAGCTGTGGCAGTTATTGTTCCAATGCTGGACTGAGGTTCAATGTCATTTAATATCTGAATCAAAAAGAAATTTAAAGTTTGACTGACCGCACTAATGGCATATATCCTTATTATTTATATTCAAAAATTTAGAAGTATGTGAGAACTACAAAAATTAAGGAAAGCCAAAGGATTCAATTAAAAAAAATAAGAAAGAGGGGGTAGAGGGAATAACTTTCACCAAATCTCACCACAGACCCAACATAGACCTTCGTCATCGACCCCCCCCCCTACCTGATGCTTCAGTTGATAGCCCAAATACAAAGAAGAATCTGAATAATAGATGGCTAACTTAAAATCATAAATTGAGCTTTGATCTTATCTGTAGCTTCTTCTCTGCCTCAAACTGCATCTTCTTTTTTTCACTTCAAGCTTTTAAGAAAATACCTGATTGTGAATTTTCAAATCATAGGGAGAGAACCATTTGGAAACATGTTTCGTGTAAGTAATTATTAAAAATTCATGAAGAAAAATTCAAGAGAAAATGATTTCTTGTATGATATATAAATTGGATAGAACTGTTTGACATACTTTATTATTCACGGGTTTGCAGCCAACATCCAACAAGCTGCCTTCTGTACAGTTGATGATATGTACAGAGCGGGATCTCTCTCTCTCTCTCTCTCTCTCTCAAAAGGCTTCTCAAAATGGTTATTAGTTTAAAATGTTATAAAAAGGGGTCCTTTTTCACTGGAAATTCTCTTTATACCTGTCTGGTTGATGGGTAGTCACCATTTTTTCCTTGTTGCTAATCTGGATCTGACTGAATACAGTCCCTCTTTCTCTGGATATTTGCTTGGATATCATTTGGAAAATATTTGTTCCCTTTTTTGTTAAATTTTAATTTAAGTTGATGTGGACTGAGATCCGCCTTCATTTCAGATTTCAAGTTTTTCAGCTTCTTATTCTAATTGTGAGCTTGACCATGGTTGAAGCCACCGCCTTGAGTCCGCAGGATCTTATGTTGTGGCTAAAGGAGTGCTTGGTGGACCCCTCTTGTCTGTGGGTGAAGGGCTTAGGCCATCTGCAGTGATTCTGTAGTGTCTACTTGTTACCTTCTAACTTGTTGATCTTGATTCATTAAGAATTTAGATGCCATAGATTATTAAGTCAATGTTAGTTCTGGCATGAGGAATGGTTCATATTTCCGAATCGGAGTGATATATTGATTGAAAGATGTGCATTCCTTGTAACTTATACATAACAGGAAAGGGGGAAAGGAAAAATAAATAAATGATAACTAAATACACCTTGGGGTTTGGAAGTTCTGTGACCTCAGTTTAATCGTCAATTAAGCACATGATACTTGATTAAATAGGTTCTGAGTATATCTGTGTCTTTCTCTTCACTTACACATGCGCACTTGCCCACATACCTTCCTTGTAAATATATGTGATTTATATGTGAATGTAAAGTGAAAAGTGGTGTATTATAATCTCTTGTGTCTTTGTGTTGCCATCTGGCTGTGCAACTAACTTGCAATGCTGCTATTTGTAGGGCAAGCAATCAAACGCAGAAAGCGACACCGGAGGAGAAAGCATTTGGAAAATCAAGAGCCATGCATGATGAGAGGTGTATATTTCAAAAATATGAAATGGCAGGCAGCAATAAAAGTTGACAAGAAGCAAATCCACTTGGGAACTGTTGGGTCACAAGAGGAAGCTGCACGTTTATATGACCGGTACTTACATCTTTTTCTGAAGTTACTGTGACTGATAATTTAGCATAAAATTGTTTACTATGTTCCTTTTGAGAATCTCAAGGTCCTAGCTTATTTAGTAATTTTAGCAGTAAATATGCAGATAAATATGTTTCTTTATCCCAATTAGCTCTAGTTGATCCTGGTTTCCATAGAAGGTGATTATCCTCTTCTGTTGATATATTCCAATGTAAAACTTTTGCAAACATGTTCTTTGTTTTATATATATATATATATAGAGATAGATAGATAGATAGATAGGCAGTGGGGCTTGGCACTCTCTCACCTGGAAGTAGAACTACACTTCCTCCAAAAAAATGCCACGTGGCAGTTCAGTTGGGGTTGAAATTCTTTGTACAGGTGGATCTCAAGGCTCTATGTCAAATTTCAGCCCAATCCGATTTTGCCAAATGGCAAAGCAAGGTATTGAAAAAATCAGGTGATACCAAGAGATGATTCCAGGGTGCATGGACAGACTCGGTAGGGTATGCATGTATATGAGAGGATATATTGCATCTCAGATGAATTTGACGTGTGACCAATCCACATCATTTCCTAAACATCCAGCAGTCAGAATTGCCATATCACTCTTGAACGTGGCAAAAAACACAGGGCATGCTGATATACTTCCGGGTGAGGGCATGTTGGAATATTTTTCTCATATATATATATATATAGAGAGAGAGAGAGAGAGAGAAAAGAAATTACATATTTATCATACACATCCTTCACAGATCCACTAGTGTCTTCTAAATGAATGCTTGTCACTTCAGAAGGATAATAACAGCAAAAATTGGTCTCTTCATCTATCAGAGATTACAAATACATACAAGAAAGTTGATTTGGCTGGTTTCTTTAGAGGTGTTGAGCAGAAGCATTTAGAAACAGCGCCCCTCCCCCCCCCCCCCCGGTGGAGTGAAGGTTGGAGTAAAGGACTCTTCTTGATTTTGATGGGGCATCATCAATTTTTTTTTTTTTATCAGACCCTACCCTAGGCCCATAGGCTACTAGGGGTGACAGCCCAAGAGGTTGGCCAGGGTGGCGTCCCTGCTCCAAGAGGAGAGGGTGGCCAGGGGGGGGGGGATAAGGATTTTTAACATCCGATGCGGGGGAGAGTCAACCAGCGACTTCTCCCTTGGACTTAGTCCAGCGTCCAGCTGCACTGGCAGCCACCACCTTGCCAAGAGGCGCTTCCCCACATCATCAAATTTGAAGATACAGAACACCCCCAGCTGGGAATCTGTAGTCACTCTGACCTTCCCGAGGCTTTCAGAAACACCATGTCTGTATCAAAAAAGGAAAAAGTTGGGGGGGGGGTGTGAAGGAACATTTTGGATGGCTTGTAATTCGGGCTGAATCATTGAGCTTTGGTTCATTCAAGTGTAAAAAATGAGAAGATGTTTCTCTTCCTTAAATCTCACCTTTACAAACCTCCAGTTTCATTAAGCAAGGACCCATTGCTAGCAATCATCAATTTATGAACCTACTAGGAAAAATTCTTCACATGGTTTGGGATTTCATGACAGAACCAAACATCTGCTCCGTGTTTAGAGAACTTCCTGTTAGAAGTATTTTGAACGGGGAACTGCAGTCATACTATTGACAATCTTTTTGGTCATCTTTCCTACCATACCCTGTAAATGTGGCATAAAGAAGTACCTTTTAATATCAGTAACAAGATCAGAACCTCTGAAGTCCTTGAGAACTTATGCAAGCTCCGTATCCTTTTTCCTTTTTCATATCTTAGTTCAGCATTAGAGACCAGATTTCACTATTGAAACCATGAAAAGTGGTTAGTCATGCTTCTAAGTAGTGAATTTGAATTTGTGTATGATACCTAAAATTTGCTTATTTTTGAAGAGTGTATGAAATGCCAAACAGTCAGAATATTTGCAGCCAACTTTGCAGTTTTTGTTTTAAAGAAAACATTGAGTGCAAAAAATACTATGGTTTTAAATTTTCAGGATAAAAACATATATATCGATGTGCCAAATTTTGGTTTTTGAGTTTCTAATGTATATCACATAAATTTGTTTTGTATGTCCTTCCTTTCCACCTAGTTGGCTAGGTAACAAGTTAATGCCTGATTCTCATTTTCTTGCTGTGTCATGTGTCTGACACTGACATGCACATCCACAGTAGCAGACAAGAATTAGTGAAAGGAGAGGGCTTGCCTTACACATAATGGTATGAAGAGCAAAATCATAGTTGCTTTTAGGTGATTGCCTAGGGGAAGAAGACAGGTAGTAGACATATGTTGAAGTATCCTCATGGCTAGTTCCCGTCCATCCTCTTATTGAAGTGCAATTATCCAAAAAAATAGTTCCAAATAGTTTGGATGCATGATAGTATGTTACATATTAGTTTTTTGTATCTTTACAGGGCGGCTTTTATGTGCGGGAGAGAACCCAACTTTGAGCTCCCAGAGGAAGAGAAGCAAGAGCTAAGGCAATTCAATTGGGATGAGTTCTTGAGTTATACTCGCAGTGCAATTACTAGTAAAAGTATTCTCTTCTTTGACTTCCTCTATTTAATGTGCTTTTACATGCAGTTTCTTCATTTGAGATAATCAGAAGTAGATTTAACTGGATCTATTGTTTGTTCCCAGAACACCAGAGAAGGGTTGGTCCAGTGCCTGTGAAGAAGTCTGAAATTCCAGTGAAGAACGAAGATTCAGATGGTGAGCGAGGAGCTGAGGGGTTTTCGGCTTCCGAGGATATGGAGCAAGACCCATCAGTGTCTTGATTATGGTAATGTTAGGGGAGCACATCAGCACATAGAAGGTTCCATAAACCCGGCTTTAGCAATCAGGTTTTAGTCATTTGGCCTCCTTATTTTTTGTATATAAAGGCCCCTATTAGGGCAGTTTATAGTTGACTTTATATCTTTCAGCAGATCTTGATACCTTAATTGAAATAAACAATTATGATTTCTTGCACCACTATCATCAACACATCTTCCATTTTTGCATTATGCTATAGTTTCACTTCCGTTTTCAAATCGCATATACATTGGTAGAAAATGTCCACACACTGCATTCATAAAATTTTAAACTTAAGCATTGTTACTTTACTGCCATTTTGTTAGGCAAGGACCATTAGGAAGTGTGGGAGTGTGGGTTGATTTGTGGTGTTTGGGGTCGGTATGTGCTTAATTTGCATTCTTTTTAGTTTTTTGTGGCACAGCATGGTGCTAGTGGACAAAGAAGCCATTGATGAGCTAACTGTGACCAAGCTTTATTTTCCTGAAGAGCCATTAGAACGCACCTCCTTTGGCTTGGGCATGCATCCTTTGGAACATTGTTGGATTGTGGATGATGGTGAATGCTGTCCTTGTGTGTGTTTGAATACCTTGAAGGTTTGGGATGGTATTTGCTACTAACAAAAGCATCAATTACAGTATGGTCATAGCAATGTAAGCTAAGCTATCTTGAAACACATTGGTCGATCAGGCGTGTTTGTATGATGCTGTGTGCACAGGGGAACATGAGGTGATCTGGTTGCCACCGTATTTTTAATGAATAAGCACATGCTTATCTGGATGGACGAGGGCACATTTAGGTGGTATCTCCTTAATTATGTGGCTGATTGAACTGTTGGATAGACAGAGCACCCTTGGATTGTCTACATCTTAGTTAGTTGTGGCTCATTTCAACCATTTTTGGTCGACTCATCATTTGGTGGCAGCTGCATGCTCATATGATAGGATACATTGAATCTTGGTTTGAAATTTGACATGTGGTGTGATCTTATGAACAAATATTGGGTGATTTAAACATTATGAACTACAAAGAGATGATCATATATATGAACAAATGGACAACACATTTAATCTAAAGGAACCATGGATTCTTATGCAATGTAGACGACTTCACATATCATAGGGGGAAAGGGTTCCAAACCTCTATGTATGTTCATGTGTAGACCAAAAAAAAGTAATCATAATAAATACCTGATGTGGGAATAGTTAAGCTCAGCATTTGCAAGCTAGAGGGTAATTCAGTGAGGCTCCCATGAAAGAACGAACAAGGAAGAGGGGGGGGGGGGTTGCAGTGCTCTAAAGCTTTGTGAGAAGCCAAGAACATAGTCAATGAACAAGATGTTGGCAGTGGGGGATGCCCAATAAAAAATTTGCATTCCGCACCATGGAACGTGCAATATGTTGGACTTATGTGTCCATCAAACCTGATTCGGTTCGGTTTGCTTTGTATTGAACCTTTTATATATTTTGATTTAATATTATCACATGCGATGTAAATTTTTTGAGCATTATGTGTCAGTAAGTATTTATTTAAAATGGTAGTCACGACTTGAGCTGGGCACCCTTATCATATGGTCGTCGCATTGGGTATGCCTAGACATGTGATGTCAGGGTACGAATGCGAGTACTCACATGTTTGATGTGTGTATTGGCAAAAAATCTACTTTGTCGATTCTCTCACGTATTACTGCTAGATGTAGGATGGGATAGACATGAGTCACCGAAACTCTGTACCTGAGAGGACCCTGTCACTACAAAATGTGACCGCATTCTTTGGTTCATCAATGACTCAGTCTCAAGTGAGTCAAAGCTAGTGCAAACATTTGGTGAGTGAAGGAGTTCCTCGACATGGTCACACTGCCCGATTGGGTAACACCAAGATTGAGGTTGTCTGTAAATGGTCAGATCGGAATCTGGATCCAGTGCCGTTTTGGAAATGGTTTTTGCAAAACCTATTTTGCATAAAATGATAGATTATATGTAGTTATTTAATTAAAATATTTTATCAAGTTTTGCGGGACCCAATCATATACACAGACACTCTTATACAGACATATAATAATATACTATTGAATGGGGTTTGGCAGTACTAGTGTACATGCCCTAGATTCCATAACCATGGTGTTGATTAGTGGTGGGTTGGTACATAATAATTAATTATTATGTGAGGGTATAAATGGAATTTGTTATATTATTATTTGTTTATTTAATTTATTGGATATGGTGCTTTTTTATTTATCTATTAAATATTAAATAAATAATTAATTAACTATTCCCTATTAGATTCTGTTTGTTCACCAATTAGAAGCTCATCAGATTTAAACAGGTTCAAGCCAATGAGGAGAGAGAGTGTCGGACTCTCACAGGGACTTTCCAATCAAGGTTTTAGAAACCCTGTCTTTATAAATGCCTAAAAACGTAGAGGGGGGCCAGTGCTCCACGTTTATCCAATGCAATTGGGGGATGTTCTTCATGCGGAACTGGCATCAAGAAGGAAGCTACCTGGTTGATCCTGCCAATAGTCATATGCTTGTCTCAAAGATTAAGCCATGCATGTGTAAGTATGAACTAATTCAGACTGTGAAACTGCGAATGGCTCATTAAATAAGTTATAGTTTGTTTCATGGTATTTGCTACTCAGATATCCGTAGTAATTCTAGAGCTAATACGTGCACCAAACCCTGATTTTTGGAAGGGATGCATTTATTAGATGAAAGGTCGATGCAATCTTGGCCCGTTGCTTTGATGATTCATGATAACTCGACGGATCGCATGGCCTTTGTGCCGGCGACGCATCATTCAAATTTCTGCCCTATTGCCCCCCTCCAACTTTTTTGGCTCTCCCGCTCTATCTTGTGATCTCTTCTCTCTTCTTCTTCTTGCTCTCTAGTCTTTGAGAGTTAGGGTTTTGGAAACCCATATTTGTGTTTGAAGAATTAAAGAGACTCTTGGATTGGCTTAGAGAATCTTGGCTGCACCATTGGAGGTTCGGATCTATTTACCAGACGTGCTAGTTGGAGGAAGAACCACAATCTATTGGAGGAGCAGCACTTGAGGCTCATCAGGTTAACAAGTTCTTATTAATTTCTCTTGTTATTGATTATTGATTATTCATGGGATGTGAAAGAAACCCGAAATGATCTCTTTCCGCTGCGCATTCGGGTATGGGATGAATCCCTCTTTCCATGGGATGGAATAGAGATGTGTTTTTCTCTTTGTCATGGATCCCATAATTTTATGGGACAAAGAGAAAGATTGAACATTGGTTTTTCGTACCAAACCCTAATTGGGTCACAGTAGAACATCCATGGGCGACCATGGAAAACCTTAAAATTTAAATAGGATGCCCTAGGGCAACTTTGGGGCACCCTATGGCAACCCAAACTTTCCAATATTTATGAGCTCAGCTTGATACATGAGTACAATGATCCCATGGACCGTAGCTTGACCTACACAATATAGGTTTAAATGAATACTTACAATGAGGTTTAGAGTTACCTCAAAACCCATATATGTTGGTTCTCCAAAGGATTTTAGCATTTTAACTGGCTACTATGAACAGACAACAGAAATCAATGCAATGAAGCTGTTCTTCTCAAATTAGGGTTTCACAAACCTTAGGTCTCAAACCTAAAGAGAAGAGAGAGAGAGAGAGATGACTTATAGTGATTTAGTCTCTCTCTCTCTCTCTCTCTCTCCCCCCTTCCTAGCTATATATTTATAGATTGTCATCTAACAGTCTCTCATACTGAATGTGTCAGACAAGTGGTGTGACCTTATAGGGTGTTTCTACTGAGGTTGTATAAGGTAAATCTTACTCATCTACTGTAATTAGCATTCTTTACTTATTTCACTAATTAAGAAGAAGTACAACAATAGTTGAAAATTATGTGTAAACCCTATAATAATAAAAAACATTACATTTAAGTCCCTCCACTTTAACAATATCGCATAACGGAATTTCGAGTATGAAAAATACAATCGTAAAAATCCCTAATATGTCGAAATAGCCAATATAGAGATTCTCGACCATTGATTGGACATTATACAAATATGTTTAAAATATAATTATTTAATAATAATATTTACGAGAAAAGTTCTCTGTGGGGGAGTGTACCACCCACGCCTAGACACAGTGGGGGTGATGACTACCCCACCCCATATGAAAGGTGGAAATTTCACCCCCAATAATGTTTCTGCACGTACTATCATTGGCTCCCACACTTGCGTAGGGGCCACATTCCCCCTAATATTTAACTGTGTTTGCAAACTCTTTACAAAACTGCCACTGAAATGGGATTTTGTCCAATCATTATTTGTAAATTCTTTCAGGATAATTATTTAATAATAATATTTACGAGAAAAGTTCTCTGTGGGGGAGTGTACCGCCCACGCCTAGACACAGTGGGGGTGATGACTACCCCACCCCATATGAAAGGTGGAAATTTCACCCCCAATGATGTTTCTGCACGTACTATAATTGGCTCCCACACTTGCGTAGGGGCCACATTCCCCCTAATATTTAACTGTGTTTGCAAACTCTTTACAAAACTGCCACTGAAATGGGATTTTGTCCAATCATTATTTGTAAATTCTTTCAGGATATTCTCTCTTATCAGGAAGTATCTTCCATGTTGAGTATCTCTCCACTCATAGATATCCATCATGAACCCTGTTTTTTTTGTTTTTTTTTTTATATAAAATGAATACCCATCATGAATTTAGCCTATCAATATATAACTAGTATAGGCATTAACCATTGGCACAGCAAGACATACAAAGTATACTTGCAGTAGTAGGGACCCCTCAGGTATGGGGACAAAACAACTCACAACTCTTAGAGAGTCTTGTTGCATAAACAACTAATGGTGATCCCGTACAAAATTCTCATAATGATAATGTTCAATACACATACAATATAAATATTTACGTTTATATTCTGGAATAACATTCCGAGAAATATACAACATGGTAACCCGGTGAACAGTATGCCCAATATTGTCTCTAGTTGTGAACACTAAGTTATAACTTTAAGACAACACATCACACATAAAATGATAATGCAAATTAAGAAGCTTAATTAGGGTTTGATGGATAGATATATCCAATAATCTCCCGCTTATATATCAAAGCCAATCTCTAACTAACTTAATATCCAGGTTCTCAGCATGTTTGTAAAATACAATATGTGCTAGTTCATTTGTCAAGATATCTGACAAGTTGTCTACAACGTCAACTTTGGTAATACAACTATCACCACATTGTATGATCTCCCTAATGAGATTATACTACTACTCCGCGGATTGTGGAGTCAACTGATGACTTTTGCTTGGCTAGTTTTCATATGGTTGTATTCTCTCTAAGCATCCTAAATCCTTTACTGAGAAATTTGAGGGCAGCCACATATTGACAGATGAAAGCATACCCACATCATTCTTAATCAATTATATGTTATTTACATATAGGACCAGGAAAAGTATTGCACTTCCACTTACTTTCTTATAAATGCATGGTTCATCCATATTTTTCTCAAAGACACGTTTTTAGTGTCTGATAAAAGCGAATGATCTAGCTCCTTGAAGCTTGCTTGAGACCGTATATGGATCTCTATAGCTTTATTCCATTGGTTTGCGTCTACATCCTTTAAGACCTCAGAGTAATTATTGTGATCCGAATACGAGGATTCAGATACTGTTGGCCATTCATTTTGTCACCACGAAATAGTCTAGGCAATGCTGAAACCGATATGTCCCGAAGTTATGTGGGACCTATTATTTATAGCTCGGGAGGTTTCCCAGCTTCCTAGCAACATTCCAAATCCTCATAAAAGTATAAGATTTTAAAATGTCTTAAGAATGTGTGTGTGTGTGTTTTTTTTAAATCATGGAAAATGACTTTGTCATGCATAGAGAAGACCTAGCCCAAACCCTAAAGAACCAAGCCCCTTTTGGTTCAGGCTTGAACTAGGCCCAGCCTCCAATGTTAGTATTGGGCAGTTATTGAGCTGACTGAGGCCGACACCAACCAGGCCTCATTGAGTGTTGGCCAGAACACATTTTGTGTTGGATTTTTGGTATTTCCATATTCATGGAGTCTTTGACTCAATGTTTGCAATGACTCATCTCACCTTCACCGACCTTAAAACTTACATAGACACTTCTAGAGACCTTAGAGGATGTGGTGAAGGTTTCCATGAGTGTTGGAATCCACCACAATCCTTATCTAAGTTATTTGATGGAGTTTGAATCCATCTCCACCCAAAAACCAACTAATCCCTTTAGAGCCAATGAGTTCTCTAAGAGTTGGGACAAAGAATGTTTGCTTTGGACGTGGGTAAGAACCCTTGACTGTAAATAAGAGACCTTTCAGATGTCTTGAGAGGTTCCCAACAGTTCTAAGAGCTCTAACAAAGCCTTAAATAGTTTGAGAAAAGTTCCCGCAAGAGAGAGAGAGAGATGATTTTTTGCCAGTCTTGCAATAGTCCCGACTCCCGAGTTGAGCTCCTCCAAATCTAAGCCTAGGCTGCTCCAACCCTGTATTATCCTTTAGGAAAGGTAACTACAGATGGGTCTTCTTTCTTTTGCCTTTGATTTCATTCGATTCCATGAACTATACAGTAAATATCCTCTAATTACTGAGGTTGAGTCGCTACTGCCTTTAATGGGGCAACAATGACGTGCTATGTTTCAAAGGCTGTTTTCTAGATTAGGGTCTAGGACCCACTAATAAAAACTATTGACTCCATTAAAAACTGATCCAATCAAAGGTCGGGATCATGTCTGGCTGCGGTTCGAGGAAGGTGTTAGGCACCTCAGCCAACCTGGTTAAACCCGACTTCAACCATAGGTGTGCTAAATAAATATAGGCCATATGCATAATGAATAAAGCTAAGTAAGGGAAAAGAGAGAAGGAACTCACCTCTATCCAGTTACATTGCAAGGTTAGTCTACTGAAAGTAAAACAAATATATGCAAAACCTTAATATCTAAACCATATGGTAACCCTAAACATAGGTTAGAAACATACTTAAAATTATGAAAATGCCACTACATATGTGAAATGATTTATTGGCATAGGAAATATGAAGGTTACACTAAAACATGGATTGGAAATATATGCAATGATGAATAGAGAATAAATATGATAAAATAGAAATAAAACCTTTAAAATTTGTGTACATACCAAAAGACTAAGATACCCCTAGGTGTAACACTAACCTAGACATAAGAAAACAAAGGGGAAAGACCCTATATGGAAAACTAGTGGCAAAAACCATGAAAACATGATGAAAGGTATGATAAAAATCGATAGAATGTCAACAAACCAAATCAAACAATGAAAACGAAGAACGTGTGACATGAAATCGTTGACTGATTAGAGACACTAAAGGAAAAATAGGAAAAGACCATGGGATATTTCAAAAAATTCATTGTTGAAAGATACGAGAACAATCTAAAACATGGTACAAAAAGCCCTAAATAAAACTAAGGAGACATGCTCTGAATCATGGCACGTATCCGCTGCCCTACTATAGGCAACAATAACATATCCTTAGTAAATATACGATATCTCACAATATTGCTAATGAAATTAAATGAACTAAATTCCAAATGAAGTAAGACTCACCTAGCTTCAACTTTTATGAAGAGGGTAGGGGAGTTGGAGCAGCCCAAGCTCAGGATTGGAAGAGATCAAATGGGGACTTTTGCAAGCGACTTATAGAAAAGCAATGAGACTCTATCTCTCTCTTCTTTCATAGAGACGCTCTTAGAAGTTCTGTCGATGTTGTGGATCCTTAAAATGTGTGAAAGATCTCTTATTTATCGTCTAGGGGTTTGACCACGTCCAAGGTTAGTGTTCCTCATCCAAAGTCTTTAGAGATCTCCTTGACTTTAAGGGAATCAAATGGTTATAGGCTAAAAATGGAGATAGATTCCATTAAGCAACTTGGGACAAGGATGTAGTAGATGCCAACACTTATGGCAGTATCTATCATATCCTCTAGGGTCTTTAGATAGTTAAGAAGTAGAGCCATGGATCCCACAGACTCAACAAGTCCACAATTCTGGAAAAACCTAGAATCTGGCACTAGATAGAATTTAGTTGACACTCAATGAGGGCTGCCCATCAAAGGCCAAAGGCACCCCGACACTGGTGGAAGCCCATTAGGTGTCAGCCCAAGTCAATTTATTTGCTGACTTGGGCTGGCACAAAGGGTTGGGTCTAGTTCAAGTTTGACCATGAACCAAAGATGGTCTTGGTTCTTGGGATTTGTACTAGACCTTTTTTATGGATGACAAAGTCGTTTACCATGATTTGTGAACACACATTTTTAGCCGATTTTAATCATAAACCATTATGGGAATTCGAAACACTGTTGGAGGCATGGAGAGCATCTAGGGTTATCAATAATGGATCCCGCAACATTTCAGGACATTTTGATTCATCATGGTCTAGATTGCTCCCGGCGAGAAAAGGAGGTATCTACACACCTTTGGGACAACAAATTCCCATGAACAACCAATCTCCATCCCTCGCCTATGGTGTTAGTTTCACCATCCTTATTGATCTCCAAGGGTGCCCCCCCCCCCGGGCGCCCGATGGTGGTAAGTCCGGATCATCTGACTTCTAATGGAGGGAAAAGAAGACTCAGCTACTTTCGCATGTGCTACCATCCTACTAGTTGAGAGTGTTGAAAATGAGACCCGATTGAATCAACCGAATCGGATTGATTGAACTCCTTATCAGTTTGGTATGAGTTCTAGTTTTTAGAAAATTGTTAAAAGACCAAAATCAACAAATAAGATCAATTGACGCCAACTAGACCCAAGTAGGAAAAAAAATTGATAAATTCAATATGTTTTTACATGCACTAAAAAACTTAAGGGAAAAAGAACGCTAATTGATCGTGTGGTTAGCGTAGTTCATGCGCCTAGACACAAACCCAATGCCTTTGGGCGCGAAAAGAGCATTCAGGCCCAATGAAATTGAAAATTCCATCCAAAGCAATGCCTTTGTGCATACTTTCATTGGTTACAGCACTGGTGCAGGGGCTACATGACTAGTTAGTGTTCTCTTGCCCATAACTTAAATAAAACATTAAATAATTTTTGGGAATAAAAGAAGGGGAAAAAAAAGAGGTTATAATCTTATTATGATTGCATTAAATAATTTTCAATGTTTTGAACACCCTTTTTTACCTTTACCTTACATAACTTTTTGAAATAAGACGAGGGACAAAAAAAAAGTAAGATTATAATCTTGTTGTAATTAACTTTAGTGACAACAAGATTTTCCGTATACCAACAAGGGACCGACAAAACAAACAATTAACGAACTAAAACTGATTGAATCTATAGTTATCAGTTTTGATTTGACTTTTGTACACTGAACAATTTATCAATCAAGTTTCAGCGTGACCTGATATATGAAAAAAAATACCGAAAAACCGACTATAATCGAACCGAACCGAGCCAACCCTTTAGTACCCCTACCAACTGCCCAAGAGCTCTTCATCTGGGAATAGTAGGAAAGAGGAGAAGATGGACATACACAACTAGGATAACGAAACTTGCACAGCTTGTCAATTGCATGAAGCGCGCAATTGGATCGGCTGATCTGTATCAATCTAGATCGAATCGTCTAATCCAAAACATACTTTGCATGAATGTTTATAATAGGATTAGGACCACTAATTTTGATTGGGCAATTTTCCCAATCTGGTTTTGATTCCTTAATAGATGGTCGGTTGAGATTTATCATATTAACTAATGCCCCGCTTTGTTTTGTTTGGAAAGTAGTTTGTAAGGTTTTTAATACAAATGGGGAAGGTATTGGTATACGGTAGATTCCGTGCATCAATGCATTTGAATAGGGGGTGGGGGGTTTTATGGTCATTTCAGACGGTACTTCATACAGGCCGTGTACTTGCACGATCGTGTATCAAAACTTCTGCCAATACAAATTACAAACTTCAGAGGCCATATAGTTTTAGATAAAAATCATGTATAATGAAAATTTCAAGTAAAATTTAATGTAATTTTACCTCCTTAGTCCTTACTTTTCTAATACATGAGTTTATTAGAAAACAAATTAACAAAACTAATTATAAGAAAAAAAAAGATTATTTCACAGTGCCACAGGATTACGGTTAGTTAATTACTAGAGAGAAAAAAAATTTAAGAATGCAATGGTAAAACACTTGGAATCTTTTTAAGTTGCCACCATTTTCCACGTGCTTAAAACCTTGAAAGGAAAAGGAAAAATAAAAGTTTTTTATTTTTTTTTGATAATGAGAGATTTATTCATTCAAACGTGTAGAGCATCTAGAAACGGGATTACAAAGGGGAGCATAGAAGTCTTAATGTTGTAGAGAAAAACAAAAATAGAGAAGTAAAAATCTTTCTACAACTCCTCTTTACTTTGGGAAATGGGTCCTCTTCTATTCTCCGACAGCATTGGCGGTTGATTCTCCTCTTCGCAGTTCGTCGGAGAAGAAAGGGAAAGATAAAGAAAGATGAAAATGGAACATTATTTGGGGGAGATGAGTTGGGCTAACCTTATGTCTCATAAGGGTAAAATTGTTCATGGGAAAAATTGAAGGGTAGTATATGGTTTCTCAAAAGTTTAATTACAATTGAAAGGAAACTAGAGGGGTGTTTTGTTATTGTTTCAAATACCAGGGATGCATGTAATTTGCTCAAGAAAAAAAAGAAAAATCAAACCAAGGGTCATGTAATTTGCTCAAGAAAAATAGAAAAATCACTTTATGTATAGTATGAACAAATTGGGGTTTGGCCAGAGAGAATTCGGATTTCAGTTCATCTTGAATTCATCTAGTTCACAACAGGGCATCCCTATTAAACTCGTCTTCGCTCCTCAATTGCTTGTGTTCGATGTTTGAACACGACCTCTTCAGGCAACACATACATCCTGCACAGAGGACGTCTCCTTCTCCTTCTTCAACCACTGATCCAAGCACTCCTTATGGAAGTAATGTTTGCATTCCAGCTCTCTGATCACATCACAACCTTCCATTCTTGTCAAACACACCACATATTAATGGCGCCTCAGAAGCCATGAAACCGAGGGGGTTTAAAGGGAATAAAATAAGGTATGTTCCGATAAAACCCATCCTCGCCCAACTCACGCTCGGCCTCTCTCACAGCTGAAACTCCTCTGCAGATCGACTCCTCTGAAGCTCGACTCCAGGAAAATCGATTCCTCTGAAGGTCGATTCCATTTTCCAAGCTACGCACGCACAGTTTAAGCTTGTCGCTCTCTCTGCAAATCAATTGCCTAGTCGTGTAAATAGGTAACTTCAATACCCTTGCTCTTCTCTCGCTCGCTCGCTCTCTGTTAGCCAACGATTGGCCGTAAACCCTACATTTCACATTTGAAGCTCGTCTCTCTCTCCGTGTAACCGTTGCTTCGCCCTATACCTGTTCCACAAACCAGAGGCTTTTTTTCATTTACCCATTTTTTTCAACCCCAAACCCTAAAATCCCCAAAATGTCATACGATTCCCATCTTCTTATTATTTCTTGCAAAGTTTTTTTGTAACTTTAATCACTTGAACTTAATAGATTTCATTTTTGTAATGGGTTGATCAAGTTTTAATATTTTCCTACCTGTTTTCTTTTTCTTCCTCAAATGTGTGTGTGCATATTGTGCTAATTGATTTTTACCTTGAATAAACTAATCAGAGGTACAATATTATAAGAAATATTAATGACCACTGGAAAAAATGAGGATTCTAATCTGCAGCATCCGCTATTTTAGTGGCAACATCTTCAGATTAGCTGGGATGTCCATCTGTCTACATTATATGAGCAAAATTATGGATTCGCTTCTTCTTTTCTTTTGCTAATTTATTTATAATTAATTGTTATACTGAGTGCATAATGTTATTCTAATATCTGGTTGTGCTTTTGCCGCCTCAGTTTTGAGGGAAAAAAAAACAGTGATATTTTAGAAATTCACAGTTGAAAGCCTAGAACTTTAGAAGGTCCTACGAAGCTACCATCTGTCTAAATCTTATGTTTAACACTCTTCAACATGGTTTGGTCATTAGAGCTAAGGATGGGCCCATGTGAGATTCTCTTAAAAATCTTTTTACTGCTACATACTTGGGCCATATGGTTTCTTCCTTGTCAAGCTGTTTTGAAAGTTTCTCAGTTGCTGTCCTCTATGATGCAGTGGCAGTGGACACCCTCTAGTAAATTTCCTAATATATAATTAACTAATAACTTTAGACTCAAAATTTCAAAAGTCAGTCGCTCTATGTCTTTCTCTCTATTTTAATATGGCCAGTTACTGAACTGTTGTCCTTTTCAGGTCATGGAGGTTCCCAGATTTATGATGAGGTTTAAAGGGTTCAGCAGCACCAGAATCAAACTATACCCGTTTGAGCATCTTCCAAGGAGAAGTTTTTCAGACTTGAAGGAAAATTTTAGCTGCAATGATGAAGTTCTTCCTGTTTTGATTGTTGGTGCGGGTCCTGTTGGGCTCGTTCTCTCCATTCTTTTGACAAAATTAGGTATTCTGCGACTTTTTTTTCTCTCTTAATTTTTATGCTTTTGAAGGATTGGTTTGGTGGTTGATTTTGTATTCTCATTGAACATCTGATTTAAATGCTTTTCATTCTTCTTTCCTATCTTGATTCCTTATGGGATAACCTGGAGGCCCTATTTGTTTGGCAGGCAAAACAGGGTGGGAACGGAAAATTCGTAGGCTGCACATGTAATGGGATCAATGTGGAGAAAGGAAAAAGGAAACGATAGTAAAGGATGTGGTGGAATAATAAAATAATAATAATCAACAACAACAACTACTCAGCCTTATCCCAACTAAATGGGGTCGGCTACATGGATCCTTGCCCTCCAATCAGCACTATTCGAGGTCATATTTGAAACAAGCCCTAAGCTATGCATATCTTTCCTCGCCACTTCTCCTAAGGCCATTTTAGGTCTACCCCTGACTCTTTTAGTTCATTCAATCTAAATCAAATCACTCCTCCGGATTGGAGCATCCAAAGGCCTCCGTCAAACATGGCCATGTCACCTCAAACGACTTTCTCGTAGCTTATCATGTATCGGAGCTCCTCCCAAACCAGCTCTATGATCATTCCTTACTTTATCCTTCGTAGTTTTTTCACTCATCCATCTCAACATCCTCATCTCAACCACGCTGAGTTTATATATATGGTGCTTCTTAACTATCCAACATTCCGCACCATACATCATAGCCAATCGTATGATTGTCCTATAAAGTTTTCATTTAAGTTTTAAAGGAATATGCCGATCACATAATATTCCGAACGCACTTCTCCGCTTAATCCACCCTATTTTAATTCTCTGTTAAACATCATCCTTTATATCACCTTCTTTATTTATGATTGAATCAAGTTATCTAAAATAATCTCTTTGTAGAATTTCCCTCTCATCAAGTTTCATCACCTCATTATTTGTCCTAGCGTAACCAAAGTTATACACCATATACTTCGACTTTGTTCTACTTATCTTAAAACCTTTTGATTCCAAGGTTGATCTCCATAACTTTAATTTGGTGTTAATCCCTGCTTTTGTCTCATCCACCAAAACACTATCATAAAAAAAAAGCATACACCAAGGAATCTCATCTTAAATGTCTCTGGTTAAATCATCCATGATAAGCGCAAACAAATAAGGTTTTAAAGCTGAACCTTGATGTAACTCAATTGTAATTGAGAATTCACTGCTTTGTCCGCCTATAGTTCTTACACTTGTCACCGCTTCATCATACATATTTTTAATTATGTCCACATATTTATTTGAAACACTTTTCTTCTCTAGTACTTGCCAGATTAACTCTATAGGGACTCTGTTATAAGCTTTTTTTTATGTCAATAAAAACCATATGAAGATACTTCTTGCAATCTCTATATCTTTCCATAAGTCTCCTAATTAGGTAAATAGCTTCCGTAATAATAAGAATAAGGAAATAAAATCCAAAAATAATCTGGCCTGAACAGTAATATGTGAACAGTACATATGCCAGTCCGAAATCGGAGAACTTGTTAATTGAACCAGACAAAACCAATCCAACCCATAGGAACTGGTTTTCTTTCTCCTTTCTAGCATAATAATGCATTATTACTGCATCAGGATGCTCAGATAGATTACTAACTTAACCTGGCTAAAATCTTAAGGATTTCCATTTCTAAACTTTCAACATTCATTTTCCACAAACTAATGTAATTTAGTATTAGATGGCATGGTTTATCTCACTGTTCAGACCAGTTGGTTCAGCCATTTTCATGAAGGGTAAGCGACTAGTTTCTTACCCGCATACCATTGGGGGACCAAAATCCATTAATTTGCATTTTGACATGCAATTTGAATGATAAGATGAATCTGAATTGGAACGCTTGAGTAGTCCCAACAGTTCACTTGCCTCAACATATATATCCTATATTTGTCAGAGTTTTTCACTTGCCCCAACCTATATATCATATATTTGTCAGAATTTAAATATTTAGGCAGTTCTTCATGGCTTGGATTTTTGACTTGTTGGTCAAACCATTGGACTTCGCGTAGTAATCCTGCCTCCACTAACTCTCTATTTCTCTCTATTTGTGTGTGTGTCTGTTCGTCTTTGTCAAGGGTTTCTGATCTTGAAGTACTTGTATGTGAGATTTCTTTATTTGTGTGCTTTGTATTTAAAGTGTCTATCTGGGACAAAATTACGAGAATATGAAAGAACATAATTTTCAACCTTTTTTTTATTTATTTATATTGTTACAACTTACAACCGCTTATCCCAAAAGCTCGAGCTGGTTAAGTAAGGGTTACAACAATATATATCAACACACAACACCCCCTCCTCCACACGTGCAGCCCCCCCACCCCACCCACCCACCCACCCACACACGGCTTTGCACGTGGCACCAAGGGGCATATTGCGTTGGGGAACAATAACACATAACATAAACCCCTCACACTTAACAGGGATCGAATATCCGACATCTTGACTCTGATACCATGTTGCAACCGCTTATGAGCTGTTAAGTAAGAGTTACAACAATGCATATCAGCACACAACAACATATATAACTCAACTTAAGAAGTAAACTTGATCATAATATATGATTAGTAAGTTTGTGCATAATTTATTGGTGTCTTCAATCTCACTCAAGAAAATTACTCTAATCTTTTAAGGCGTTAATAATAAGCTTTCTATTCTGAGGGCAGGCTAAGTTTGTGTAAAATTACAACTTCTATTTAGGATCTTAACTCTTCTAGCCTGCCAAGAAAATAACCTATTAAATAATCTCTTTTTGTTTTTAGTTAAGGTGGAAGTAATGCTAGAAATTTTGCTTTGGTATATTAATCTTTTGACTTCTGTAGGTGTCAAGTGTGCGGTTTTAGAGAAAAGCAAAACCTTTTCTCAACATCCACAAGCGCACTTTATAAATAATCGATCTATGGAGGTTTTGTTCTTATCTGAGGATTGATTAAGATTGGCTTTCCTATTAGTAATAAAATTTTCGTCAAATTTTTAGTTCTGCTTTAATTTAGAGCCCCTCATCAGGTGTTCCGCAAATTGAATGGCCTGGCAAAGGAGATCCAAAAGTTGCAGCCACCAGTAGATTTATGGAGGAAGTTCATATACTGCACCTCGCTTTCGGGTTATATTCTTGGGTCAGTAGATCATATGCAACCTCAAGGTATGGTTACTTCATCATACTAATAACCTCACTTCTGAATCCATCAATTCTAATGGTTGCTTAAGAATAAGGGCTGTCTGGGTTTTATTTCTTTTAATTTTTTGTGAGAGGCATTTCTGCATCCCTAAAGGGAGACATAAAAGCTCAAAAGGAACACTTTCTCATAAAAGTATTTTTTAAATACATGATTTTATTCATATTCTGCTTATAGGGGGCACAATAAATGTTTATCATACACATGTAATTTGTTTTGTCAGGTACTAGGTTCATAACAAGAAAAGGGGATTTATTGCATTTTGTTAGATGTTTAATTTGAAAAAAATGTTGGCAGTAATCAATATGCCCGTGGATTGTCATAAATTGCTTCCACCAAAACCAAAAAGTGAAAAGATGGTAATGTAGTTTTAGATTGGTAGGAGACCAACTAGAAGCCAATAACCTAGATCTGCTATGAACTAGGTAATTCGGCTAGGGCAAAATAGGTGAAAATTGTGAAATTAGGGTTAGGGTTTGAAGGTACGGTTAGGTCAAGTCAATGTTGGGGAGTCTATCAGTGAAGGTGTTGTTAAGTTTTAACAAGTCTAGGTTTGTTAATTAGAATCGGCAGCAAGGTTAGATTTAGGGTTTAGGGTTTTCAAAAGGAAGAAGATGATGGAATCTAGGGGTTAGGATGGGTTGACTAGGGCAACAACTTGGATCGAGTTTTCCTATGGGGCAGGGGAGTATTCGATCTAAATATGGGCAGGTTTTGATGGTTGGTTTGGTCTGGACAGAAAATTAGGTTATGGGAAAAAGGTTTGGAGATGGGGGAATGCTAGGGTAGGTAGTTTAGAAGATTAGGAGAAGAAAGGTTGGGGTTTGGGATGATTCAAACTTACTGTTGTCATAGACAATCCTTGGCAGCAGCTTGTTTGAATGGAGAAACTTGAATAAAAATTGAATCTTGCACGAAGAATACCAAAAGAAGCTTCAAAAGAACCACCCGGAGCTCACACCGCAAGGTGTCGATTGGATCAAACACAAGTAAAAAATCTTCAATGGAGAAGAAGAGCAGCAAAAAAGCTTTTTATAATTATCAAAATTCGTGTTCAATACTTGCCCCCTTTACAATTTTATATAAAAGATTTAAAAATAAACTCCTACACTAAAAAGAAAAGACCTAACTCAATCCTTAACCCATTAGGTAACCTAAAGCTGACTAGGAAACTGAAATAGACTCAAAACAGAGTCCTAATCCAGCCCAGCTAAACACTTAAAAGAAAAACTACTAAAGTCACTTAATTTAACCACTGGTTGAACCGGTTCAATTTAAGAGCAAAAACACCAAAATAAAACTAAGTGTGGAACTAAAACATCTAATCTCGTATGCAAACCCTATTGCCCATACTTTAGGTCCGTAAAGTGACCTATTACATGGATCAAAGGCCCAACATGTATAGAACCCAACCCTAGACTTATTCCTAATAAAACAAGCCTATTTTGGTGATGAATCTGCATCATATAGATTGCGTACAATTAGGTATGAATCATTATCCATTTTTTCAGATGACTTATCCAGAAATATGAGAATGTGTAATTGCGTTCTATATGACTTGAGTAAACATAAAATAAAAAGAAAATGCAGTGAGAAATGAAAATGAGAGGAACTGTAGTAAAATAGGGTAAGATTTTATACGAGAATGATTTATCTGTTGTGTTCATGCGGTAGGAGAGTGTGTCAAATTGAAGTTGATGTTCTAAGATGTTGATGAAGGCTGAGATGTGCCACTCGACACTCTCCTAAAGTAGAGAGAGAGAGAGAGATGGGATGGGCTGGGCCGCCCCGCTCCGACCCAGCCCGGCTTGGCGTGCGTGTGTGAAAAAGCACCCAGACCCACCCCCGGCGCAAGGGAGGAGGGATACGTTCCTTTAAGAACTCTTGTCCCTTATAATTCCCATAACTATGTATATACTTCTCTCCTTTCTCATCCACTTCCAATGTGGGAGTGGGACTAAAGATCCCACACAAAAAGTGCATTGCCCAAAAGAATATCCCATGAAAACAAAAGTGCAAGCTTTGTGGGAGGAAAAACCAAATTTCAAAAGTTAGAAAATATATTTTGAAACTCATTTATTAAAACCCTTTAATGCAACAGGAAATACTTCAATCCGGGTAACATGCTCATTAGGTAGATGGATCTTACCTGATATATAAAGAAACTCTGTGCCTCAGTTAATGCTACTCCTCATCCTTGCCTCAGTGCTTGGGCCTTGGCCTGGGAGTGTTTCCCTACTCCTTTGTCCTTCTGTTTTGCTTCAGGCCCTTTTGAAATCTGACCCAGGGAAATCCTTTGGAGTGGTCAATCAATGGCTCATCAGTAGAAGGCACCTTCAAGGGTATCCCCATAGGATCTTCAACTTTTGTCCAATTGGTATGTTGGTTCAAATGGTAATATAACACACCATGACTAAGAATGTGGCTTTTTGTCATGCCATTACTTTCGGTTTATCTTGTGCAGAAAATGACCCAAGTGGACTGATGTTCACTCTCACACTACATACATAAGAGCCATCCTCCACCTCTATTTTTTTTTCCTTTTCTGGTAGACCTTCCTGAGGATATGTTTGTCATAATCCTTGGGACTTAGTTTTGACCAACCATGAAGCATAAAGATATCCATCCTAATATTTTTTATTTCCAGACTTTGAACAGGTAGTCAGTCCAGTATCTGTTGCACATTTTTCACAGTACAAACTTACCAGGTTACTACTTAAGCAGCTAGAGAATCTTGAATTTCACATTTCTAATGGTGATGGAATTGAAGAACTTAATCATAGACTTCTTCGGGAAAGGATGGTATTGATGGGACATGAGTGTGTTTCGATCAAAGCTTCTGATCATTGTCTTACAGTGGGTGCTTCCTTTATCAAGGACGGGAAGAAAACAGAAAGAAATATCCTCTGTAAAATTCTTGTTGGTGCTGATGGTGCTGGAAGCACTGTTAGAAAGCTGATGGGTATAGGTATGCAAGGTGAAAGGGAGTTACAAAAACTTGTCAGCATCCATTTTTTGAGCCAAGACCTTGGACAATTCCTACTTCATGAGAGGCCAGGAATGCTGTTCTTTATTTTCAATACGGATGCTATAGGGGTTCTTGTTGCACATGATCTCAGCCAAGGTGAATTTGTATTACAGGTTGTACGTCTGACCTTGAATGTTGATTGGCTTGGAAGTTATAAATGCTGGGTTGGTGTTCTCATAATAATAGTTGTCTTCCTTTTCCCTGCAGATGCCCTTCTATCCTCCTCAGCAGAACCTAAGGGATTTCAGTTCCAAGGTATTTTCATTCTGTTCACAATGTGTAAGCAGCGTGGAAATATGTTCCATGGTGTTATGCAGTGTTCTTTGCATTGTAAAATATCAAATGGAACTGCTTGTAGTATGATGGGAGTGTTGGATTAACATGTTCATAATTAACCCTACCAGCACTAAAATGTGGTAGACATCTAGGAAATTCGGAGGAATAGCTAATAACACATTACTGTCCCCCCCACCCCTCTTTGCACTGAAATGAGGGGTTGGCCTCTCTACTGTTGTAGCTGTTGAAAGCAGTCTACCTGTTGTAGGTATGTGAGGAGTTAATCTTTAAAATAGTTGGCTGGGAGCTTGGGGACATAAATGTGATTGACATAAAGCCATGGGTGATGCATGCTGAAGTTGCTGAGAAGTTTGTTGCCTGTGATAATCGAGTAATACTTGCTGGTGATGCAGCTCATCGTTTTCCTCCTGCTGGTGGTTTTGGTAAGGAACTTCTCATGAACATACCGGGAAGCCTTTCTGTTTGTAGCTTCTTTTTTTCTAAATATATTCTACATGATTGATGCAGGAATGAACACTGGTGTCCAGGATGCTCATAACGTGGCATGGAAAATAGCTTCTCTGTTGCAGGATATATCTCCACATTCAATTCTCCAGACTTATGAAATGGAACGCAGGCCGGTATAGCTTCTTTTATCATAAGAGTACTAGTGTTCATCATTATTTTCAGAAGGGTCCTAAAGACACACATCTTCAACTATTAGCTGATTGTTATTTTCAATACTGGACCTGATACCCATCTTTGACTATTAGCAGATTGCTATTTTCAATACTAGACTAAGTGTTCAGAACTTTAAAGCCGCCATGGCAGTTCCTACTGCTCTTGGTCTTGACCCAGCTGCTGCAAATTCTGGTAAAATAGAACTGACAACTTCCATTCTATGTCCAGTTTTTAGCGCAGAATGCACAGCTCCATGTAACTTTGTTATTCGGTGCTGGTTTGACAGTACATCGAATAATCAACAGTGGGATGGGTTCCATTCTACCATCTGGCGTACAAAGAGCAATCTTGGATGGAATCTTTGCTGCTGGTCGTGCACAAGTTTCAGAATCTCTTCTGAATGACAATAACCCTCTTGGTTCTTTGAGGCTTGCCAAACTGAGGCGTATATTTGATGAAGGAAAGAGCCTCCAGCTTCAGTTTCCTGCTGAAGATCTTGGTTTCAGGTCTCAGTGGCTTTTTTATTTTAAATCACCAAAAGATCTCCTTTGCTATGCTGCAGAATGTGTTCTGGCTAACTTGGTACCTAAACTGTAAAGTTACAGTGTAAACGCACCTCGTTGTGGAAGGGGGTTTTATTCACCTTGGTAACCAGATACTTGATCAAGTTGATGCGACAAGTTCAGGTGGGAATGGTGCGGGCTAAACCTGGCACTCCCCCAAATGGTTGACCTACTTGATGCAACTAATACTAACCTGAGTTCATAGAGTTATGCTATAGCTTCATGCAATGGTGGATGGCTTCCCTCTGCTAAGCAAATTTTGCTCCAAAATTCAATTCGACTCTATCTGGCTGCAAGTGACAGGAATGGAAATGAAATGAAACAATTGTAAAACAGAAACTTTTGTAATCCTTACCAACAATGATTGTGTAACGATTTCAAAAAATTTATATTTCTAGTAAACTTTTGGGAAAAAGGACAGTCCGGGAGCATGGCTCCTGTGCCCAGACAGATGATGGGGTGAAATGACCGGCCCTGCCCACATGTAAGGTGGAAATTTCACCTCTTTTGATGCTCCTGCATGCGCTCTCATTGGCCCCTGCGCTGGTGTAGAGGCCACGCTTCCGGACAGAAAACTCTTCTCCTTACTTTTTTACATTACTTTTTGTCCAACTCCTTGGAGTTGAATGGGAACATAAAGATTTCATTTGAAAAGTTTAGTTACAATATTTGGTAAGAATGTATAATCATGATTACAAAGTACTCAGATTTTCTTTTTTAAACTAGTTTCAGTTCCTTTTGTTTGCCTTCACTTGCAATCAAACAGAGTCGAAGTGGATCACTGTCTTAGACTGTTTAATAAACATGGCCTACTTTTATTAGAAGTCCACCTTGCTTGCTGATTGAACTCATTGAATTATTTAAATTCTCATAACTTCTGATGTTTGGAGTACTAGTATCAGCTTCACCACCAGGATAATTGCGATGTATTTACTGAACTCACTAAGCTCTTCACTGTTCTAACTCCATATATTGATATTAGGTATCTTGAAGGAGCGCTTGTTCCTGAGAATTATAAAGCATCACATGCATCTGAAGCACCTAATGGTCGTAGGAGGGACTATGTTCCCTCTGCAGAGCCAGGGTTGCGGTTGCCTCATATGAATGTCAGAATGTTGCCGAAGTTATCGAGTGAGGTATGTATTTGTTTTGTTTTATGAACCAAGGGTCCAGCCATCTGCAAATGGTTCGACAGGTGGTTTTCATGTGAGTAGGTTGTACATATTATTTGATGATGTACTGCATAGGAACTGTTTTAACAAAGTTAACCAGGTAATATGATTGTCAACATCTGATATTTTATGTTTATTTGGACAGTCAGATATTATATGTTGTGGGGTATGTACAGAGAAAATGTCTGATGATTAGATGGTTATAATCATCCAACTGGGTTCATTTTGGCATAAGATGCCTAGATTTGGGCTTACAAATGAGATGATCATCTAACTGGGTACCTTTGCTTTTGGTAGTATTGTTATGGTAATTTGTCATTACCCTGGCTTCTTGTAGGAGGTTTTTTCTACTTTGGATCTGGTGTCTGGAGATAAAGTTGAGTTTCTTCTCATTATAGCACCAAAGAATGAGTCTTACAACCTTGCTCAAGCTGCTCTCAAGGTGGTAGATGGATTCGGAGTTTCTCTGAAGATATGTGTCATGTGGCCACCTGGTTCTGTAAAGGAAATAGATGCAAATAAAACTGCTTTAATGTCAAGCAAGGATTGTATTCATGTTGAGGAGATTAGGAGAGCATCACCATCACCATCATGGTGGGACATCTGTGAGATGACAGACAGAGGAGCCATTTTAGTTAGACCTGACGAGCACATTGCTTGGTGGACAAAGTCAGAAGTTTCTGATCCTACATCTGAGATGGAAAATGTATTTTCCTTAGTTTTAATGGGTAAAAAGACCTGTCTTTAGCATGGCTTAGAAACAAAGCTTAAACAGGAATAATTATGCCAGATAGTGTATGGCTTGATGTAGCAAATACAAGATGTGGACCTACTAAAGGAATCTCGGAAGTGAAACATGTTGTTAGGGGGGAATGGGTCTACCCAACACTGTAGATTGCAAACTATAGATGCAGCAGCTGTATCTCCCATTTATTATTATTATTATGTACATTAATAAGATACATGCATGAATAGATGGATGAGCCATTCACCATGAGCTTATAAATTTTATACAAGTCTATATTTAATACTGGTGTCAATGTTTCTTTTAGGTTTTTATATATTACTGCTAAAAATATTATGATGAACTTTCAATTTATGTCACTGTTTTTGGCCTGTTGGATCCGTGGGTTAGTGACTGTCACTAGGCAAGGCATCATCTTTTAAAGTTTTAAAGATTTGACTCTTTTTTTATTGATATTATAGCAGTTCCCAGGTTCCACCTAACATGTTCCAGCTGGGTCTGACATAGCATGTAATATTCTTGATTAGATCGAGATGTTGGTTTCACTGCCCTCGTTGGAAAAAAGGTTGGGGGTATTGAGTTCTCAATGACAAGCACCTTCACCTCGGCATTTAGTTAGATTCATTGCAATATAGCCTAGAAGCTGAAACCCTCAATGCAACACCTTGACAGGTTCGAACTCACTCACAAGACATATATCTCTAGGATACAACAGTTTGTAAGTTACTATTAAATAATTAATAGCGTTTTGCTCTGTGTATCCACGGTTGGTTACATTGAGCTTGAACTATATACCAGAATTGCACTCCTTCATGCAGAAGAGGTGTGGTGGCCTTCTTTGTCTTGTAAGAGGGGGGCGGGGCAAAAATGAAAGTATACAAATTTGTGTGCCATACAATTTCTTGTTACTTTTTGTCTTATATCATCCACAAGAGATTGCTGCCTGGTTGTGTAGCCCCTGCACCAAAACTGAGCCAATGACAACATGCATAGTCAACAAATTGATTGGCCACGGGAAGCAGCAACAACTGCTAGGTATAGCCAGGTTGTCATGGTGGCAGTGGCCACACACAATCATGCTTCTTCTTCACCCTACTTTGAGAAGCCAGAGATATCAAGCATATTCCATAGCTTGGGGCCACACTCGCATATTGTATGAAATACTGAAAAGAAATTAACTGGAGCTCATGTAAGATATAGCTCTAATTAACAGGCCACGCTTATCAGGCGTCCAAGATGTCGTTGGTGATATCAGATTCCTATCCAGCTCAACTTATTCATAATTAAATAAAGATAATTTCTATGAACCAAAAGCCCCTGGTGGGGGGGGGGGGGGGACTGAAACTGAAATCATCAAAATCTCCAACTATATCCAGAAAATAAACCTTTTGGCATTTACATATTCTGAAACTGGGGGTATTACCCCTTAAGCAGTATGGAACCCCATTTTTACAACAATAGTTTCAGGGTTCACGAGTCCTTAACTGCCTACCCAAAAAAAAAATCAACAGAGTTGATCTCTCTATGCTATAGAAGGACAATGTGATGTTTGTGATTTTATGAAAGCAGGGATACTAACGAAACAAACTCTGATGTTACCCGTCCTTTGGACCTTGTGTTGATGACGAAGTGTTCTGGGTATTTTCTTAGCAATGTAAGCAGGCCATACCATGGTCTCCCCTTGGATTCATTGGCAGGCCAGTCCTCAGAAGTGAGATATCTCCTCACACGAGTGTGATGCCAGATATTGCCATACTGCTCTACCAGCTACATAAAGAACAGCATTCATAAGATGTCAGAAAATAATCTGTACATTTAACAATCCCAGAAGCAAAAATGAAAACATCAATTGCATTCTTTCAAAAGATTAGCCCGGTGGTTTGCAAACATTAATTTTGTGTTTACATCAGCAGATGTCAAGGATAAATAATGCCTCTCACACTAGTGTGAAGAAAAGGAATTTTAATTAAGCTGGAAGCATACAGGAAATTTGAAAAATTGGAAAGTCTACACTCTACAGGAAACAGTACGACAGTCAGACAAATGCCTCTTGTTCTAAGATTCATATAATAACTGGTAGTGTCAATACCTATTGTTGGTAAGATTAAAAGAGTTCGGAAAAAACCCCAGCTGTTGAGACTGAATCCACTGGGAGCAACTTGCTTGATATTTGGATGCATGCAACTTGCAATGTGGCCACTATATATAGTGATAACACTAAGCTATGCATAATTAAATTGCAAAAAGGGCAATTTGCAAATACATTAAGTACTGTTCTCTGGTTATTATTGTTATTAGATTTTATTCAAAATGGAGTACTATCTCTAGGGTTGCCCTCAATATGGACATTCTTTTTTTTTGGGTAATGATTATTGTTGTTATTATATTTTATTCCAAATGGAGTACTAGCTCAAGCGTTGCCCAGGACCAACTAAAAGTGCTAATTGCAAAAACATTAAGGTGACCATTATCACTTGAGTTATTGATTTTTTCATAAAAAAAAGTACTACTCTTTGGGTTGCATTTGATGTCTTAAGTTACCTTCTAAGTAAGATTAACTTACAAAAAAGTATAGAAATTAGAAAGACCAGTATAAACTAAAAGAATGCTATCTTCCACCCTCAAAGTGAATATGGCACTCTTCAGCTGAAAAGCTAAACTTTGTATTATATTAAAGGGATAAGGTTCCCCATTATGCCAGTATAGGAAAAATCTACCACACAACACCAATGGCAGCATGCAAAATGGTATCGTCCTAGGGAGCCCACAATGGTCAGATAGGAGAGAGAAAATGAATAATAAAAGCCCTGTGAGAGAGTGTACCTTAAGCAGACAATGTGAGGATCTTTTTCCCTATATCAAATTATCAATCATGCTGTTGCACTAATTTCTTGCTTAAAATATGGAAACAAAATTGAAGGCAAGCGGCAAAGCAGGGACAGACAATCAACAGTAGGACTATATATTGGATATATGGTGGATCAGCAGATATCCCAGAAACTTCTCAATGTCCTCAGTGGGACAAATGATTCTCAAACCATAGTTCTAAATTTTGCCAAAATTTCGCTAATTTTGACTTGTCCAAGAGGAAACAGGTAGCGAAACCCAAAATCAGCACTGTTTTGCCAAAATTTTGGTCATTTCGTTTCGGTAGTTTGCTCATTTCGGTCTAAAAAAATGCACTGTTTTGTCAAATTTTGGTCAGTTTGTTTGGTATTTCACTCATTTCAGTCGTTTACCCCCCAAAATGGCCAAGCGAAACTCATGGGAATACACTATTTGGGCAAAATTTTGGTATTTCGCTCATCTCAGTCTGACCGAAACAACAAAACGAAACGAGTTTTTGAATCTTGTCTCAAACTCGTTGCTATAGTTCAAACCAGCTGTCTTGCATGCCCATGAAGCTAGCATATCTCACCCTGATGTACATCAAATCATGAAGAAGAACATCCCCCCCTCCCCAAAAAAAAAAAAAAAAAAAAGTTACTGTGAGGTACTGTTCATGCAAACAGTAATTTGGGGCTGATATGGACTGCTGGCTTAGAGGAGTTGATTGTAAGTGTTATTTTTATTATTAGACACTTATTTAGTTTCCTATTTGAGTTGTAATCCTAAATAGGAATCCTAGTTAGACTCAAGTTTCTATTTTAAAGGGGATTTTATTCCTAGAAGTGTCTTGGAATTTATTATAAATAAGTATGTGGCTGAACAGAAATGGGACAGAGATTGAAGAGAAAAGAGTTACGGTTGAAGCAGTGAGAGGCGGCAACGGTGAGAGACCGTGGGTGAGAGGATGATGGGCTGAGAGAGTCTGGCTCAGAGAGCTGATCCTATCCCCCTTCTATATCCCTTCTTCTTTATGTTCTTCCTCATATGTAACAGAAAAATAGTAATAAAAAAAGAGCTTCAATTATTTAAGTTTGTTCCTTTTATTATTGATCCTGCTGTAACCGATCTCCCGCTGGTTTCCCTGGTTCGAGGTCGAGACTATTCACGCGAACAATAATTTGGGGCTGATATGGACTGCTGGCTTAGAGGAGTTGATTTTAGGTGTTATTTTTATTATTAGACACTTATTTAGTTTCCTATTTGAGTTGTAATCCTAATTAGGAATCCTAATTAGACTAAAGTTTCTATTTTAAAGGGGATTTGATTCCTAGAAGCTGTCTTAGGTTTTATTATAAATAAGTAAGTGGCTGAGCAGAAAATGGACAGATTGAAGAGAAAAGAGTTATGGTTGAAGTTGTGAGTTGCGGCAGTGGTGAGAGACCGTGGGTGAGAGGATGATGGGCTGAGAGAGCTTATCCTATTCCCCCTTCTATATCCCTTTCTTCTTCTTTTCCTTTATGTTCTTCCTCATATGTAACAGAAAAATAATAATAAAAAAGAGTTTCAGTTATTTAAGTTTGTTCCTTTTATTGTACTGATCTTGCTGCAACCGATCTCCAGCTGGTTTCCCTAGTTCAAGGCCGACTTTGCTTTACACTGAGTATAAGCATCGTCATATCATATCATATCAAACTTCACAAAAACATGGAAAGACTACCACATCTCTCTTCTTAATAAAGTAATTAATTAAATCACAACACTTTCAGAATAATTAATTAGGAATCTTAAAGCAAGAAAATAAATCACTAACATCTCCCCTCTCCAACAGTGGTATGTATATCTGACAAAATTCCTATTATACCCCTAAATTGTTATAACCATAGTTATCAAGGAGGCTAGGGGACCCAAGGCGGTGGGGCACCCTAGGTGTGCATTACATGAAACAATTTCCTCAGCCTGTATTTTTATGGAACATAAAACACAAAACTCATGTTTTAGAACAATTTAATATCTCAATTCATTAATGAATATGTGAAACAGAGAAGAAGAAAGGAAAAAATAGAAAAGAAAAAAAAAAAAAAAAAACAGAAGCAGAACGAAGATGTGAAACAGAGAAGTGGAGAAGAAAAAAACGCAGTGAAACAGGGAAGAAAATGAGAAGAAGAAAAAAAGAAGCACAACTAAGAGAAGGAACACAATGAAACAGGGAAGAAGAAGAAGAAGAAGAATGAGAAGAGGAAAGGGAGGGGGGATGCAGTGAAAAATGGACAGAGAGGACTTACCGGTTGGGTCGCCGCCGGTTGAGTCACAATCACCACCCCATAGATAGGTATTCCCGGGTTTCAAGGAAGGGATGAAGTCTATCACAGCGGGTGTGGGGGTTCCAACTTTCGATTGACTTAACCCCCTTTTTCCCCTTATTCTCTTATTATTTTACATGCATGTGATTCCATGCATCATGATGTAACAAAAGTTTGTACACAAAAGATAAAAAGACAAATGGAATCTAGCTCATAAAAATAATAATAAAAAAAAGATCTGAAACAATAAGGCAACTACACGCCTTGGGTGGCCAGAAGCGCTTGGACACCCCCGCCTAAAGTGGCGCCTGGGCGATGCATGGCTATAACCGATCACACCAAGGTGTCAACATATCCCCCTCCCCCACCTTCCCCAGCCCACATTAGGAGCTCAATTAATTGGGAGATGCTGCTAATTACTTTCTTTGAGAACAGAAGTTGAGGTAATTTTCCCTAAAATATAGGTCCTTAAAAAGAAGATATCCAGGTCATAATTAAACTAACCTCAGCAATTCACCCCCAAAAAAAACTAACCTCAGCATGAAGTTTTGCCATGGGCATCCACTCTCCCGGACCACAAAGATCAGAAAGCACAGTAGCAACAGATGAAACAACATCTTTTTCTTCTAACTGCAAAAGTTGATGATTATCTGCATCTCTGTCAGCCCTTGACCTTGCCTCTCCCTTTTTCTCTGCTGGGACTAGAGATTGTTAGTACAATAGTGTCAACATATTCTTGACTACATGTTTTGCATTAAATGAACCAAGTTATACTAGGAATTCGTAATATTTTGGATATGAGAATGATAATGACACCAATTCAAACAACAAAGCTCATCAAGACAAAAATCACTGTTAGTATAGCATGCAAAAAGGACAAGGAAAAAGAAGAAAGAAATCATGCATTATTTACATTATACATGATGTATATAAGTATTTTAAGAAAGAATATATTACACCAATCTTAACCAGGACAACCACTGCACCCCAGGGCATGGTACAAGTTTTGTTTCAGATCCTTCTGTATCACACAAAATAAAAAATGAAAATGCTAACCTCAAAGATTCTTTGTTTCACAGGCGAATCACAACTCAAAAAAATAATTGAACCCCGCCCCAAAAATAACAACTATAAGGGGTTCTTGCTACCCAGGATTTGACATGTTTGGATGGGACCTTGAGCGACCAGTGAGGTTGTTTCTGTGAGCTTAGCAAAACCCAGCAAAGAAAGGATAAAAAATATTAAATCATATATTTCATGACACATTAAATAGCTTCTATCTTCAAAACAGATTCTTAATTAATATTATGATATTTAATATCGTCTTTACTTCCAGGCCAACAGCTGTATAAGGTGAATTCTTATTTAGTGGCAAATTTCAATAAAATGCTGACCATAAAAATACTGGAAAGAAGTATGTTAATGTTTATGCAGAAGATAAGGCAGCCAACCATAGTTGTCACGGAGTCTACGCGACCCTAGGCGTTTGAGGGAAAAAATCAAAGTGACACCAACAAGGCACCTAGGTGGCGCATAAGAAACACCTAGGCATAGTTCAAAATCTCGCCGAAATCTCAAAAAACTTGAGCTTCTTGAGACAAGTTATTATACGAAGCAAAAAAATGTAAAAACTCGAAAACTCGACCGAGATTTCGAATATTTCGAGAATCTCGACCTCCTCTGTACTTATAGAGTCATAGTATTGTATTGTTGGGACTTGGGTGTTAAGATGTGGAAGACTAGGGTAGTAAGGTGTCTATGACTTATGTATTATTCATTGTACTTAGGTTTGGTGTCTATGTAATATGCATTGTGAACACTTCATTGTATCTTGTGGTTTGTAGTAGAAACTTTAAGTCTTTAACTATTTCTTAAATATTATGTGCATAATTTATTTGTTTTACTAGTTAATTATGTCTCATATCATTCAAACAATGTGTTGAATAGGCAATATTACATTAAGGGTTCGGCCTTTACTGCCAACCAAGGGTGCAAATCCAAAACACCAAATTGGGTGTTTTTTTTTCTCTTCAATTTGAACCTTTAAATATGTTTATTAAGCCTAAAACAAGCTTACCTTAAAGTTTCAGAGCCAACTATGGCCATATGCCCACCGAAACATTTAAAAAAAAAAAAAAATACACTGTCTCGCCGAAAACTCGACCTGGTCGAGACCGAGTTTTAGAACCTTGCACCTAGGCGACCAAGGCACCCTTCCAGCAAAGGGCACCTAGACATCTAGGCATCGCCTAGACAACTATGTACTCAACTCAATAATTTAGAAGGTCAATATAAGCTTTTCCACAATCATTTATCAATAACCATAGAATTTTTAAAATGTATTTTTCATTTTGGTGAAATGAAAGTTTTTGGCAAGAAACCCAACAATAAAATTTAACCAGAATAATTGCTGGTGCATTTGGAAGGAATGGAAGAAAATTCTACGCTATAAAGAGACTGAGGTGGGCAGAGAACCAAGATAAGCCAAGAAGCAGGTTTGAGATTGGCTTTCAGTGCTACCAAAGCTTTTGGGAGGTTAAGACACATAAAATATGAGATTCGTGGGACGATATTGTACATTGGGTGATAGTTTTGCTTTTTGAACTGACTCTCTGTACAGTATCCTGAGTGTACAGGTTGCTTCTTTGTGGCGAATCAATTCTTCCTTAAATTTAAAATGAAAAAAAGAAAAGAAAATCAGAATAAGTCACCAGAAAATACAAGAAAACTCTGGACATTTGTATCCAAAGTTGTACGGAGATACCATACAAGGTGGGCAAGCTTCTATGTTCTTGTTCTAATTTCTAAGTCACTACTTTCTTGGATGTCCCACTTCGCTCTTCTTGCTTTCAATTACTACCTTGGCAAACCATGGCCCTACTATTATCAAGGTCATCTGCTAAATCACTGAGAGCCTCAAGATCCAAGGAAAAGAAGCCAAAGAATGAGCCTCACTTTGCCACTATTAAACCCGAGCTCACAGACAGTCGGAACATTTGACCGTGGCCCTGAAGATCCATATTCAACCCACGGTGGATGAAACTTAGTGTGACCCAAACTAGGGTCTATGTTGAACTGTTTAATAAATCAGTTGAAATTCTATATTAAATGCAACCTTGAAGAAGGAATATATATATATATATATTAATTACTACTTAACTAATAGGCCAAGGGGGTGAACAGACATCTGCTGTATTTGGACCCTTTCTGCCTAAATATTGTTGTGGTTGTTGTTGTAGTATTGTATCAGCTTTCTATCCTTGCTGTTGTATCTGGAGTTATTATTGGTGTACCATATGATTTCTATTATATAGCAATTAAACCCTTCTGTTATCTAACAAAAACTAATAGTCATATAGATTGATCCTTTTTCCATAAGCATTTATATTTTCTAATGTTTTGGAAACTCCATTTTGGTTTGGGAATACTTGCATTAGATGGACTATTATTTGAGAATACAAACGATTTTTGTTCTGGCATGCAAGCATACTACCGAGATCTCGCCAAAGATCTCGGTCTCAGTTCAACTCGGTTAATCTAGACCAACTTAAGTCTTATAAAATCCCCCCTTGGAGTCGAAATTTTGCCTCTGTCTCGCCTTCTTGCCTCTGTTGGTTTGCTGTGAAGGGAAAACTCATACAAAGTGGAAGTTTTGTGATTTATTTGGGCAAATCGCACCTCCAACTGAAGATTGAAGCTTCAACATCTCTCTTGGGAGTTGCATTGCATCTCAAGAACACGCTTAGGTAAAAATTCGTTCTAAAAAATAATTTTTTTTCATAGAAACATGATCTAACCTTGTTTTGTTGACTATGAAATTATTATATATTATACAATGTCCACTGATCTATTGATTGAGCTTGATTCGACAACAACAACGTGGTCATTATGATGATCTGGCCCGACGCTCGTTTCAGTACTAGCTTGTATTTATTTAATCTATGTGACTATGTCTCTTTCCAAGTTTCTAACAATTATGAACAAACAGTCAAACCATCACTATGTATGATAATGAAATATGAATATGATGCCTAATGCTTAAATGGTTTATGGTTTGATGTATTTTAATTCTTAATGCTTATATAAGTTGTTTTACATCTCTACTTTAATTATATGAGTTTTAAATATTGTGTGGAATAGCCTAGGATAGATCTCACGCACGCCGTAGACTACCAACCTAGGGTCCGTAGTCAAAGTACCATTTTGGGTTTGAATTTGCAAAAACTAATGATTCCACTATGTTTAGAAGGCCTAAAATAGGGTGAATGTCAAGTTTCAGGACCTATCTTGGTCATATGGCCATCGAAACCAACCATCGAGTTGAGAAAAAAAAAAATACAAGATCTCGCCGAATACCTGTCAGCCTGGGATTCACTCAATGGAACCTAATGTAACCTCTGTAGCATGGTTCTAGGTCTCGCTATCTCGGCTGGTTTCGGTCAGCCAAAAAACCGAGTTGTCTCGGTAATTCGGCGAGATCTCAGCCGAGTTGGTGCATTTTTTTATGTCAAATTTTGACCCTTGGTTTCAGTGGTCATATGACCTAATTAGGTCATGAAACTTGCAAGACAGCCTATTTTAGGCTCTATAAACATGGTTGAACCCTTATTTTTTTTTTTAAATATCACACCCAAAATGGTAATTTTACTTAGGACCCTATGTTGGTAGTGTATGCTGTATATATATAAAATGATATGACCAATTCCACACAATCTTTAGTATTAGAACACATATAATTCAACTAAAACAACTTAAATATGCAATAGGAATGAAATTTTTATAATTCAAGTAAACCCTTAGTTTTTTAAAAATCCACTTGTTCCAAGCTTGGTTGTGTATGATTTGGTTAAACAATTAGCATTTGGCGGGTTTTGTGCATTCACAATCGAAACACACCGACTCAATATTGTAGATATCTTCAACTTGAAATCTCCTCCAAATGATGTTGATGTACAATAAATCTCATCAAATGTTGTTGAGTGACAAGTTTACTTGTTCCAGGAGAGATTCGGGCAAAACATGAGGTTTTGAGGAGTTTTCCTTCAAAACTAACCGAAACCACCGAGAATGGTCGAAATTTCGACCAGATCTCATTGAGACAGTGTATTTATATTAAGTGAGTAGGTAACTTTTTTGCCGAAATGAGATTTTGGCAAGATGCTGAAATCTTGGTCGAAAACATGTAATGTTTTGGGATCGCATGTGGTTTCGACTCGACCCTTGTCAAAACCAAGATCTCGTGAGACCTCAAACCATGCTCTGTAGATGGTTATTGCTGCCAGAAGATCATCAATCTAATGAATATGATCTGCCAAAACGTAGAAAATGTATCAATTGATAATCACAGAAACATTTCGTTAGGGATATCCAATGCTGCAGTCTAATCTTGATTTCATCATGATGAAGTGAATAGGAAGGAATGTTTCTGGGAATATTTTCTTCATTTGCTTCTTCCAACATGTCAAGACCAAGAAAGCACATCTTCAAAGGACTCCCTCTTCCAATATGGAAAAAGGAATCAGCTCCAAATAAAAATTTGACATTTAGAAAGGAAAGAAGGGTACATAATAGCATTGCTTAAAATATAAAACATTGCATATCCTAAAAGGCTAAAAAGTTTGAAACCCCCAAAAAGAAATTTCAGGATCAAGAAGATATAAATGAAAGAAATTGCCGAACACAAGGGATCAATAAACTTTCAGGATCAAGAAGATATAAATGAAAGAAACTGTTGAACACAGGGGATCAATAAACTTTCAGGATCAAGAAGATATAAATGAAAGAAATTGCCGAACACAGGGATCAATAAAGCCGAAGGGACCAGACTAATCACTTCCAGGTCGCCTTGAGGAGTCACAAACATTAGTCAAGCCAAATTTGAGATTCCCATAAAACTTTCTTGAAAGTTGCCTAAATACCTTCTGCATGATTGTTCTTTTGCACACCTCAGGAAACAATTATCTACCTGTTCAAACTTCTTTCTAGAAGTTAAAGAACAATCCCAAGAGTTCCAATCAAATTAGGCTCTTCTATAGGTAATATTAATCAACTCATCAATACTCAACCAAATCCAGCACTAATGAAAGGCATATTCTAACTCCTTGCAAGTACAATAAAGGCTAGCAACAAGATAAAGATGTTTCACAGTTGAACTGTTGCATGTATAAAGTTATACATCAATCATTTCTCCAATCCCATTTATTGACACCCATATATCCTATGCAATATTTTTTTTCACGATCCATATCATCAAGATGATGAGGACCAACCGGAGACTCACGCTTCCCCTTGTTAGCATAGGTTTTGGCAAAACGACCTGAAAAAGTAAGCCTCTATGCGTCAAATCAGTTAGTCAAAAGATCACCCACATCCATTGAGACAAAGTCTGAAACTGAAACTGGGAATTTTTATCAATAAAGCTGTGTTTGGATGTCAAGAAAAGAAAAGAAATGAAAAGAAAATTTTATTTTCTAAGTGTTTGACTGGATAAGAAAAGATTATCGATATTTCAATTAAAAAATAAAAAAGCCACTGGTGGAACTTCCAGAACTTTGTAACCTCTCTCACTTTGTCACATCTTCTGCAACTAAAAAGCCCTTCCCTGTTTTTGCAAATAAAACCCCTCCCTGTTTTACTTTTCCCCAGACAAGCACTATTGTGCCCTTCTAATTCGAAGAAATTCAACGAACTCAGAAAAATGATAGTGCACAAAATCAATCTCTTCGTCTCTCTCTTGAAGAGTCGCATTTTCTGAGTTCCGCTCATAAATTTATAACCTAAACCCAGCCCTATCCCCGAGGAAAGATTCATCGTCTAAGCCTTTAATCGCGTCCACTGCAGGCCCTAAGAAAACAGAGACTTCATTGCCTACGGCAAGCCACAGAACCCTCTCCAGGGAATTCATCATCTACGAGCAGGCCACATTATGATGGATAAGTTAGAAAACAAGAATGGATCGGTTCAAGTAAGAAACAAGAGTGCAAGAGTTACGAAGAGCAAAGAGGAAGAACAAGAGAAGAGGAGAAGAAGAGTTGAGAGAATAGTAGGTGAGAGAGTATCGATTTCTCTCTCCTATATTCTTCATTAATCAACTGCTGGAATTACATACACCTCCCTAGTAAGGTAAAAGATAAAAAGGAAAAATATACAAAATACAACTTAAAGTACAATACAATAAACCAACTACAGAATCAGCCCAATCAGCATCAGTGTAGCCCTCTATCCTCAAATGGTTGTGCCTGGCATATAGAAGTCCTTTTCTTGGAGGACTTCAAGTACCTGATGATGCGATAAACCGCATCCAAGTGCCTACTCTTGGGAGCATGCATAAATTGGCTCACCACTCCAACTACCTAAGTAATGTCAAGCCGAGTTAAAGAAAGGTAGATCGGTTGTCCAACCAATCTCTGGTACTTTCTGCACCTATAAGAGGGGATCCACAGTCTTCACTAAGCTTGTGATTTTGATCAATTGGAAAGTTTGCTGGTTTACAACCCAACATCCCTATTTTTTTCAACAAATCCAACACAAACTTCCTTTGGCAAATATTGATTCCCTACTTTGATCTTGATACTTCAATTCCCAAGAAGTACGTCAAAAGTCCAAGATCTTTAATCTCAAAATGTTGGACCAAGTATGATTTCAATCTACTTATCTCAGTCTGGTCATTTCCAGTCGCTACAATGTCATCAACCTAGACAATAAGAGCAATGATAGTACTATTACCTCGCTGGATAAATAAAGTGCGGTCGTCTGACTTTGGGAGTACCCATTCCCTAGAATGGTCTGTCTAAATCGCTCAAACCAAGCCTTAGGAGACTGTTTGAGACCATAAAGTGCCTTTTTTAGGAGGCACACTTTCCCTTCTGAGGGAAATTTGAAACCAGGTGGAGGTTGCATATACACTTCCTCTTCTAGGCCACCATCGAGGAAGGCATTCTTTACATCCAACTGTTACAATGGCCAGTCTCTATTAACCGCCAATGATAGGAGGACTTTGATGGAGTTGTGTTTGGCCACAGGAGCAAATGTCTCCTGGTAATCAATGTCATACACCTGACTGTACCCTTTGGCCACCAACCGAGCCTTATTATCTTTCTACAACACCATCTGACCGATATTTGATTGTGTAGACCTACCTACATCCAACTGGAACTCTCCCCCTGGGAAGATCTACCAATTTCCAAGTACCATTTTTTTCAAGAGCCATCATTTCCTTAGACATGGCTTGCTTCCTCTTTGGGTCAGATATAGCTTCAGTAACATTCTTGGGAACGGAAACAAAGGAGAGGACAACAATAAAAGCAAGACCTGTAGGAGAGAGAGAATCGTAGGAAACAAACTGGGCAATAGGATTAGTGCAAACTCTTTTTCCTTTTTTAACAACAATAGAAAGGTCTAAATCAGAAGGAAAAGAAGGGATGTCACCTGACTGAGGAGGATGAAGCTCAGGATGTGGATCCAAAGAGGACTCTTGGCAGGTCGTCTTTCCCTTTCCCTTTAAGCATTCACCTCTTTTGTACATAACTAACTCTTTTTCATTTTCATTTCTAGCATCAACACCTGAATGAGTATCAATGTCAACAACATTCACTTCTTTGTATTTCTCAATGTCAAGCAAGAATGGGGAGGTAGAGGTAGGCAAAGGAGATAAAAAGAGGATGACATCAGCAGCCTGTTTACTTCCATTAGTCTCCCCCTGAAGAGGATGCTGATGAGGAGAAAAGAAAAGAAAAGACTCAAAGAAGGTGACATCTTTCCAAAGATGTCGACTTCGGGAAGAAGGGTAGTAGCATTTATACCCTTTAGTAGAGGAGGAATAGCCAAAGAAAAGACATTTGACTATTTGAGTGCTTTGGGGTCAAGCTTTGTGCAGGCCGATTTATTGTAATGGACATAGCAAACATACCCAAACACTTAGGAGGAAGGGAAAAAGTAGGAGTCTGAGGTGAAAGAGTTTCCAGTGGTGATTTAGAGCCAAGGAGCTGAGTTGGCTCCGATTGACTAGGAAGGCAACAATAAGAAGGGCATTAAACCAAAAAGTCTTAGGAACATGCATGCCAAAGAGGAGACTCTTAGTGACTTCCGACAAATGACGATTTTTCCTCCTAACAACCCCATTTTGTTGAGGGGTGTCAACACAAGCAACTTGATGAATGATGCCATTGTCAGTAAAAAACTGTTGGAACCCCCCCCCCCATACATGTACTCTCCCCCCTTATCAGAACGAACTATGTGAATGCGAGTGAGTACCAAATTGAGTACAAATCAACAGACAAAAATTTTTGGAAGCATCATAAACATCACTCTTTTATTTCATCAAAAAAGTCCAAGTGAACTAGAAATAGTCATCAACAAAAGAAACAAAATAACAATATCCAGACAAAGAGGTAGTGGGAGCAGGTCCCCAAACATCAAAATGAAGAATATGAAAAGGAACAATAGATCTATTGCCATGGTAAGGATAAGAAGAACGACAATGTTTAGCAAACAAACAGGGTTCACACTGAAATTCATGGGAAGAAGGAATAGAAGAAAACAAATGTGGTAATTTTTTTATCATAACACCAAAAGAAGGGTGACCCAAACATTGATGCCACAACATCACCGAGTCAACAGAACTGTTGTCATTACGCCCACACAAGTAGGACTGAGCAGTAAATACAGGGGATGTTCTTGGACCAAGAAAATAAAGTCCATTTTCCTCACGTTCACTACCAATAATCTTCTTTGTCACCAAATCCTGAAGAACACAATGAGATGGAAAAAAGGTAACACAACAATTCAAGAATTTGGTTAGATAGCTCACACATAAGAGATTAGTGTTAAACTGAGGAACATGAAGAACGAAGTCAAGGGAGATAGACAAGGTGACACGGACACTACCTTTACCAAAGATGGAAGAAAGAGAACCATCAACAACTCTAACCTATTACTTACCAAAACAGATAGAGTAGGAGTCATAACACTGAGATATGCCAGTCATATGGTCAGTGGCTACAGAGTCAATGACCAATGCGGAGGTAGTGGAAGGAGCAGATGTAGAGGCCTGTAAAGTGGAAGCCGGCACTGCAGGTGTAGAAGTAGAGCTATCCAGATATGACAAAACCCTGCGAAATGATACAATATCATCCTGAGTGAGAGATCTGGTGTCTGTCCTTAGTCCATATGGAGATTCCATAGGTTCAACCTCAGTCACCATAGTGCATGCTTTGGCTCCCCCTCTCCTGTTGTCATGCATACCAGAGGGACAGCCATAAAGTATCCAACATCTCTCTCAGGTATGCCCAGATTTCCTACAGTGGTCACAACTGAATCTATCCTTGTCATTCCCTTTGGGTAGAACCTGGCCTCTTCTTCCAACATCTGACATAATGTAGGAATACACGAAAAAAGTGGAGATGATACCCAAACTCAATGGGGAGTACACACTCTACCCAAAAACAGAGACAATTCTTCTCAAGAAAGATTTCTCCAAGCAAGACAATTCTTCTCTTTAAAGCATAGCTTCATCACACAACCACTGGAGGAGTTCAAACAACACTCCTCACTAACGCCAAACGGGCTACTTCGAAAAAACAATATCCAAATCAGATGGGGAGATCACACACAACCCAAATACACAATCCAACTTTGAAAAAAATTCCAGTAAGGACAAATAAGCTCCAAATGTGAGGAACTTCACTCAAACAACCCTCTGAAGGGTAACAACATTTCATAACAACCCAAACAACTATATGAGGCATTCCACAACCATTTCAACAACACAACAATCAACTGGGGAGGACACTTGACCCCAAAAAAATATCAGCAAGCAAACAAATCACTATTTCTTGAAAAAAAAAAAAAAAAAAAAAAAAACAAATCAAATGCATTTCTTGTAACATAGTTTCATTCCAAAGTGTACCCAAGAATACCCATATAATATATTCCTTCAACTAACAGCAGCCATTTACACTTCATGAGGAATTTCAGGCAAAACAGAGGAGGTATTAAAAATCTGGTGGTACCTGTCCAGCTGAAAGGTAATGAGTTGTGCTCCCAAAGTGTATCCCTTCAGCTAATGAGGCCTTAGGGGAATCAAAGACACCTCTTGGGCGATTCCAACAAGCATAGCCACATCTCAAGTGGTTGCTTAATGAGAGAGAAACGAGAGGAAGTAGGTGGGGCTGGCGGTAACTTCTGTGCAGCTTCTAAGTCTTCATTTTGACTTTCACATCCCCCAAACCTACTCCCTTAGATCTTGTGTTGCTCAATAGAACTCCATTAAACCTTCCAACTGTATTAGTTTACATAGAGAGGTGTAGAAGAGAAGATGTAGGCTTGGTCGACTCTCAAACCAAGCTCTAATACCAAGTTAGAAAACAAGAATGGATCGGTTCAAGAAAGAAACAAGAGTGCAAGAGTTAAGAAGAGCAGAGAGGAAGAAGAAGAGAAGAGGAGAAGAGGAGAAGAAGGAAGAAAGAAGAAGAGTTGAGAGAACTGTAGGTGAGAGAGTATCGATTTCTCTCCCCTATATTCTTCATTAATCAACTGTTGTAATTACATACACCTCCCTAGGGAGGTAAAAGATAAAAAGGAAAAAAGATACAAAATACAACTTGAGGCACAATACAATAAACCAGTTACAAAAATACCCCCAAAACATAAACTCTAACAGGATATTGACATGGTACGAATTGGGGAAAAAGAGATACCACAAAGTGACTATTTAGATATCTGGGGTCAATCATAAATAAAGAAACTGACATAGAGGATGGTGTTTCACAGAGAATTAAAGTGGGATGGATGAAGTGGAGATGTGCATCCGGAGTGTTGTGTGACCGGCGTATTCCTTTAAAACTTAAGCTTTAAAGGAAAGTTCTATAAAATTGTTGTACGACCGGCTATGATGTATGGGGCAGAATGTTGGGCAAGAAGTGTCATATTGAGATTTGAGAAGCTATGTAGTAGAAATGAGGATGTTAAGATGAATGTGTGAAAAAACTAAGAAGGATAAAGGAATGAGCGTATTAGAGGTGACTAGGCAATTTTCCCGATCAATGACAAGCTTTGAGAGAGTCGTTGTCGTTTGAGGTGGTATGGTCATGTTCAACGGAGGTCTAGGGACGCCCCAGTAGGTAAGAGTGATATGATCTTGATTGAAGGAGCTACAAGAACTAGGGGCAGGCCTAAAATGACCATAGGAGAAGTAGAGGAAGGACATGCATAGTCTAGGTCTTGTACCAAGTATCACCTCAGATAGAACCTATTGGAGGGCAAGGATCCATGTAACAGACCCCATTTAATTGAGATTCTCCTGACTTACTAGGATGTACCTCTTTCCTCTTACTTTCATATTTTATCTTTCTTTTTTCTTTTATTTTCCATCTTCATTTGTCATTTTCCAATTTAATATTTCTCATCTCTTTTCCCAACCCCCTTTTCCCCATCTCTTCATTCCTCTTTTTTTGTTTACACCACAGTTTTCACTACTTTGTTTTGTTTGGATCCATGTAGCCAACCCCATTAAGTTGGGATAAGGCCGAGTTTGTTGTTGTTGTTGTACAAGCAGGCCACAGTACATCGCCTTGTAAATCACAAAATTTTCTTAACTTACCCAATAGGGATATTTTGGACGACGGTGATAGGAAATTGTTCAAATTCCACAGCAAATTCAAAATTAAAAAGCAGAATCTTCTCTCCACCTGTTATCCTTCCAAGTGCCAAGAAAACATTTGGATCCAAGAAAACCATACAAAAAGTTTCGCTTTTCTTTTCTCTTGGCACCCAAACATGCCTAAAGGAATTTAAACCATAGAAACTAACACAATTCTCCTCACCATATATGAATGAAGCAAAAATCAAATCTTATGATAAAGCCATGAATCAAGCAATGACTCCCTGATTATGTATAGTACAAAACCTCAACTCTTACATAAAACTTGATGATGAACACATGAATCAAAGTTGAACAACAGATATAAATCCATAAAACTAATGAAAGGAAACAAACATTGAAACCGAATTTAAGCAGAAACCCATGAACAGGCAACCCTTATTATAGCTAAAAACCATTTAACAAAAGAAAAACAACAACAGCAACCAACAGAGATAAATTGAGAGTGCTAATGGAAATAAACAGAGATTGAAACCCACGAACGGGCAACCGATATTATAGCTAAAATACTTTTTAAAAAATAAATAATAACAGCAATACAGGAAATTAAAATTTCAAGAGAAAACAACTAACCCAATGGTCCAGAAGAAGGTCCTGCCTTTCCAGCAGCTGCTCCACCATACCCGTACATTTCATGACCTTCCCCGGTCCTCCGCAACTTCCTGCTCCCAGCGGGAATGATGCCGCCATCATCGTCATCGTCTTCATCATCATCATCATCATCATCATCCATGTACTCACTCGGTGCCCTAATCCTACCCTTCTTCTGACCAAACATCGGCGTGGGAGGTGGTTTGGTGAGACGGGGAGGACCACCCAAATGCCCTGCCGGAACTGGCGGCGGAGGATGGTGGGTAGAGATATGGTGAGGAGGAACAGAGCCTCCAAGAATGCTTCGAACAGGAAGTAAGAAGTAAAATTTCTTGTCTCCGATCTGAAGAAGGTCCTGTGAATCGAGCTTCACAGGTGGGTTTCCGGGTAAATGAAGAACGCCCTCGACGAAGCAACCATTCTTCCCGAGGACCTCGAGAGCGAAGCGACGACGCTGGAAGTCGTAGAAGATGCGCGCGTGGTGACGGGAAATGTTCATTCCACCACCGAGGCTTGCGAGATCGACGTCCACCGTCGATTTCTTGCTGGTCCGACCCAGGATTATGGAGTACGTCTGCATGAAGTATTCGAAGTCTTCGCCCTGAAGCTTGGCGAATCCGGCCTCGACATCGCCTCCGTTTCCGCTCCCCGTGCTGCCCATCATGGTTGATCGACAATGGTAATAATCGTTCGTACGAGAACGAGAGTGTCTCCAATAGAGAATTGGTTTACAAGTGAAACGAACATTTCCAGGGAAACTTTGTAGAGAATTCTACCCAAAAAAACAATAGAAGGAAATTTTGTAGAGACAGCTGTAGCTTCAAACAGTCAGAGAGAGAGAGAGAGAGAGAGAGAGAGAGAGAGAGAGAGCGCTGGAAACTTGGATACAGGATGCAAAGCAGCAAAGAGAGTTACTATCCTTTTGTGGGCTTGGATTTGGATATGGGCCTGGGCCCATATTCCAGCATATATTAAAGAGTAACACTTGTCTTCTTCAGAGTTCAGACTCCAGCCCCTCTCTCTTTTAGTCATTTCCAAGTCTCCAATCGAGCAAAGTACAAAACCTAAAACCTAGGGTTTCTATAATTCTCTCATCTGGGCTCTTCAGCCTACTGCAGCTTTAAAGGTAAGTTGAAGTCTTTGGTCTAATTGAGTTCTGTTTTTAAGTAGTTATCTTTATCTTCTGTCTTAGTTTTTGTTTCTTTGTTGGTCTATCTTTATTTCCATATTTACGATTTATTTTTTGAGATGAAAATGATGTTTTTTGAATCTCCTTCCTGTAAAATGATTGTGTTACTAATAACGTACTCTGGTTGGATCTGAGCTATATAACTCCTTTCAGAAGTAAGTGTTAAGTAGTGAGTGAAGCTTCTTATATTTCTGAGTCCATATCATGGTGTATCTGTGGAATGGGTGATCTTAAAACTTGCCAGATGATGTTGGGAAATTGCGCAAGGGCTTTGAGTATTGCATTGTTTCTTTTGCAATGTAGGCATGAAATAATCTCATGGTTATTATCCCTTCTGATGGCAGTGGACTGTGCATTAAGGATTTTGTTGATTAGGGCAAGCCCATCTGTTAGGTTACCCAATTAATCGATTACAGCCAAGAAATCATATTGATTCACTGATGTATGAGTGCATCTGTTTCTATGTTGACTTTGTTTCCTTTTGAGTTTATTGGGCATTCTCCCTCTACCTTGTTAGTAATGCCAGTTTCTTCACAATTTTATTCCTTGGATGCTATTAACTAGGACTCTGCTGTAACATGTGCTCTACTTATTTTCCTTCTGCAATTACATATTCTGTGGCTAATTTTTGCTGAACTTTTGCAAAGAGTCTTACAATATTGCATGCAACTGTTGATCAAATTTGTTTATTTGAATTCACTTTAGTGCTAAAACCACCAAAAGAAAACAAAAGAAAAAACTATAAAGAATACATGGCATACTTGAAGATGAATTGGATGGGATTGATTATACATCGTCTAACAAAGGAGATTAATTTGTTGGGGGTAACTAGGAACCTCCCCTTGAGTAAGAGGCATTTGTTTGGATTCCCAAGCACAGCTTCATTGTTTGACGCACCCTTACCCATTCCCTCCCCACCCATGCCCTCCTTATCCAAAGGCACATCAATGTTCCCCCCTTGTGCAGTATTTCTTCTAATGCTTCTAAATCCATCCATCACCTTTTTTTTTTTGAATGCCCCCTTTCCATGTCAATCTGGCCCAATGTTAGCAATCAGTGTTGACTCTCAAATAGTAGCAGTGGTTCCTTTGAAAATGAATGGAATTGGATCCTCAATCAGTTCAACGGAAAGACTTGTGTTGATCCTCTTCTTGATCCTTGGTTTTTGTTCCCTCCTGGCTTCTAGCTTTGCTTGTATTTTATGTTTTTTTCTCTCCCCCTTTCCCATATTCTTTTGCCCCCTAATGGGGCGACTGGATGTATGTTTGTTGCTTCATGAATATATATCATTCATCCAAAAAAAAAAAAGATGCTCCCTTTTTCTGCCTGTTGAGGAATTTGGATGCAGGGGAACTGAAGACTGTTTCAACGGAAAACTGTCCTATGTAGATATATCTTCTCTTTTGTCATAGATTGGTTGAAGATTGTTATTTTGCAAGGATTTTGAACTGTGTGGTAGATGATGGTGGTGTTCATGCATCGAATGGGACTGATTTGTGTATGTATATGCTGTAAGTGAAGCAGAAGATACAGATCAGTGCTGTGCTAAAACATGATGTACAATCTTTTTCAGAAGTCATCAATAAAAGGCTAATCTTTTTCTTCTTTTGATAAGCAAAGGTGTATTCTTTTTCCAAGTAAAAACTGAAAATTAAAAATAAAACTCTATCATAGAGAGAGAGAGAGAGAGAGAGTGTGTGTGTGTGTGTGTGTTTGTGTTTCGACTGTTCAATTGAGTGCAAAAAAATTCAAGTTCTTATAATCATTAGATTTCATGTAGGTTACTTGTTTGCATTTATTTATTAACAGTAGAAGAAAATTGTTTATTTGTCTATGAGATGCCATAGTTCGGATGTATGAGAGGGTAAATCTAATTGTTCATCTTCCATTTCTGTATAGTTAGAACAATTGTCATATCAATGAAATGACTGGCATAAGCAACTTAAGAAAGAACACATCATTACAGATTATCTTCTCCCATCTGATGAAGAAAATGGACAATCCAATATTCTTGAAGTCTTGTAACTTGGTAGAATGTTCAGCCCTACAGTTGCTTAGAGTCATCCTATACAAACTACAAAGTCTTGTGAGTTTAGAAGAGATGCTTTGCAGGTTAAGTCGTTAAGATTGAAGTTAAAATTGATTTTAGCTAGAATTTTAGATTCCCATGACAGACTCACAGTGAGAAATTCCCTCCTCATGGGAGCTGAAAACCTCCACCAATTCAATTTCCATGATATTGGGTGCTAGACCTGGAGATAAAGCCATGAACTTCTATTTTACCTGATTCAATAAAGATCTGAACAATTCCTAGCATTTGAGGTTCTTAAGATCTTTACTATGCTTCAGGGCATGCTGTTTTTTGTTTTTTTTTTCGGATTCTTTTTCCACTCCAGTAATTGATTAATAGGTGAGGGCTTCTATCTCAGCTTCAGTGACCTCCATGCTTTATTGCAATCCAAATATGCACCCTTTGCTTTCTCTACTCTCTATAAAGAGAAAGAGAGAGCCATTGCTTCTTTTCCTGTGCCGAGTGGAAGAGTCCTACTGATTTGGTGGGTTTGAAGAAGTGGGGGGGGCGGGGCGGGGCGGGGGGGACCGATCGACAGGAAACCTGACGTATAGAGGCTGGGACAAGATTCGGACTCTGGTGCTCCAAACAGGCATGGAATATACCTTCCTCTAGAAAAGTGGCCTCACTTTCGCACCCTTTGCTTCCCACCCCTTCAAAATCCCAATAAACAAAGGGGACCTAAATGTATGAGAATTTCTGTGACATATGACCATTTCAAGAAATTTCTTGAAGTTTCACAGGCTAATGTCATGTTCGATGGATCTTGTTGGAATGTTGTGTGCTATTTTCATCATTCTTTTCTGGAGAGCTCAAAAGCTCTTATGGCTACCATATGATCAAATATCTTAGGTGGAAATGATTGGATTGGACTCTTCTCGTTGGAGGGCATCGCCCAATGAATGTCCAATGAGGCATCCAATGGTTGGGTTGGGCTGCACACATCTCGATGGCTGACTGGGTATATGCTGGGATGTTTGTGATATAACGCAACCGTCAGATGCTTCATTGGGCACTAATTGGGCGACACCCTCTAAGGAGAGGAGATGAATCCGAAATGACTTTTGTGGTTGACTGGATTAGCTTCCTATACTTTGCAGCTACATGTCCGGTAGACCTGCAACTGTATTGCATCCAAGGCATTACCTTTTGACTTGCCAAAGTTGTAGCATGTGATTTTTCCATATTTGAATGCTTCTTTGAAGTCTTCAATGTTCGTTTTATTTTTTGCAATTTAAGCCCAAATTCTTAGTCACGTGGAGTATGTAATATCGGTTTAGCTTCATGCATGTCTATTGAACCACATAATAATGTTGAAGTGGTCCTAGTCGGATGGTTAAATGGGAGGTTAGATGGCCTAAGAAATAAACTTTTTCATTTTCTCTTTGTGGAAAAAATTAATTCTGCCTGGTTGTGTGGCCTTTGTGCTTAGACATGAGAGTGTGATTTTACTTTTCTACCCCCATGAAATAAAAAATCTCACTTATGTTGATGTCCCTGTAGGTGCTTACATTCGCCTGCACACTAGTGCAAGGGCTACACGATTAGATAGCAATCTCTCGCCCTTTCTTTTTTATTGTAACTTGAAAGAAATGGAATTTTGATTCCATTGGTGGTGATTGTTGAGCTTCTAAATTTTTTTTTTATGAAAAAAAAAATTTATTTTAGACAAAAGAGAATAAAAAGTTCCAAGCATCCGCTTTTTGTGCAAGAAGGCTAGCCACCCTCAACAATTTATGATCATCACAATTAAGATTGCAATAACAACTCAGCCTTACCCAACTACATGGGGTTGGCTAAATGGATCCTTATCCTCCAATCAACTCTATTTGAGGTCATGCATGATACAAGGCCTAAGCTATGTATGTATTTTCTTACCATTTCTCCTAAGGTCATTTTAGGTCCGCCCCTAACTCTTTTAATTCTTTCAATCTGAATCAAACCACTCCTCTATATTAGAGCATCCAAAGGCATCTCTTGAACATGATTATGTCATCTCAAATGATTTTTTCGTAGTTTATTATGTATCAGAGTTTCTCCCAAGTCAGCTCTAATATGACCATTCTTTATTTTAACCTTCCTTGTTTTACCATTCATCTATCTCAACATCATCATCTCTGATATGTTGAGTTTAACTATATGATGCTTCTTAATTGTCTAACATGCTGCATCATATATTATAGTCGGTTGTAGGATTGTCCTATAAATTTTTTCTTTAAATTTTAAAGTTATACGTTGATCACTTAACACTCCACGCGCACCTCTTCACTTTTTCCATCTTATTTTAATTCTTTATGAAACATCATCCTCTATCACCTTTTTTATTTATGATTGAGCCCAGATATCTAAATAATCACTTTGTGAAATCTCTGTCTCATCAATTTTCGCCACCTCCTTATCCGTTCTAGTAAAACTAAAGTTAAACATTATATACTCCATCTTCATTTTACTTATCTCAAAACCTTTTGATCTCAAGGTTGATATCTATAATTCCAACTTAGTGTTAATTCTTGTTTTTGTCTCATCCACCAAAACAAATATCATCAATAAAAAACATATACCAAGGAACTTCATCTTTAATGCCTATAGTTAAATCATCAATGATAAGTGCAAATCAATAAGGGCTTAAAGTTGATCCTTGATGTAACTCAATTGTAGTTGGGATTTGGGACATTACTACCTTGACCCCCATAGTTTTTACACTTGTCACAACATCATCATATATATCTTCAATTATATCCACATATTTACTTGAAACATTTTTCTTCTCAAGTATTTGCCAGATTAACTTATAGGGATTCTAGCATAAGCTTTTTCTATGTCAATAAAGACCATATGTAGATCCTTCTTGCAATCTCTAAATCTTTCTATGAGTCTCTTAAGTAAGTAAATAGCTTATATCATGGATCTTTGTGGGATAAAATCAAATTGGTTCTCCATAATAGAAGGTTTTTTTTTTTTTTTTTTTTTTTTTGTCTCAAGTTGGTTTCAATAACCCTCTCACATAATTTCATAGTATGACTCATTAGTTTTGTGCCTCTATTGTTATTGCATTTCTGAATTCACATTTATTTTTGTAAATCGAAATCACAACATTTCTCCTTCATTCATCTAACATTTTTCTTATGCTCATAATCTTATTAAACAACTTAATTAGCCAAGATAAACCACAAATTCCTAAGCTCTTCCACACTTCTATTGGAAACTTACCTGGGCCTTGTGCCTTACTTACTTTCATCCTCCTTGAAGCTTCTTTTATTTTAAATATCCTAATTTTTCATATATATTTACGACATATGGTATTTTGATGGATAATACAGTCACCTATTATATTATTACTCGAAATGTCTTCATTTAGTAGGCTGCAGAAATAAACTTTACATTTCTACTTAATGTCCTCATCCCTAATTTTCTGGTGTCAGCTACTGATTTGATGCACCAACCCTCCTCATTTATCAGGGCTTGGGACCGACAGTAAACGCTAACAGAGTTGATCATCATACTTATGTTTAAAAACTTTAAAATTATTACAAACCAATTGGATTTTAAAAAATTATTTCAAAGGCATCCCAAGGTCAAACCATAGCATCTTCCTTTGTCACCAAAGATGCCAATCTCTTATCATAAAAAAAAAAAAAGGATGTCAACCTCTTAGAAATTGTCCATACATCTACTGAGTTGATTCCCATCTCCCTGCATGTTTCCAACACTTGAAAGAGGCCCATGCCTTCTGCCTCAACTTCACAACCTAACAATCCATGCCCACAAGCTGCAAAAATTAAAATCTCTTTGGAAAAAGATGAATGAGACCCATCCAAATGCCTTTGTTTGATCATTATAACTAGTTACACAACATAAATGGATGAATTTGAGGCAGAAAGAACAAGGGTTTTAATACTATCATAACAACAATAAGGAAGAGTCTGATAAGTAGACGAGAAAAATAGATTGCTGGTCAAGCTCAAATCCTCAATCCACTTTGAGATATTCGCACGAATAACTAAGGGTGTTAACCGATTTGGTGCAGGTGTTTTTTTAAGTAAAACCAAAATTGAATTGTTTAGTTAACGGTCTCGGTTAAATGGTTTTAAATGATTTTATTAGGTTCTTTTATTTTTTATCCAAACGGCTTTTTTCTCTTTTAATTTTTTTTATTGAAATAGATGTCAATTTAACATTGAATTTAATTGGTTATTGTTATATCTTTTCTCTTAATAATTGTAAGGTTATAGTTATTTATATGTTTTAATTTTTTATTCAAAAGCTTTGAATGACTCTTAATTTTTAGTGGGATTTGTTATTCTTACCATAATTGTTTATTCTAATCATGAATGACTTAACTTAATGTGTATATATTAATCAATTTAAATAGTTTACCCCAAAAAAAAATCGATTTAAACGGTTCAGTTTGATTTAAACCATTTAACTAAATGTTCTCAAATTTGAAACCAAAACTAAATGGTTTTCACGGTTTCGGTGTAAATAGCTCGATTCGATTTGAGTAGACGGTTTGGTTTTGACACCCTTACAAATAGCATGAGTTTGTGTAGAACTTGGTTGCATTTATCCAAATAAAATGGAGGTTTAAAGTAAACACACTAAAAAACCATTGCAAATCAGATGCAATGAGCTGACAATCCATAAGAATATTTAGAACAAAATCCAAGAAGAGACTTACCCTTGAAGAGTTCAGTCCTTAAATCCAAGATTCTTGTAGCCCATAGTCTCTTAGTAAACTTACAAGATAAAAATAAATGCAAAGGAGTTTCAGAACATGTACCACAAAAGACACAAAGGTCAACACCATGCCCCCATAAGGATAGCCTTGATTTATTAGGTAATCCATCCATCAAGACTTTCCAAAAGAAAATCATGAATTTTGGGTGGATTTTAATTCCCACATACATTTCCACCATCTAAATCTATCCCGACCTTCAACAACGGAGATTTGGAAGCTTTATTTTATAAGATAAAATACATCACCATATATCTGAGTATGTCTTGTACGTTAAGAGGCAATGCACAAACATATGTAACAACTGTGGGAGAGACAAGACACTATACACTTGAGGTATATTCCTTCGAAAAGAAAAAAAATAAGATCCTTAATTTACTCACATAAGGGTGTCCACTTATGGACCAAAGCATACAAAAACCTGGTAGTAGGGTACCAAGGGTCAATCCAAATATTAGTTGAAGCCCCATTACCAATGACTTTAAAAACTAATTTCCTTAAAATAGGTAACACACTAGAAATGCTGTATCATAGTCAGGACTCTTTTGGTTTTTTCAAAGAAATCATCTAACAAGTATTTATTATAAAAATATGAAAAATTTACACATATCTCTCCTGAGATAAGGTTTAACTACAGATTTACCTGTGAATTTTGAATATTTACATATTCCACCTTAACTTTCTAAAATAATTAATAAATAAATCCATTCCACTGCAAGGTGTATCAAAGTTAATCGTTATCCTCTCCCTCTCAATTCGCTATCCGTTTCAATTTTCTCCAATTTTTCACATAGGAGTGAAAATGATCACTCTACCCCCTACCCAAACACATGGCCCAAGGTGAAACAGGTTGATCATTCCTACTCTTATATGAGGGATTTGAAGAAATTGAAACAGACAACAAATTGGAGGTGATAACTATTCGTATCAAAGTAGGCCCGAACCAAGTCGTCCTTAAATTCTGTGGAAGACCTTCATATTTTGAGCCATGCTGTTAAAACCAAACCGTAAGGGGTGGGGGGTGGGGGGCGGGCGCGGGGGGGGAACAAGTCTGCGGTGACAGAGCAAAAGGATAAAAACTGTTACGGGAAGGGGAGTAGGGGACACACTCATGTTATCCCTATGACCCTATTGGATAAATGGGCTGCTGAGTTACAAATCGTTTTGTGTGGGTCCCTCAAGGGGATTCTGATCTGGTTCTTATTGGAACCATATCATTCGGGATTAGGTCAAGCCCAGACCAACCTAGATCTGACGTGGGGATCGAAGATTGGCTAACACTAAATTATCCCTCTAAATCCGGCTTGATATATTCCTTCTTTAGACTGTGTTTGGTTGTAAGGGTGGCCCCGTGCTTTTGCTTTCACGCAGGCCCATTAAAAGGGTTCCCTTGGCATCAAACTTTTTTAGACTGCTAGTCAGCAATCTTTTTTTAGGTCTCAGCCTCTCAGGCTCTCAGGTAGGAAAAACAAAAAAAGCTTGTGGGGATCGTTGGAAGCTACGGAAAACACCCCCCTGCACCGACAACGATTCTAGGTGCACTGGTACGGAACCCAAAGACACAAAAAGTGCTAGCTATCAACACATCCAAACACACCTTTAAAGCACATTTGGTACTGGTGGCTCAGGGCTTTTTCCTTTTTTTTTTTTATTTCAAAATCTTCAGTAAAATATAAGACCCGTTTGCCAACGGCATGTCACCACATGTGTTTAATTGTTTATGCAAAAGCATCTCATGTAATCTAGGATTGAATCGGTATCGGTCCGTCGGTAGTAGCCAATCCCGATATTAGAGCGATCCTGATCAGGTTTTGTGAATCAGTAACTGGATCGGATAATCGGTTTGAATAAGGCAATCCAATCTGATTCATATGACTTGCAGAGAAGGGTTTTAAAACCCATATTTTTACCTTCGTCCTCCGTCCTGAGCCTTTCAAGCCGCGATTCATAGGTTTGGGAGACTCAATTCTGCAAGATAAAAGGCGGGGGGGGGGGGGATCTTACAATTTTTTGATGGGGAATTGAGTAAGAGAATATTTCATTCCATGTAAACATAGATCTGCATAAGGTAGTTAGGATTTTAAAACAATTCTTCTTCGTCCTAGTCTTTCACGCTCTGATTTAGAGATTTAGGAGCTTCAAACCTAGATTTCTTTTAGATAATGGCGAAGGGGTGGACCCCATTCGGGCAGTGTGTTCGGGCAAAGGTATGGTGGTTATTTCTGTTCCCTTTGTGAGGAATTGCAGGATACTAGACAGAAACCACCTGGAATAAAGATCCGAAAAGATATCCTCAACACATAAGGATTAGGGAAACCGTAAAAACAATGAAGAATTATTTTTTAATAATTTTTTTGTACCAATACAATAACCGAACCTATAAAACCTGGACTTTGATCATATTTAGCCAATTTAGGATGATTTTGATCGATCCGGATGGGGTATCAACTTTGACCGATCCCAAGTCCGATACCTGGATTACGAACCTTGTGCAAAAGAGACCCGTTTGCCTCTCGTCCAAAGCACGTGTCATTCACAAAATCCCTTTCTTTTCTTATAATTTTTGAATGGTTATCTTACAATGACAAACACTCCCTCCGGTTCTTCTCTTCCGTCGTCTTCTACTTCTCTTCAATCTTCACACGCAAACACATCACTGCTTCACCAATCACAGATGGGTTTTCTCTTAATTACTGCTCTTTAAAATTTCCTCCTTATACCCATTTTTTCATTTCATAACCATCTCTCTCTCTCTCTCTTTCTCTCTCTCTAATATGTGAGCTCCATTTACTCACAGACGTTTTGAGCAGAGCAGAGCAGAGGGATATGGAGTAACTATACTCCAAGGAAAGGTTTTGAAACGTAAAAGTGAATGTGAAATCCAAGGGTTGGTTACTGAATCTGAGATCTTAGAGGGCTAACAGGCCGAGAAGAGAGGAGCAATGAGGATTTTGGGGGAGGCTTCTTGGTGTTTTTGTAGTGGAGGAGGCAAGTCCGAGAGAATGAAAGGGAGCATTTTCTGCAATAAAGGTGCGGCCATGTCGAGGGTCGGTGGTGGGACTGGGTTTCTCATCCATAGGAACCTGTTTTTAACGACCCACGTTAACCTTCCTTCGGTGTCGGCAGCTGATGGGTTGGAGATCCGGTTGCAGGACCGTATTGCTGCAAAACTCTTCCCTCACAGGTATGGCTTTGTTTTCCTCGGATCTCTAATGTGGGTTGTTTAATCTTCCCGTAGTTTGCTTTGGTGGGTTGGATTCAAATTCAATTGGGGGAAGACTACTTTGGGTTGAATTAGCAGTGCCTAAATGCTTGTAATTGCTCTGAATTTTGCTTATCGTTGTGTAATTTTGCTGTATCAATAAGTTGGTTTTTAGGTTGAGCGATTCTTGACTAAGTTTGTGCCGAGAGCTACTGTGGTGAAAATAAGCTGTCTTGAACCCTAACATGTTCTCTCTTTGCATTTGGACTTGTTAAACCAAAAATCCTTACTTTTACGGTAATAGTGAACCTGGGCAGTCTTCACTTAAATCCAGTGATGGACATGATGTTCTTGTTGTCTCTAGTTTGGAAATGTAGCTGCAGATTTGTCTACATCAGATTATGCAAATATAAAGCAAGTTAAATCGAAATTAGCTCCTGCTGGTTCTGATTTAAAAAAAGAGGTTGATACACACACACCTTTATTACTAAATTTTTGCATTTTTTAAATTTAGAAGAATAAAAAAGAGAGAGAGATTCTAGTACATATATGAGGAGTTGCAGAAGAATAACTGTATGAACAATCAGTAGTTGAGCATACTTCTGATGACATTAATCTGATCTCACGACAAAGCATGTTCCTAGAATTGGAGGTTTCTTTGAAGTAAAATATGCTCACAAGTCACAGGCAGTGGTGGTTGACCTGATCTTGACTGTATAACCGTGCATATTCATCAATTTTACCTCATGTGTTTGATCTGGTTGCAGGTTCTTCATTACCAGCTCTGTTCTTGATCTTACTATTGTGGGTTTGGATGCCATTGATGGAGACTCAAATACCCCAGGGCATCATCAGCCTCAGTGCTTGAAGACCTGCTTGAATCCAAGTCTTGATTTGGGCAGTGTAGTTCATCTTCTAGGCTACACAGACAAAAGGGAATTGACGGTGGGTGAAGGAAAGGTGGTGATAGCTACTGATAATCTCATAAAAGTATCAACAGATGGAATAACTTGGAGCCCTGGGTCTGCTGGTTTTGATGCCCAAGGTAATCTTGCCTTCATGGTTTGTGATCCTATGAAGCTTGCCACATCTCCAACTGCCAAGTCTGCATCAACCTCATCATCTTCATCATCATCATGGAAGAAGGACAGTCCTTTGCAATTTGGCATCCCCATACCCATCATCTGTGATTGGTTAAACCAGAACTGGGAGGGCAGCTTGGATGAACTCAACAAGCCGAAGCTACCACTCATTCGGTTGATGTCCACAGGGCAGAAGAGTGAACATTCCAGTGCTTCCTTCACAATGCGACAGGTTTTCAAATCAACAGTAGGTGAAAACAATGACACCCCGACATCAACACACATCGTATCAGGACTACATAATCAGCAAGGACCAAGCTGTTCTGCTGCTGCAAATATATTCCAGGAGGACATCCCAGTTACTGATCTGTGTTCCACTATTCATGAGGAGGGTATTTTAACTCCTGAGATTTATGAATCTCCAAGATTGACCTCAATACCTATTCGAAAGAAGGAAAACACCCAAATCCAGCTTCTGGATATTAATTTCCCACCAAGTGCCCCCAAAGCTATAGTCCTGCCACAGGTCATTAAAAAGTTGCCACCAAGGTCTGATGGAAATGGTGTTGCAGAACTTGCATCACCAACTACATTGAAAGAAAACAACCTAATTGAAGAAAGAGGACCACCCAGCCCTAGTGGGGATGCTGGAATATCAACTTGTTCTGTTAATGGGGACTACAGTGAGGTCCAGTCCAGTTCATCTCCAATAGAGGTCTCAGAGTGGCAGAATCAGGGGAATGGATTCCACGCTGACTATAGCAGTGAGGCTGAAACCATGTATTCAGCCGAAACAGCAGAGAGCCGGAACTACCCGAGCCCCAAGGTGGAAAAGTTTCAACAAGTGGGGAGGAGCCACAGCTGTGTAAGTTACAACAGATGGAATACCACTCAAAGAAATCCTGTAGCATGCAGGGCATCACTGGATAATCAGCGAAGCCTCATCCAGGGAAGGAAAATGCATTCACAGGGAGCAACATCTCAGAGGAGCCATGACTTCTTCAGCCCCACTGTTTCCTCAATCATGAAGAAGCGTAACAATTCAGAGCAGCTGAACAAACCCCGGCAGAGTGCTGTTTACTCTTCTCCAAGATGGATGTTTTGATCAAACCTCATAGGATATAACAACAGGGAGGAATTGTGGAAATCATCAAGAATCCTCTACTATAAATTCGTGCCAACCAATCTGTTATCACTTGATATTGTCTGATTTTTTTATTTATGTGCAGAACACTAGGTGAATAAGCAATTTTTGTTAAAGAGAAAGAGGTATTTATCTCATTACCTTTGTATCATCTTGCTTGAAATAGTCTGCTTGTTGACATTACCATATGAGTTGTAGTATCTTACAGGCGCTCACTCTTTATGGTCATCTTTGATCAATTACTACATTTTACATGCAAAACCAAACTGCATATATTAATAGTCTAGAATCTGGTAATATGCCATTTTAAAGGGTGGAACTCAGTCTGATTTTAGTAAACACTTGCAAACCCCATAATAAATGGCAGCCTCGGGTTTGTTGAACCAAAGAAGATGCATTGCAAGGATTGAATAGTTTTAATAACTACTTATATCTACTGCTGCAATAATCCATGGCTCCCCCAAACATTAGGCTATATCATAGTGGAAGTATGGAAGAAAGGGTAGTACTTAAAGACTCATGAACCCTTTCTTGAAGCCAAAGGCATAATAGATAAAGTCATCCTCCTCATCTTCAGAGCCTTATTATAGCCATTGTCATTCCTCTTCCCCCCCCCCCCCCGGCACGCGCGCGCGTGCGCACAATGAGAAACAACCATTGGCAGTTGCCCACTGAGACCTTGATGCATTGTTCCCACATCTAGTTAACATATTTCAATCAAATTAGGACATGTGAATATGTATCATTCAAAAAAAAAAAAAATCCAATACAGTTTACCTGATTAAAAGCATAAAAGAAGAAATGAATAATCTGAGTGGAAAGATTGAAATTTTATGTTGCTTGCATGGAATCACAATTTGATACATATAAAATCTTCTTAATCCCCAGTTCTGTCTTTTTTTTTGTTTGGGTAAGAATTAATCCCCAGTTCTGTCACTTGAGCAAAATTCTGGAAACTGGTTCTCATGTTGTAGTACCCCCATTGCACCTTGAAAACCGAAATGAACTGTGTTTTTTTTTGGGAGAAAATTTACTTTAAAGCATGGTTACCTTGGACTTGGAGGCTTTTGACCATAATCGTTAGACTTGGTGACTGATTTTTTTTTCCTAGCAGGGGTTAATATTGCTTTTAATGAGAGAAAGAGGACTGCTTTGTTCATATTAATGAAAAGTAAATAAGCAAACTGGGAGCGGTTATGCTAAGCAGGTGCTATCGTGTGACAGTTTCAATAGGGCCCAAATTTTATTGAGAAGTAGATATTATAGTTCCCAGTCCAAGTAGCAAAATAAAGCTGTGGAAATCCAGAACTATAGAAGTGAGCACGCCAACACAAGAGTGGCTGCAAAATTGGATATACATGGGAGATTATGTGACTGAATTTGAGTTTGAAAATTGAAAAATGACCAATCCAACAGTTGGAAGTCTTCCCAATTGTACAGTTGAGGGTACTGACTAGAGTTTCCTTTGATGTGGACTGCAAAAAAAAAAAACTTGTTGCAAACTAATAAAAATATAAATAAAAAAGAAAAAGGCAAAAAGAGGAAATACCAAACAATTCCCACTTTGGTAAGACTTGAGCCACTTAAAAGTAGGACAATGTAAGCAGCCTTACCCCTGTTTTTCTAAAGAAACTGTTTTCAGATTCGAGCCTGTGACCAAGTGATCACAGTGGAACAACTTTACTGCTGCACCAAGGCGTGACCTTTAAAAGTAGGACTAACCATATTCTACCCTTGCACCAAGGGGCGCCCTCTAAAAGTCGGACTAACCATATTCTGTGAATTGTTTGCTTCGGTGTTGACATTGGCCTGGTTCTTGCGGTACACAACAGAGACACCAAGTTTTGGGTGCCATTAAAAAAGGAGGTAAGTGATTGATATTTCTACTGTGCCCCTCCCACACCTCGAGCATAGCCAGCCCTTATAAGCTCAGAGATTTTTCATTCCGGGCCTTCCAACCGTAGGAGTCTGGATCTGATTCATGAAACTCATGGTTGCAATGTAATATGCCTAACCATTATCGAGCATGCACGCTCAAATCATGTGCATATGAATGTCTCTAAGCACATGAAAATGCTCACAAAGTTTCTGCCTCACTTCATCTTCATTTTCTGGATTTATGGTATCCTGGATAGATCCGTTACTACTCAAAATTGAAGATCGATCGACTTCCAATTTCTCTCTTACAGATTGATTGATATCCCTTGATTGATTTACCAGAAAAGGATAACCCATGATTTTCTTAGGGCTGAATAATTTGTTGGGCAATGCATAAATTGCGCCACATTGTTAATAACAAAACTAATATCAGGATGTGTAATCATCAAATATTGAAGAGTACCCACAATACGACGTTACTCAGAACCATTAGGCAAAGGTGTTCTAGACGTAAGTGAGAGAGGTGGGCCAGATCCGATAGGAGTTGTGTTTCGATATCACCATCACATAAAACAATAAAGAAGAAGGAGAAAGCAAGAAGAAGAAGAAACGAAGACATTTAACGTGGTTCAGTTCCAGTGTGGAACCTATATCCATGGTGCTAACTCCTCCTCTTAACTTATTTTCTTGGGAGAGGATTCATTCCCTTTAAATATAATACAATGATGTTTGTTACAATAGTTATTTTGGTAATCTCAATCTCCTCTCAATCCTATCCGATTCCCAACCAAACCGGGATTGGAGTTTCCCTTAATACTTATTTTGCCAACACTCCCCCTCTAAGTAGGAGAGGGGGAGTGAAGACCCTGTTGGAGGTCAACTTGGACAGCATTTCTTGAAACATATTCTTAGGGAGAGCTTTGGTGAAAACATCGGCAAGCTACTCTTCACTTCGAATATACGGCGTCTCAATTAATAGTCTTGTCTTGGATTTTTTTTCGAACAAAATGGCAATCAATTTCTATGTGTTTGGCCCGTTCATGAAAAACGGGGTTTGAAGCAATGTGTATCGCAGCTTGATTGCCACAAAATAACTTCATAGGAGATTTGGATGTATCAAACCCCAACTCTCGCAATAATAATTGCAGCCAAACTAACTCACTTGTAGTTGACGCCATGGCCCTGTACTCTGCTTCTGCACTGAATCTTGCCACCACAGTTTGCTTTTTACGTTTTCTAAGTAATTAAATTTCCCCCCCACAAAAGTACAAAAATCAGAGGTTGATCTTCTGTCAAGAGGACTTCAGGCCCAGTCCGCATCAGAGTATCCAACAATCTTTATATGCCCATGTTTTTGCATTATAATACCTCGACTTGGACAAGACTTCAGGTAACGGAGTATTCGATCCACAAGTGACATATGTCCCTTAGTAGGGGCATGCATAATTGACTCACATTACTAACAACATAAGCAATATCGGGTCTCGTGATCGTTAAGTAAATTAACCAACCAACTAATCTTTGAAATTGACCAATATTAGACAAAGGAGTGGTGTTATCGCTGAATTTACTGTTGTAATCCATGGGAGACTCTGCAGGGGCAACTCCCTATTTACCAATTTCTTTTAGCAGGTCAAGCACATATTTTCTTTGCGAGATGAATAACCCTTTACTAGAGTGAGCAATCTCAATGCCAAGGAAATACCATAGCTGTCCCAGATCTTTGATATCGAACTTTGTGTTCAAGTGTTGCTTGAGAGATTCTAATTCAGGAAGATTGTCACCTGTAATAACAATATCTTCAACATAGACAAGAACTACCACGGTTCCAATGTCATCACGTTTCACAAATAACGAGTGATCAGAATTTCCCTTCTTGAAGCCAATGCTTTCAAGAGCAGAACTTAACTTTCCATACCAAGCACGTGGTGACTGTTTGAGACCATATATCGCCTTGTTAAGTTTACACACAACACCAGCCTATGTTCAAGAGGACCAGGGGGAACATCCATGTAGACCTCTTCCTCAAGATCGCAATGCAAGAACGCATTTTTAACATCCATTTGGAAGAGGGGCCAATCAAAGTTAATAACAATGGACATCAAAACTCTAACTGTATTCATTTTTACGACAGGAGCAAAGTTCTCCATGTAATCCTCACCAAAGGTCTGAGTGTACCTTTTGGCGACCGATCTAGCGTTGTGACGCTCAATGGAACCATCATCTTTATATTTAATTTTATACATCCATTGACACCTAATTGAGCGCTTTCCCTTAGGTAAGGTAGTGATGTCCCACATGTAGTTTTTGTTGAGCGCCTCTAGTTCCTCATTCATTGCTTTCTACTAAATATGAGAGTCTTTTGCATCAAGAAAAGTAGTTGGTTCCTTGTGCTCATCAATAGTGGAAAAGAAAGCACAAAAATCTGATGAGACCTTATCATAGCTATATAGTCCTGTATAGGAAACCGAATGGTCTGATATGTCATGAAGTCTTGGAGTCTGGTGGACGGTTTTGTCGTTCTAGTAGAGCGACGAACAGGAGGAGGCAAGGCCTTCACAACAGGAAGAAGAATTGCTTCAATAGGAGGTAGCAGACCTTGCTCTTTTGGATTCTCACCTTCTTGATTATCAACTTCTTCGTGAATGTTACCCATACTATCATTAGAATAATTCAATTGATCAATAGGAATAAGGAAAAATTCACTGTAGTCAACATTCTCCCCCTGAAGTTGGTCCTTGCCAGGAAAGAACATGTGAGTCTCATCAAAGATAACATCACAAGATATATAAACCTTCATGGTGGTGGGGTTAAAACATTTATATCCCTTCTTAACCAAGGAATAGCCAATAAAGATACATTTGTGAGCACGTGGGTCAAGTTTACCCCCAGGTGAGTGAACATAGCATACGCTACCAAAAACCCTAAGATGGGTTATATGAACAGGACGCCCAAGAAGAACCTCCAAAGGAGATTTATATTGCAAGACCTTGCTAGGGAGATGATTTATCAGGTAGCAACTGGTGAGCACAACATCAGACCAATAAGTTTTAGGTAAATTTTCATGGAACAACAAGGACCCGGTCACCTCCAATAGGTTACGATTTTTCCTTTCAGCAACCCCATTCTGTTGGGGAGTGCCAACACAGGAAGTTTGATGAACGATGCCAAGACTCTTAAAAAATGATGCAAACGGATGGTTTGTATACTCGATCCCATTATCAGTGGACAAGATCTTGATACGGATATTGTATTGAGTGAAAATCATAGCACAAAATTCTTGGAAAACATTAAGTACATCACTCTTAGAAGTTAACAAATACAACCATGTAGAACGAGACTTGTCGTCACTAAAGTTAATAAAATATTTAAAACCATCCCGAGAATCAATAGGTGCAGTGTCCTAAATATCCAAATGAATAAGATCAAACAAATCATTAGACACACGAGAGCTAGAAATAGAAGGTAACCGATGGTGATTAGAGTCATGACAAGTCTCACAAGAGTCAAGGGAAAAATTAGAATTCAAGTGATGCAGCACATTATCTAAAGGATGTCCCATGCAAAAATGTCATAGTTAAGTCTTAGTATCTTTATTTGTCCTTACAACCAAAGCTTTACTCGAAATATCAAGGACATACAATCCTTGGTGCAGGCGTCCTTCACCAATCATCCTCCCTGATTGTCTGTCCTAAAACACAACCTTTTGATGGAAAAAAACAACATTGCAATCCAAATCTTTCGTAAGCTTAGACACAGATAAAAAATTAGAAGACAAATTGTGCACAAACAATATATCATAGGATGTAGAAAACAAGTTTATCATGCCACATCCTTGAATAGGAACTTGAGTTCCATTTGCCACGGTAATAGGTGGGAATGACCCACTAGAGATAGGCCGAAAATTGGATAGCCCATACGAAAAATTACAAATGTGATCAGTGGCGCCTGAATCAACAATAAAATAATTCTGGAAAGGAAAAGCAGTTAAGGCTAGAGTTTTACCAAAATGAGCCATATTCCCAGAGTCAGAAGAGGTTGATCCATTGTCCTACAAAAGCTGTTGAAGTTGCATAGTAAGCTTTCCTACAAAGGCTTGAAGATTAGTAGTGGACATAAAATTTCGATTCTAAGTCGCAGCCTTCGCATCAATGGTCTTATTCTCTTTGTTGGGTCGCAAGTATGGAAATAAAATCCAACAACAGTTTTTAGAATGATCATCCTTATCACAGTGATCATAGTGGTATTTGTTTGCCTGAGTCTTCCCTTTACCTTTTTCAGAACTAGACCAATTTGCAGTTTGTTGATTTTGAGGAGCAACAATGTTGACAGTATGGGAAGAATTTTCAATTGAGTCTCCCTCTGTTTTGGGTTCAGGGCTCATCACATGACGATGGGTTTTCTGTTGAATAGTCGCATAACAGTAGCGATTGAAGGAAGAGTCAAACTCATCAAAACCGGGCGTTTAAGATCCTCATATTCTGGCTTTATACTAGCCAATAACAAAAAAATCCGGTCCTACTCTTCCCTTTTAACATAGTCATCCACGGTTGGAGCAGGGGAATGATACTGACGAAGCTCATCCCATTTTTTTTTTAAATTTCCTAGGTGTTCAGTGAATGGTTGATTGGATTTTTGCTCGGTATGAGCAATTTCCTGTTGTAGGTCAAACACTCTTGATGCATTGTCCACGTGACCATACATATCATGTAAGGATTTCCAAAGATCTTGAGAAGTTTCTGAGTATGCAAATATCTCATAAATCGCAAGTTCCATAGAATTAAATAATAAAGTCATGACAGAATTATCATTAGCAACCCATTCAACATACTTGGGATCAATAGAGTCAAGGGCCTTGGCTTCGTCATTAATGAAACCTAGTTTAGAAGGGCCTCCCAAAGTAATAGATACTACCCTAGACCAGGGAAGATAATTCTTCTCATTTAAGAGAATAGAGGTGAGCTAATCGTACATATCGATTTTAGTGCGATCAGTATTGGACATGATGCAAGAGGATCACAAAAACAGCCAAAAAGAAATTCAGGCACTTGTTTAATATTAGAAAAGACAAAAGATATCCCAAAGAAGGAAGAACCAACAATGTAGGTCTTCTTCACGTGGGCAACAGCACCAAGGCACCAAGATCAGATAATGTAGGTCTTCTCCATGTGGGCAACAACACCTAGGCACCAAGATCAGATCTGAAAAACGCAGAACAGATCCAACCAACGCAGATAAAAAATGCTACGTAGGTCTTCTCCACTTGGATAGAAGCATGGATCAACACACCACGAGCAGTTCTGAAAACACAGAACAGATCCAACAAATGCCAATAAAAAATGTAGGTCTCTCCTCTGGAAAGAAGAACTCAGATTCAAAAAAATTCCGAAGACAAAAAATGCAGATCTCTCAACTGGAAAGAAGAACTCAAATTTGAAAACAAAAAACTCAGAAATGGAGGTGCCTTGTAACACCCAACCTGCTCTGATACCATGTTTCGATATCACCCTCACATGAAATAATAGAGAAGGAGAAAGCGAGAAGAAGAAGAAACGTAGACATTTAACATGGTTCAGTTCCAGTGTGGAACCTACATCCACGGTGCTCACTCCCCCTCTCAACTTAGTTTCTTTGGGGAGGATTCACTTCCTTTAAATAGAGTACAATGAGGTTTGTTACAATAGTTATTTTGGTAATCACAATCTCCTCTCAATCCTATCCGATTCCCTACTAAACCGGGATTGGAGTTTCCCTTACTATTTATATTGCCAACAAGTCGAAATCGGATTGGCCCCCTCCATGTTGTTGCTTTGAAGGAGGTCAATGGTGTATTTCTGCTGATTGAGAAATAAACCAGCAGAAGAATGAGAAGCTTCTATACCAAATCTCCCCCTGAATATTAGAAAATTTTTGCGTGAAGATATAGTTGGTCTTCTAGTGTTCAGATTGTAATTTGTTTGACTTGAGCTTTGTTTTTTCTTTGGAGTGAGCTTGTATGTTGTCGGGTTGGGGTAAGGCAGGTTATTCCCTCATTGCATTCTTTTTTTTTAGTTTAATAAAATCTTAGGGGCCATCCCGCGTCCCAGGTAATATTCGGGTTAAAACAAAGCACTAAGAAAATAGTGTAAATTGCCTAGTTCACACACACGAGCAGTAATGGCAGTCGCGCTGTTTCACATGAGAAGTAAATCATCAATATATATGAGAAAATATGGAACAAACCTTGTTATCGATAGATGAAGAGAGATGTGTCAGTCTTAGAAGCTACAAAACCCATGAGAAAGAAGGAACCCAATGAGACAGATAAACTAGACATAGAACAAACCTTGTTATCGATAGATGAAGAGAGATGTGTCATCTTAGAAGCTACAAAACCCATGAGAAAGAAGGAACCCAATGAGACAGATAAACTAGACACGTGGAGTTTGTTTAAGGCCATACAAAGATTTTTGGAGATGGCAAACATAATCCAAATGGGAGGCATCAATAAAACCCAGTGGTTGTTCAATGAAAATAGTCTCAACAAGATCATTGTGCAAAAATGCACTTTGAACATCTTAATGGCCAGTTCAATGTTACAACAAGAGTTAGAACTACTCAAAATAGTCACTGGTATAATTACATAATTAAACGTTTCTGTATAATCAAGCCCCGACCTTTGATGAAATCCTTTAACCACAAGACACGCTTTGTGGTGCTCTATAGAACCATCCGAGTTACACTTGAGTTGAAAAATCCATTTGCAACCAATTACATTCTGAAGAGGAGAAGGTGAAACATGTTTTTCAATTTTCTAGTGAAAAAGATCCGTTACCTATACCCATTGACAAGGTACAATCATCAAAGTGTTCTCGTAAGAGGTTTTCTCTTCTTCTTTTTTTTTTTTTTTAATATATGCCAAGGTGGGGCCACTACTATGGTGGCCCGAATGAGGATTGGGCGCCCAATGGGGTGGAAGGGGGGAGTAAAAGGTGGGTGTCTCGACTAAGCATCCAATTACAGTTGGATGCTTCAATCTAATCTTGCCTAAGTGTATTCAACCCACCATGAATATTACTATGATAAAAATTTTCTTAGCTAGGGAGTTAAATCATACGTCGTTGACTTAAATTTAGAATCACTTCATAAGGTCACTCACTGCAAAAGGTCCAAGAATTAAGTGAACTCTTGAGTCATGATCTTAGAGTTGACTTGAGGAGTCATGAATTTATTTAATCTATATAAAAATGTAAATTCTAGAAATCAATAAAACTTGAAAGGATCGGTATTCTCTATGGGGAAGCATAGCCCTTGTACACGTACAGGGGGCAATGAGAGCACCCACGTTGGCATCATGAGGAAAAGGCAAGACGGGGTGGTTATTTCGCCCTCTCTGTGTCTAGGCATGGGTGGTCCCCTATAGAGAACTTACTTCCAAATTGAACTATCAACTTAAATAAGATGCACTTTTATATGTTCTATATATTTTAATTTGTCCAACCAAAAAATCCACCAATATATCAGTATTAGTTCATTTTTCATAAATAAAAAAATAGTTAATAATTAAATGATGCTTGTTGCCTACTTATCTATGCATTTGAATTTCAATAAAATATCTAGCTTAATTAAAATAGAAGTATTTCTGATGTGAAGGTTCACTTAATCAAACTTTTTTTTTTTTGTGCAAGTTCACATAATCAACGATGTTAGGGTTTCCATTTTTGATATGTGGCATATTAGATTAGGTTGAGATTTTGTGAATAGGTAAACACCAAGGTCTGATCCCCCTATTCACATGTCAAGTTTCAATTCAAATAAGAGTTGGTCATGTGATGAAACAAAACATTGAAAAATCTACGGATTTGACATGATTATAAAGTTTATAGACCCAAATGAAGTGTATAGACATACATGGAAGAGGGTATCACATTACATGGGAGTAAATGATTGGATTTTGATAATTACCCAAAAAAAAATGATTGGATTTTGATAAATGGCCTATCGAGACTATCTCCTACATATCCAATGATCGGATTTACCATTTGATACTTCCATGTGGTAGAATATGATGTCTTGACGAAAAAACCCTTACATGGTCTCCTAGCGCAAACTTTTGCCTATATATGGTAAAAGGCTGGGTGGCTCATCGAATTGTACCATATATAAGGAAATGTGGCAGTTTCGATGGTTGGAAATCTAAAAGAATGGTTCGGATTGATCGTGTAAAACTACAACCACAGATTCAATTATGGGAAAAAGAATTTTGTGCTGGAGCGTGGCCTACACCAACACTCCCATGAGTATCTCTCTCCTCCTTATATAAAAAGATACTTCTACCCCCTTTTTTGAGGAGGAGAGAGATATGTGAGAAATTGGAAATGCTGGCGTAGGACACACTCCCAGACAGAATACTACTTCCCTTCAATTATTTACCTTCCCATGTAATGACATAGCCTCCCATTTATGTCCAAGCAACTTGTCTATGGTCCATACACCCTTTAGGTAATCTGGTTTTTTTAATGTTTCATTTTGACACTTAACAAATTTTATTTTGACAGAAAACTTGATATTTCAGCATCACCTGACATGTGGCAGATTCGAAGTTGGAACACAAATAAGAATCATTGCACTGCTTTTTCGGGTGGTGTTTCTCAAATAAAGTCATATGTTTTATTTATGGTGCTAGAATTGTTATTGAATTCCCTAGTTGTTTGGTTCAAGTTTGATTAATTATGAGTTCAATGCAGTGATTTGACTAAAATCACATCTTACACAAATTTGAATCTCCTCTTGATTCTTTTTATTTAAAATTTTTTCGAGTAGTATTTGTCAAATGAACAAGTTTTCACCTATCAAGCATAATATTCTTTTTTTCTTTTCACTTGTGGGCTGGGGGTGAGGATCATCAACTATTAAATTTAAAAAATCGCAAGTATCATGTATATATGATGGACTCAAAAAGAAAAATATTACCTTAAACCTCATCTTATAAAATGATGGCGCTCTTCTTTATGGTAATTTATATAAAAGGGTGATGTTCTCTATTCGGTATCGCAAGGGGCACAAAATACGCCCAGACATATGGGATGGGACAATCATTGTGGTCATTCAAGGGGACGGGGGGATCATTTCGCCCTCCCCCATGTGTCTGGGCACATCCTGTGCCCCAGCGCAAAGAATATTTTCCCTTTATATAATAGAAGGATGAAGATATAGAAGAAAAATGGAAGACTTAAGGTAATCACCTCAAGACAAACACCAAATTTGGATGGGTTTGCCTAGTAATACTATAGTGCATGATGCCAACTTCATCGGATGAGAAGCTCCATAAACCAAATCCAATGAGAGCTGGCACTTGAAATTATTTGGACTATATAGAAGCCAAGATGCCCAAGAGTAGTCCCCCCCTCCCCCCACCCCTCTGTGTGGGCTTCTGCTTCTTGCACATGAGCTAGCAAGGCATGAGATGCTTAGATGAATATGCAATTGGCATGCTTAACTCTCAATTATGAGCTAGCACTGAGAGTGAAATGAGCTTTGTTCTAGCCAGTCAGTCACAACAGCCATCATACATGAATGAACAGAAAGCAGTGAGAGTGAAGTAAGCTTTGTTCATAGACCTTGTATTTACCCCCCAAAAAACAAAAAGAAAAAGAAAAAGTTGATAATCTACTAATCCATTCACCTGAAGTTGCGGGCGGCCCGGTTTTGATTTCCATTGAAAGGAGCAATTTAGTTGCTTTGATGGGTATCAAATTCGCTTGCTAGTCTACTAATCATGGCCAAAATGAATCTAAATTAATTCAATCTTAGGAAACCCTTCCTCAATATATAAGTGTAGGATTCAATTAAAATAATATATATATAAATGTTCTTTGCACTAGGGGTGCAGGATGTGCCTAGACACATGGGGTGGGTGAAATGAACTCCCCACCCCCCCTTGAATGGCTGAAATGATCGCCTCATGCGTTTGGGTGCAGCTTGCATGGCTAGACAAAGAACAATTGTCATTTCTGTCTTTCATATATATATATATATATATATATATATATATGAAAGATAGAAATCCTACCTCCCATGATGCTTTTATGGACATTTTCATTGGCCTTTCACATATACAGGGCCACACACCCCTATTAATTTTTTTAAAATAACGAAAATAATAAGTAAAAAAATTCAATGAGAGAGGGGATTGAATACCCTGCTTGCTCGGAGAACCTTCTCCCTTCTGTTTTTTTAATTTTTTATTTTGGTGAGCGAAGAATATAACAGATGGTGTGGGTTTGCACGGATAGAAACAAATAAACCTCCCCATAGTAGATAAATAAGATAATCATTTATTAAATAAAATAAAAATAAGGAGAAAGGTTCTCTGAACCATATTGAGTTATTTATTTAAAATTAAAAAAATAAAAAAATAAAAAATCTACGCAGTTGGTTCATACACCCTTTTCCATAAAATAATATAATGGGATTATAAATGTCCCATGCTCATCATAGGGACCCATTTCGAGATACTATACCTATACCTTACCATAGAGAGTAGAAGAGACCGCATTAAAAAAGGGTCTATAGTATAAACAAATAAAAAATTCTATCTGTAAATCATTTAAAAAAATAATAAAATAAAGCCGGAAGAATAGCATGTAGGGTCCGGTGGTGGTTCCACTCAGAGTAATATATGTAGTTGCTATGTACTGCAAATTAATGGGATCAGGGGGGGGGGGGGGGAGAAAGCTAGAAGAAACCCCAAGTATAAATCCCAAACAGTGGAAAGCAGGAAAGAAAAGCAAAGATAACAACTCTCTCTCTCTTGATCTCTCTTGATCTCTCTTGATCTCTTGACTAAAGTTGTCAAAGTTACTAGCTAGGTAGCAGGCAGGCAGAGATAGGTTTTAATCTGTGACGGCAATGGAAAGAGCAGCGGAGCTGAGGGTGGCTTTGGTGGTGATGGTGGTGGTAGTTTTAGGAGGAGGAGGAGGAGGAGGAGTGGTAGTAGTAGAAGGGCAGAGCTGGTGCGTGGCGATAAGCAACACAAACAATCAGGCGTTGCAGACGGCGTTGGACTATGCATGTGGTTCAGGTGCGGACTGTACAGCCATCCAAGCAAACGGGGTGTGCTACCAACCTAACACGGTGCAATCCCACGCCTCTTACGCCTTCAATAGCTACTACCAGCACATGGGACAGGCCATTGGCTCCTGCATCTTCGCTGGCACTGCCACTATTTCTACCTCCGATCCCAGTCCGTTCTTCTCTTTGCTGATTTCTCCCTTTCTTTCCTTCCTTCCTTCTCTCTCTCTCTCTCTGTGTTGTGTACGTGTTTGCTTCAGTAAATAAATTTCATTTTAATTTATTGGTATTTATTTTTCTATTTATATTTTTGGTTGCAGGTTATGGATCTTGTGTTTACCCATCCTCCCCAAGGTATGCTATCCTATATGCTATGCTCTCTTCTTCTTTTTCTTCCCTTACTGTTTTTAATTTTTGTTTATTTATTATCTATTTTCTTCTTCCCTTCTTGTTTTCTCTTTCTATTTTTTTAGGGTTTTACTTACTTTGATATGAAAGAAAAAAAAAAAAAAAAAAAAAAAAAGAGGAACTGTCTGTCTCCACCAAGAATCTTTCTATATATTTTTCTTCTTTCTAAACTTAATACACTTTTTAAATCTGAACTTATGACCTAGGAGCCGCTTAGTTTCTAGGTAGCAGAGGCAGAGATAGAAATTTACGACGAATTGAAAAAGATTAATATCAACCGTTGGATCGATAGGCATTATTAGGATGTTCTCAGTTAGATTGCAATCCGACTGTCTTTGACAACTCGCACCACCATCGCTCCACCTTCCATGTTCATTGTCTAAATTATTCATATTTTTTTTATTTTTTTTTATTTTTTAAGGGAATTCACATTTTCTTTTGTAGGCTTTGATTAGGACATGCGGTGTATGTGTACAGGTTGTTGGCCCTGTATCTCATGGGTCCCACTTGTAAATCTGATGGGAGTCAAAGTCCAAACATAAATCGTGCCATTATGGGAACATTCCCAGGTCCAGACGCATAAGCACTCCTTGTTCCCTTGGGAAATTAAAAAAAAAAAAAACAAAAAAAATAGAGACACCCCACCACCGTCATAGCTAGTGTTACCAGTATTCTACTTACACACCCAACCCAATACCCAAGGCCTCGGGGTGGGGCCACGCACTCGTGACTGTATTGGCATCGTATCGTAGGAACCCCACCCTCAGACTTCCTAATTTGGTGTCTCATTGCATTTCTATATATTTTCCTTCTTTTGTTTTATTGGAAAATGAATTCATTATTGCGGAAGTCTGGTCCCTGTGCCAATGCCTCGGCTAATGACAGAAGATATGTGGGGCCATCAATTAAGAAGGGCACGGTGGTCATTATGCATACCACTGTGTTTGGGTGGGACCGTGAGAGAACGTTCCCTTGTTTTATTTTAGTTGATGATAGTACCATAACCCCATGGAAGGATGAAATTCCCATCCATCCATCCATCCATCCAACCTTTGACTTGTTGACCAGTGGAATTAATTGAAACCTAAAACGAGTATAGTGTTCCCCAGCTAGTGTCAGATTGTTAATTAGCTTTCTTTTCTATTATCTAGGGGAGGACCTATTTGACTTTTTGTTTTTTTCTATTTTGATTCCTTAAGGTTGATTTGACGTTATGTGTCAATTTGCATGGGAATAATTAGGTGTGTAAGTATGCTTAATTTAATTTAATCGTCCTCATCATCTTCAACTTACTAATTCAGACAATTTAGAGTCCTGGGTTTTTTTTCCTCTTAAAAACGATGGTTGGCTTCCTTCGTCATCGTCTTCATCCTTTTTATATGGGGTGCATTTGGTTACCATCTGTATCGATCATGTGATCGTGGTCCTAATGGACGATGCTTCCAATTTCAAATTAACGTGGGATCTCTAGATCCATGTGTAGGTGTTTTCTTTTTTATAATAAATAATAGGAAGAGAGAATACTAACCAATGCTGTGTGTGAACATGTACTTGGATTTTTCCACCTTTTCAGAAATTACTGATCTTTTGGCATTAAGTTGTATTTGAACGCAATACACTCCTAGCACCGGTATCCGTTCTTTTTTCTTCAAAATAAAAAGAATAATAATTGGAATGAAGTGAAGTCAGCTTGAGTGGATTTAAAACAATTATTAATGAAATGAACCTAGTTGTGGAGGGTAGAGATAGTGATAAAGAAATGACTAGCTCGAAATTGTTAAGAGTCATATTTAGGTGGCAAACCAAACCCGACGTTAACACGTCCTTGTCACTAACCAAATCTGGTATCTTCGTGCGTCTCTTTCCAATGCAAAATAATTCAATCGGTTGGACCTACCTTATGTGGTCAACCAGATCTTTATCGCCCCAGTACTTGGGGCGGTCAAGTGCCATAGTGCGATTGGGCACCACCCATGTGTGCACGATGGGGTGGTGCCTAGCCGCATGATGTGCACTTGACCGCCCCCAGTATTAAAGGCGATAATTTTTTGTGGTCAACCATGGCCAGGGGATTTACTTAACAGAAACAAAAAAATAAAAAGACATGTGCGAGGGAGGATTCATGTAAGATCTCAGGTGAGCGGCTGTCTTCATGTATGTCACCAATACATTAATAGATTGGACGTTCTAACTTATAATCTCTCTCTCTCTCTCTCTCTCTCTCTCTCTCTCTCTCTGTGTAAAAGACTTTTGCACAGAGTAGTTGCAGCACTTACAAAAGAAGAAGAGAGTTAGTAGTAGTAGTATTGCATATTTGCATGCAGTTCTGTAAATGAATTAATAGTGATTGGGATTTTTTGACAAACAGATAGGCTTCACAAACAATCTGTTTAAGGAATCTTTTTGGCTGAATTATTGTTCTTCTAATTTCATACAAAAATTGCCAAAATTAAGAATATTCGTTTATTTCTTTCCTTTGTTTTTTATTTTTTAACAGAGAAATAGTATACTGGTCCATGCATGCATTATTGAACTATAATTTCATCCCAAAATAATAATAATAATAATAATATTAAAAAATCCAACCATAGTCATAGGGACCAGCTTCAGCTTATGATCATTAAGCATGTTCTTGAAATAAATTATTTTTTTTTTTTGTTAAATGTCTTCTTTATTCATGAATAATAAAATAATAATGTGTTAATCCCTCAAAAGATGCTGTTTGTCTGATGTCACTATTAAAAATGTATTCTTTTTCTTGAATAATGTATATGTGTTTCTTGTGTATGAGACAAAGAGGAAAAAAAAAGCGTTTTGATATAGCATCCAAACGCAATATCTACACAAGCCTTAGTAGTACTAGTAGTAGTAGTAGTTGCCATTCTTCTTCTTGAAAAGTAGGTTGATATATTGATGACTGTATTGTTTCTCAAATTTTACAAATAAACTTGAATTGACAGTGTGGCTGGAGGAAATACATCGACCACCACACCGACATCGACGACACCCAGCACAACTACGACGCCATCGTCGACTACACCTATCTACGGTTTAGGTCCAACCTCATCCTTCAACACTAACAGAGCTGCTTTCCGGCCTTCAACTACTATTGTCTTGCCTTCCTTTTTATTACTACTTCTTTCACTTCTTGTTTCACCCATGTAGTCAATGTTCAAATTAAACCATTTTATATTAATTTTTCTTTTGTAGAAGAAAGGGCTTCATTTTTGTTCCATGTTCGGGCCCCGTTTGCTAGTGACATCTTATTCCTTATCTTGTCACTAATAATTTATACCTGTTTTTTCTTTCCTCCTCATTTGGTATAAAATATGGGAACTGATTTGGACGAATTAAATTAACACATATAGTGTTGGGTATGTGGAATGTCAAATCAAAATTTGGTAGTCGGGAATGTCTCCTCGCATGCGTTAGGAAATTTACTATTAAAACAATAGAGCTAGGTTAAGGTTATTTTCAAATTCACAATGACAAATCCTCCCATGGAATGCAACGTTTGTACCCTTCATCGTTTTATAGAATAAACTCCTTCGATGATGAAACCCTAATGGAGAAGAGATTCTCTCTCTCTCTCTCTCTCTCTCTCTCTCAATTCTGAATTCGTACTTCATAAGCATCTCTAGGGTTTCTCATGTCCAACATATTTATAAGAGAGCCTCTTTTAATCCAACACAATTGTGATCGAGCCAAGTGGTGTAATTTAAAATGATGATCTCATAACTTGTCCATTATCTCATATAAAGACAATCCATGTGAAATGGAATTAACCATTTAACCCCCAAGAAATAGAAACTTTCATTAATTACGTTGTTGTACCTCTAAATAACATCATATAAATGGACTTTCAAGATGGAAATAGACACAGCCAAAAATCCTAATTCATTGAACAGCCAATGTCAAAGATTCCTAACCGGTGATTGAACATAAAATATTTTTCTAATAATTTTAGAATATAATAATATTTTAAAATGTTTTGTAAATAATTTATACAAATGCCACCAGTATCGGAATTTACGTCCAATCATAGCCAGACAACTCTCTCAAGATGTTCTCCCTTGCGAGAAGTGGATACTTTGTTAATCATATATTCCTTCTATAATGGAACAATGTGCGTCAAGTGCATTGATATGTAGCCATTGTAGTCATCAACTTTGATACACCATAGAAGCATAATGCTCAACTGCAAGTCTGCAATAGTAAGAACCTCTCAGGTATAAGGACAAAATAACTACCGAAGATTCTTGTCGCTCAAACAACAGGCAGTATTCCATACAAGAAACTCAAATTATCAAATTCCACACACATACCATATGAATATGCTCACACTTACATTTTGCAATCACATTGTGAGAATATATAGTGTGACAACCGTATGAACAAAATTCCAAATTATGTTCCTAATTGTGAACACTCTAAGGTCATACCTAAGGCAACAATTGTACATAAAATATCAACGCAAATTAATAGAATCAATCCATACTAAAATCGTTTTGATGGACACATACATATATATCCAACAATTCCCTCACTTGAACATCAAAGCCAATGTTCTATTAGTCTTACACCTATGTTCTCAACATGTCTATTAAATACAATTGATGCAAGTCCTTTTGTCAAGAGATCTGATAAATTGTTTGCACAGTCAACCTTGGCAATACTGATCGATATCGCCACGTTGTATGCTCTCCTTGATGAAATAACATTTGAGCTTCACATGTTTATTTCTCTGATATGCTCTTGGTTCCTTTTCTTGACCCATGGCTCCCTTGTTATCACAATATAATTGTACAAGGTGCTGCACTAGCTCAGGTACCAGATGAAGTTCAGCTAAGAACTTCTTCAACCACACACCCCCGTTGGTTGCATCACAAGCTGCCAATTACTCTGCTTCCATTGTGAAATCTAATATTGACTTCTACTTGACACTCTTCCATATGATTGCCCCTCCTCCCATCATGAATAACATACCAGAAGTGGATTTTTTGTCATCCTTATCAGTCTAGAAATCAAGATCTATGTATCTCACAATTGATATATTATTTGCACCATACACCAAAAATAATCGTTGGTCCTTCTCAAGTCCAATGTTTGGTCTAGGGTTTGACTTGTAATGACTCACTATACCAATAGCATGACAAATGTCCAGTCTATAAACAACATCACATACATCAGACTTTCCATTGCCAAGGCATATGGAACACATCTTTTTTTAGAATATTGCATTCTAAACCTTTCAAGAAATTTGTCAATGGTGTTGGGTTGTGATAGTCCCAACATCCAACGCTTGCAATCTCTCACAAACTTGATTCCCAAGAAATAACTTGCATCTTCCAAGTCTTTCAATGAGAAATTAGAGGACAACCACGTCTTAACAGAAGAGGGCATACCCACTATTGATGCTAGGGGTGATTTTTCCGCACCTCTGTCTGTGCCCCCATAGGGAGATGGGGATATCTTGTTGATTGTGATATTTTATTCATATTAAGGAGTTGCCACCTAGATAAGGGTTTAGGACCCGCACATATCTCCCTTCTCAGGGAAAGAGTTGACTAACGATGGATGAGACATGGGTTTTCCTAGATCTCTGGATAGGTTTAAAGTTACATGTTAGGAAGTTTTACACACCCAACCCTACTCGACCAGAGGCCGATCTCTTTCTATGTAGACCATTCACATTTATATTACTTGTTAACTAGCATGTATTATAGAAATGTAAAGATATTCCTAATCTAAGTAAATAAGTTGAACATTACATATATAAAAGGAGAAAAAAAGAAGGGGGAGAGATGACTAAACCAGGGAATATAATATAACTGCCCAGACTGCCTATGTACTTAATTTCATTAGGGATCAAGTCAAACATAGTTCAAGAGCATTTTGAAAATATTTATACACTATACTACGCATGGCTAGGTACTAGAAATAAATAACACAAACCTACATACCTTACTCGGGAGCCTGAAAATGTAAGAAATACCTTGATCGTAAATCCATGGCAGAAGATTCCTTTTTGGCATTCATTGTTGAAAAGTGAAGCGTGCCGAAAATTAGGCATGGATTCGAACATTTCAAGAGTCATCTCACTTACTATGATCGAGGGAATCCTTTGATGATGACCATGTGTCTAACAAAATTCCCCATAAAGATTCCTATTGGGTCCGGGATTAGAATCCAGAGTGCATATTTTTATTTGGACAGTACAACATATGTAAGATGGTTATTTAAATATTTTGAAAATCATTTGAGCAACCTTTTGACATAGGCAAACATATTATCAATTTGAAAATCTGCACTAACACCCCCTAAAAGTATCTAATATCTCAGAAACTTATCATACTTGGTCAAAAAAGCACCCTTAATTTTTGTTTTTATTTCAACTTATTCCACTTTGCAGTTAAGTTGCTGTTAATTCTTTTATAATGACAAAATTATCCTTATCACTTGGTGAACTTACCATAATACCCTTAAGGGTAAAACCCCAAATTTTATGAACCCAAAATCTAATGGGACTGATGCTCCGGCGACATGCTCCGGCGAGATTTTCTAGGGTTTTGCGTCGCTCTCCTCCTCTCTGACTCTTTCTTTTTCCAAACCAGTTTCCAGATCTGGTTTTGTTCGTCATTTTCAAGTCTAAACGCCCTCAAGCTCGCCGACGGTCGATTCCCACCCCAATCTCCTCAAGCAGTGGCGGTCGGCGAGGTCTCCCACAGGTAAGTATACCCCCAAACCCTTCACTCCTCCAACTTCCCTCACCTTCTCGGCTCTCACGACCAGAATCTATTACTCCCTAAACCCACTGCCGGATTTCCTCTACTTATCGTCTATCACTACCTGAACCCAAATCCATCCATTACCCCCACACGACTTACCTCACCTTCCATGGACTTCAATGTTACCATTGTTTTGCAGAAACCAAAACAACTTTCTTTGCTATGCATTGAAACTCGTAATCTCCTCAATTCAAATCTTAAATCTGAAAATAAAAAACAAATTAATGAAGAATGAATAAAAACGAACAGACTCCAGCTTTCAATCGTTCCATCCCCTTAGCAGAGGAGGAAAGGTGCAAAAAGTAAGAAAAAAAAATGACAGAAAATTTCAAATCCATGATCTGCAACTCTCCAACTAATGAGTTTCATATCAATCTCTACCCCCAAAAAAAAAGAAAATTTATATAGCAAGTCATTTCTCCTAAACGAAATCATAGAAACAAAGTTGTAGAAAACCTAAATTCTACAAGCACAGAATTACAAATGACGATTCTTATCTCCTCTTTTCAACTAATGGAATTAACTATAAAAGCACTTTCTTCTCATCCGACCCATAAAAATCGTTCAATCTCTAAAGAATCTCCACTTGGGCTTTGAGGAAGACGATGTAATCTGCAGTTTCTTCAAACAATCGATTAGCTTTTATCTCTCCGATCCTGGTATCAAAATCTTCAGAGCTTCCAGTTTGGCGGACATACCTAAATCTACTTGCTTTTACTGGAGCTTGTCTTGGATATTCCACACAAGCTTGTTCGATTCCTTCTCTGAACAGTTGCAGATGTGGGAAGGCCTTCGTTCGACCGTGGACGAAGGACAAGTTTCAGTGCTTTTAAGGTGAAGGGCAAAATAGTCTTTTAATTTTCTAATTTTATTGAAATTACCAAAGAATAAAATGGACATTTTACTAAGGGGTAAAATGAATATTTCACCTTTGGGTACTAACTTTGTTTAACGGCAGGGGGAATGTTGATATTTTGACCAAGTATGGTAAGTTTCTGAGATATTGGATACTTATAGGGGGTGTCTGTGAAAATTTCCCAATAATTTATAAAAATGCCACTAGTATCGGAATTTATGTCTAATCATAGCCAGACAACTCTCTCAAGATGTTCTCCCTTTTGAGAAGTGGATACTTTGTTAATCAGGAAAAATATCACCTCAATTTGTCTGCCCGTCAATTTCCTCAATTCCCTCTAATAGAGGGAGGTGGACCCGACTTCGGGCAGTGTGTTCGGGTAGGGGGTAAGGAGGTCATTTCTGTCCCCCTATTAGATGGAATTGATGAAATTGAGGGGCAGACAAATTGAAGGGATAAAGATCCTTTGATACACCATAGAAGCATAATGCTCAACTGCAATGGTAAGAACCTCTCAGGTATAAGGACAAAATAACTACCAAAGTTTCTTGTCGCTCAAACAACAAGCGGTATTCCATACAAGAAACTCAAATTATCAAATTCCACACACATACCATATGAATATTCTCACACTTACATTTTGCAATCACATTGTGAGAATATATAGTGTGACAACCGTAAGAACAAAATTCCAAATTATGTTCCTAATTGTGAACACTCTAAGGTCATACCTAAGGCAACAATCGCACATAAAATATCATTGCAAATTAATAGAATCAATCCATACTAAAATGGTTTTGATGGACACGTACATATATATCCAACAATTCCCTCACTTGTACACCAAAGCCAATGTTCTATTAGTCTTACACCTATGTTCTCAACATGTCTATTAAATACAATTGATGCAAGTCCTTTTGTCAAGAGATTTGATAAATTGTTTGCATTATCAACTTTGGCAATACTGAACGTTATCGCCGTGTTGTATGATCTCCTTGATGAAATAACATTTGAACTTCACATGTTTATTTCTCTGATATGCTCTTGGTTCCTTTTCTTGACCCATGGCTCCCTTGTTATCACAATATAATTGTATAGGGTGCTGCACTAGCTCAGGTACCAGATGAAGTTCAGCTAAGAACTTCCTCAACCACACACCCCTGTTGGTTGCTTCACAAGCTGCCAATTACTCTGCTTCCATTGTGAAGTCTAATATTGACTTCTACTTGACACTCCTCTATATGATTGCCCCTCCTCCAATCATGAATAACATACCAGAAGTGGATTTTTTGTCATCCTTATCAGTCTATAAATCAAAATCTATGTATCCCACAACTGATATATTATTTGCACCATACACCAAAAATAATCGTTGGTCCTTCTCAAGTATTACATGGTGCACTTTACAACAGTCCAATGTTTGGTCTAGGGTTTGACTGGTAATGACTCACTATACCAATAACATGACAAATGTCTAGTCTAATAAAAAACATCGCATACATCAGACTTTCCATTGCCAAGGCATATGGAACACTTCTTTTTTTAGAATATTGCATTCTAACCTTTCCAGAAATTTATCAATGGTGTTGGACTGCGATAGTCCCAACATCCAACGCTTGCGATCTCTCACAAACTTGATTCCCAAGACATAACTTGCATCTTCTAAGTCTTTCAATGAGAAATTAGAGGACAACCACGTCTTAACAGAAGAGGGCATGCCCACTATAGATGCTAGGGGTGATTTTTCCGCACCTCTGTCTGTGCCCCCATAGGGAGATGGGGATATCTTGATGATTGGGGTATTCTATTCATATTAAGGAGGTGCCAACTAGATAAGGGTTTAGGACCTGCACATATCTCCCTTCTTAAGGAAAGAGTTGACTGACGATGGATGAGACATGGGTCTTCCTAGATCTCTGGATAGGTTTAAAGTTACATGTTAGGAAGTTTTACACACCCAACCCTACCCGACCAGAGGCTGCTCTCTTTCTATGTAGACCATTCACACTTATACTACTTATTAACTAGCATGTATTATAAAAATGTAAAGATATTCCTAATCTAAGTAAAGAAGTTGAACATTTTATATATAAGAGAAAAAAAAAAAAAAAAAAAAGAAGAAGGGGGAGAGAACCAGGGAATATAGTATAGCTGCCCAAACTGCCTATGTATTTCATTAGGGAGCAAGTCGAACGTAATTCAAGAGCATTTTGAAAATATTTATACGCTATATTACGCATGGCTAGGTACTAGAAATAAATAACATAAACCTACATACCTTACTCGGAAGCCTGAAAATGTAGGAAATACCTTAATCGTAAATCCATGGCAAAAGATTCTTTTTTGGCATTCATTATTGAAAAGTTAAGCGTGCTAAAAATTGGGCATGGCTTCAAACATTTCAGGAGTTCTCTCACTTACTATGATCGGGGGAATCCTTTGACGATGACCATGTGTCTAACGAAATTTCCCATAAAGATTCCTATTGGGTCTGGGATTAGAATCTAGGGTGCATATTTTTATTTGGACAGTATAACATATATAAGACGGTTATATAAATATTTTGGAAATCATTTGAGCAACCTTTTGACATAGGCACACATATTATCAATTTGAAAAACCTTAAATTGACATTATAATGACATAAATATGAGACTTTACAAAAATTCCTATTTATGAGAATTCTAGCATTATAACGACATATATAAGAGATTATGGAAAACTAATGGAAAAGATATCTATACTATTGTATTTAAGTAATTAAATAAAGGAGAGTGAGGAAACTTATATCTTTGGCCTAAAGGAGGCTTAGTCGGTTTGGCAGAGTTCTAACACTTCTACGATGATTCTTGCAAAATTCTGACTCTGGAGGGTGTACAAACGGACAAATTTCTTAGAATCTCCTCTCTTTAATTTCTTTCTCTGTTTTTTCTTCTCTCCTCTCTCCTTTCTCCTACTCCAGCTTGCTATTTATAGGACAATGTTAAATGAACATTCCTTGCCAAAATATTTTTGGCCTGATGCTGTTAGTACCACATGTCATATCATTAACCAGGTTTATCTACAACCCAAAACGGGAAATTCCCCATATGAGCTTTGGAATGGAAGAAAACCAAATATTGGTTATCAAGATATGGAATTTAATTTTAAGACCTGAGATAAGTCTTACCTTTTGCACCCATATTCAAACAGCCAAACCGCATCATACACAAAACCATTGGAAAGTTGCTATTGAGTCTGGACTGTGTCTTTTGGAATAAGATTTACATCACCTAAATACAGAAAAATAACATGGATTAATAAGGACTAATGATTAACATCTCTACAATATTTACCTTTTTATCCATCAACAGTATCCCAACATTAGCATAACAATGGGTTACAAATCCAATCTATCAGTCCCACTATCTTCATTCCCTGGGTTAAATTCACCCCGAGAGATCATATTCATGAACGTCTTTGTGGCCTGGCCAACAGCACGTGATGTCTTCTTTGCAGCTCCTGCAACGACTGGTTGCAAAGAAATTATTGGCAAACTAGCCCTCTCCTGTATCATAGCTGTGTATCATGAACAAGCCAAATAATCAGTTCAACGAGAGGATAGTCCAAAAAGAATGTAATATATGCTATAGCAAGCTTACTTATAAAAAATGAAAAATTCAAAAAGATAAGCTACAGCAAGTTTGACATACAGATCGTCTGTTGCCGGGCAAGTGAACCTATCTGTCGAATTCCAGCTTCTGCTGCTTGCACAGCTTGAGCAGATTTGCTAACCCCCTCAGCTATCTCTTGGCTGAGCAACAAAAAAAGAAACATATTAGATGCAGAAGCAATTTTATCTCAATTGTTAAAAGGCTAGTAGCAAACCTGATGATTGGGGATTGGGCAGTTTATTTATTGCCCCAGTTAGCATTATAGGTTTCAGTCTACTGAACACAGATAGTGTCATATTTCGTAATAGAGGAGCAATGCATAAGTTTAGGTAGTTCTAGGTGCCATGTCATGACAAAGCAACTCCTTGTATCAGTTTTGGACAACACTTCACACATGTCTCCCATTTACATAAGATGAAGGGAGCCGCTCCTCTGAGGAGTTTTTCAGAGAAACATAAGCAAAGAAAGACAACCTATATTACTCACAAGATTTATGAGAAAAAAGTCAAACATGTCGCCACCTGGTCAGCTGTCTGAACAAGAGTATCATATCAACCCTTGGATTTGACAGCCAGATGGTGAGTCAAAAACCACTTCTCTTGGCACCTATAAGGGCTCAGTGATTAATGATGTTGGGCACATGATCTCATATGATATCCACATTAACATTAATATTTAATATTAATATTAATATTTAATATTAATATTAAAATTATTATTATTATTATTATTGGTGTGAGACCCACAATGGGAACAGACAAAAACCCATAAGGGGCCCAATTGGCCCACTTATTATTACACTACTACTACTACCTATTACTATTACTTAAGAGAGGGTGGGGGTAGGAGGGTCAAACACTCGACCTTGCCCTGGAAAAAACGCTAGACCTCCACTGGCTAGCTGCCACCACTGAGCTAGAAGCCCATTCCCATGTTATATCCACATTATATTGACTTAATTTATCCCTTATAAAATTACCCCCTACTTAGCCTATGAAAGTGAAAATGGAAATTAGAGGCTTTCACTAGCAGCAGGCTCAAAATTCCAAAGGATTTTAGCTTTCCCTACATTGCCTGATGTCTTTTCCCCTCCTCTTTCAAGCAAGTCTTGGAATAACTTAACTGAAATTTGGAGGCTTGAGTAATGCCATAGGTGGATCAAGGCATCACTTCTAATAATGATCCCCCACGCCACCCACCATCTCCCCCAAAAAAAAAAAAAAAAAATTTCAAAAGCGCATGATTCTACTCAAAATTATGTTTTTGACCGTCCACAGTGTAGGAAGAAATAAAATTTTGAATGATACATACCACATGGGTATGCTAACGTAAAATCCAAGAACCTACTATTTTTCATAATTTAAATTTTCAAATTTAGACAAAACGGTGAACTTCTCTGAATTACCAAACCTGGACCAATCCCTTTTTAAACTAGAATAAGTAATTTCTTGTTGGAAGCCATATACCAGATACCATATTTTTTGTCTGAACCCAATCGGACAAAAATTACTCAGCCACCCTAATTATCCATTCCTCCCTTTTGTCAGAGCTTGGAGCTTCCCCTCCAGGCCAGTTTATCAAGTTCAATTCTGTTGGTTGTCCGAACAGCAACCAGGTCATGCAGGAATTGGTGCTGCTTTCAGAGACAGCAGAGGGAATATGATCAGTTTTCCTCAGGCTCATTCCATATAACAGATTTCTTGGCTGTGATTGGAGACATTGTCTTCGGCCCTGATATAGCTTCCTCAGTGGACTGCCCACATGGAAGTAGAGGGCAAGTATTCCATTGCCGTTGGCAGCTCCTCTCTCCCAATGCTGTCCCTTGGAGATTTCCCTCTTAGATTAGGAGAGCTATATATATATTACTCCATTAGGAACCACATCATCCTAATAGAGGGCAAGAAGAGCTAGATATGGATATTGGGTATTGTGGAATAGATCAGTTCGAGGGTTGTTATGTTTTGTCGAGTGATAAGGCTGTTTGCTTTGTTTCTAAATATAATGATCTCTTTGCGATGTTTGCACCTTATTGTTGTTCCCTTGTATTCATTAAAAAATCAAACTATTTATTGGAATGCATATGCCATGCCATACCATAAATGTAAAATATATATCATATGATATAATGAGAACAGTGAACAGACCATTTGTGTTAGGACAAGTTCAAAATCATTGAAAGCCTTGAAAAATAAAAGAGAAACAAAAAAAAATAAAAATTCAGACTCTGTTTTTCAACTATAATTCTGACACAAGGATGTGAACATAAAAAAATTAACTTACGGCTGCACCTTCTAAAAATCAAAAGAAAAGAAAGGGCATACACAGTGCACGAGGTTTCAGCCACTGTGGGGTCTGGGGAGGGTCATAATGTACGCAACCTTACCACCGCTTTACGAAGAGGCTGTTTCCTGACTCGAACCCTCAACCACTAGGCCGCAATGAAGCAACCTTACCGTTGCACAGAGATCCACCCTCTAAAAAAAAAGTTTACCATTGAATAGAAAAAAAAATAAGATCTGCTCTTGCTCTAGTGTAAGGATGCAGCATACACCTGAACTGATTTACTCATTTTCGACAAAGACAAAAAGGGTTTAGTAAGCACTCTGTCCATTACCTCAGATCACTCAGTTCTAGAGTAAGATCACTAATTTCCATTCCTGAAAGCCTAATTGCAGCCATTGTACTGGGAAGCTCCTCACGGGCTGTATCTGCCAATTTTGAAAGAGATGTTGCGGCTCTCCCCATTGCCTAGGATTAGAGAACAAATGGAGAGAATCTATAGTCATTAAAGTTAGAGACATCATAGAGCTTAAAGTTGGATGCACATAAGAATTAGTGAGATAAATATTTCCAGGCAGACTGCTAATACAAAAACAGATCCTAATCAAAATTCAATAAACATAAGATCATCTTTCATGTTTCTTAATGTTTTATTTTTTCCTACTTTTTAATCTTTGAAGGGTGTCTATCTCCTTTGGTGCACATATATGGTAATATGTCAATTGCCAGGTGGATGATAGAGGCGCGATGGGCCGATGGTAAAGAATTGTGCCATAATCCATATGTGAATAGATCCACATTTATTAATCTTTAGAATATCAAAGAAGTTGATCATTAGATGATGCAATTCACAATATTACACGTGTTGTTGTGCAAAAACTAGCCAAGCTTTCCTTGCTATCTAGAAGAAGGCTCCAGTTATATGGTTACTTCTTATTTTGATAGTGAAAAAATGGCTTCACTATTAGATCGCAACAACCAATGTTTGGATCCTTCATCTTCTAATGATGTTTTCCAATCACCATAGTGGGTTTAATTGCTCAGCTAAAGCTACTGTTTTTCTTGAGTTTTAAGTGAAATATGTCTATGCCTTGAAAGCGAGCCCTGGCCTCCGGCTCATTAATATTTGAGGTTCCAGTGGGGCCAGTAGGCGATGTAAGAGCCACTCTTCATCTTCCTAAAAACAATCTCCAATTATGGTTTCGGCAACCTTGTTAAAAGGGCAATCATCGAACTGTAATTTTATCTTTCCCAGCTTTCCACATTAGAGTAGAAGCTTCCTAGGGATTCAAGCTTTCCATAACGACTTGCACTTCATTTGAGAGTCTATCACTCGGTAGTTCGGACTCCTATAACCATAATTCGAGATTTCGGTTGAAATGACCAAAATTTTGCGAAATCTTTCGGTTTCATGAAGAGTCGAGACGAAACCCATATCAACTCAGTAGGTATACAATGTTTCAAATAAAAAAAATCTGTATTTTAGGTTGAAATTTCAGTACCAGTTCAAAATTTCTGTATCATTTTGGCGAAACGATATCAAACAGTTAATTTTGACCCATTTCATTATTTTTTTTCCATGTTTCAATAGTAAGAGGGGGAAAAGCCCAGAAATCCCAGACATCCCAGATTTCATGATTTTTGGTCAAATCACCTACAGTTCTTGGTGGTACAAGGTGTTGGGGACTACTATGCATCTACATTGATAATTTGCCAGATTTTAGCAAGATTTGTGTAAGATTCCAATAAGGTACATGTGTAGTGGTTGGCTTTCAATTTTTTATATGTTAGACACCATAGGCCGATTTGACTTCACGAGGTTGGATTTTATTTTCTATTTTTAAGTTATTACTAAATTTTCTGGCTAAAAAAAGTGATTTTTTGAAACAATTATTGGAAAAGATAGGGTAATATATATTAGTTGGGGCTCAATTGTGTATATGTTAGACACCGCTGGCCGATCTACGGCTTCAAGCGTTTCTTCAGGCTTATCATGACATGGCCATCTTTTGTGCTACAGTTGGAGGAACTGTTCCGTCAGCAGCAGTAATCTTCTGGAAGTTTTGAGGCTCCCCAGAAATCTGTGGTACTGACATAGCATAGGGGTGTCAATAGTTGTACTTGTACTAACGTAGGTATGGGGTTTAAGTGTCTATGATGGCACTTTTTGACATTGGTGAACTATTAAATGGTTTTTCTTCATTCTTAATACATATTTCAATTATTTTTATTGACTGTTGTGTGTGTAGTACTGAATTATGTGTACAATAAGCCATATTAGAGGAAGTATATAGCAGGGTACAACGTACACTAGCAACCTAGGTTCCAAAGCAAATTACCATTTTGGGTGTGTTCCAATCTAAAGGTTCAAATATGTTCAAATATGATTAATTAGGGATTCCCTGAAGTTCTGCGCCAAAATATGGCCATTTGGCCACCGAAATGATAACTGAAATGTGCAGTTGAAAGAAATCCGTAATATTTCGGTCCAGGTCGAAACCGAAATTTTGAACCATACCTATAACGTCACCAACAACTTCTTAGGATCTTCTAAATGAATATCAGGGGATCTACAATTAGGAAGATAAGAGAGCAGAGACATGAAACCTAAGACACTTCAACCACTCAGTTATTTTACAGTATTGGTCAGAGTGAGTGAAAATCTGTCAGCCTCCAGTATTTCAGGGCTCCTTGCAACATCAAAAATTTGAAGCATTTATATAAATGGTTTCGTTAAATAAAATTCTCAAACATAACTTCTCACCCAGTCAACCTAATATATCTATGAGTGTGGGGTGAATGAGTGAATCAGGGGACTGTTAAGAGCCTTTTTTTTTTTTTTTTAAAAAATTAGACATACCTGGAAGCTGTTTTTACCTCTGTTCTTTTAATTTTTTTTATATCAAATTTGTGCTTCCGTTGGCTAGAAGTCTCCCTAGGCCAAATTGTTTACATGGAGAAATAAGTCTAGTCAGCAAAGAACTGAAAACTGAGGGATGAATCACAAAATTCCAGTGAATTTCTGATCTGGAGCAACCGAGCAAACATGGCATTCCATAGAAACTGTAGAAGCTCCTCTAAGGATACAGAGGCAACTCTTATGAATCAGATTCGAGAATTATCTGCAAGTTGCTCAGGTTCAGATGAATCTAAGGAGGAAAGACTTGGATAACCCTATTGATCCAGCAGAATGGGTGGTAAAGAAGGCAATGGGCAGAGGCCAACAGAATCGTGTTTCCTTAAATGGTATAAGCATGAAACAATGGCGATGCTGAAAGATATGTGTTTTTCTTTTCTTTTGGGGGGGGAGGGGGGGCTTTTCTAACAAAGGAGACACATCAAGGTCTCAAAGAAACAGAGGAATAACAAGAGAGCATAAATGTTTACAGTGGACTCTCTCAAATGACTGATATTCAACCAGCTTCTGGAAGAGCAACAAGGGCAAAAGTTTACCAGAATACATTCGAAGACTATCCCATGGAGTTGAGGGGGATGAGATTGGATGAGAAGAAAACTGCATTTAATGACATATTGATGCAATTACATTAGACATTAATCCTGTATGGAGGAGTACGTGCAAGCTTGGGAGACCCATAAGGTGTTGGTGGCAATCCAATGGGCTGAAATTGACTTTTGGGTAGTTATATTATAGGTTGGGTCTTTGATTTTTTTGGGTTTCATTGTAATAGGGCTAATTTAGATATTTGGGATCAATTGTAAATAAGGAGAGCAACATAGAAGACAACTTTGCCCAGAGGATTAAAATAGGGTGGATGAAGTGGAGAAGTGCGTCCAGAGTTCTGTGTGATTGACATATCACTTTAAAGTTTAAAGGAAAATTTTATAGGACTGTCATTAGACCAGCTATGATGTACGGTGTAGAATGCTGGTGATGTAGATCACAAGTCCATATGTACCCACAGGAACAGGGCCCAAAACCAGCCCAATAAGGTTGTGGATTCGACTGCTGTGAGAGGCAGCCTGGTCTGATGATGTGGCAAGTTTTTATTGGTTCAATGGAGCATCACCTAAGGCAGACCCAACCCAGAGGGAAGCATGAAGAACAAGACAAAACAGACTTCCAAAAAAAAATAGTTACTGTTCACATAAACAGTGATGTGAGACAACCCGGCTCCTGAACAACTTGGAGCCGGGCCTTCTTTTCGCACTATTACGGATACGAAAATAATGGGAAAAATGGGATTCAATTGTCAACTGCTCCTATCGGAAATAGGATTGACTACGGATTTGAGCCATAGCACATGGTTTCATAAACTCCGTACGATTTTCCCGATCTAAATCGAGCAGGTTTTACATGAAGAAGATTTTGCTCAGCATGTTCTATTCGATACGGATAGGAGAAGAACCCGACTCGCTATTGTTAAAAAAAGAGAGGAAGCAAAACCAGTCAAGATGATACGGATCAACCCCTTCTTTTTGCGCCAAAGATCTTACCATTTTCAAAGGAACGGGAGTAATATCTCTTTTCCATTTCCATTCGAGTTCTTTTCTTATGTGTTTCCACCCTTTGAGACCTCAAAAAATGGACAAATTCCTTCTCTTATTCTTAGGAACACATACAAGATTCGTCACTACACAAAGGATAATGGTAACCCCACCATTAACTACTTCATTTATGAATTTCATCGTAATAGAAATATATGTCCTACCAAGACAGAATTTGTAACTTGCTATCCTCTTGCCTAGCAGGCAAAGATTTACCACCGTGGAAAGGGTCCATAAGCCTTGTATGGAGAAGGAAATCCAAGCAAATATTTGAGATTCTGTGGGCCCCACTGAAGATAGCAAGACAAGGCAGATTTTATTGCTGATTTAGTTAGTTACTATTTACTTAAGTTTCTATTTTTGTTTACTTTCTAATTTTATTTCAGTTTCCTTAGTTATGTCTTACTTAGTCAAGTCTTAGATTACTTGGTGTACAAGCCTCAATATTCTCTTATAAGATAGTAGTTTCCTTTTTTGTTACTTTCCATTTTGTGAAGCTTAGGCCAAGCTATAAATAGGCCCCATCAGTTGTACTTGAATGAGAATTGAATAATAGAATTTAGAGACCATGCGTGTCATCGGTTATGGGAGAACATTCCATGTTCAACAGCTGGTATAGTTGTGGTGAGAGATGTAGGCTGAGAGAGACATTCCCCTACCCCCCTTCTCTTCTATCTTTTCTTCTTTATCTTCTTCTCCTTTTTTCTTATCCTTTATGTTCTCCATTTCCATTCATATATAATAGAAAAGACAGCAATAAAAAAAAAAAACAGTTTTAGTTATTTAATTTGTTCCTTATCGTGTTGATCCTGGCTGCAATCGATCTCCCGCTGGTTTCCCTGGTTCGAGGCAAGGTACTAACTCGGAACTCGGTCCCTTAAAAAACCGAGTCGAGTCGAGTCGAGATGTTGCCGAGTTGGTGCATTTTTTTTTTCCGACTCGAAGCCTTAACTCGATGGGTTTTAGACCTAGTTTGGGTCTAAAACTTGGTATTCAGCCTATTTTAGGCCATTTAAACACAATGGCACTATCAAATTTTGCAAAAACAAAGTCCAAATAGGAGTTATGTGCAGGTCAAACTTAATTTGGTGTGCACGAATGCTGTCAAAATCGCTCTGAATGAAAATATTTTCTTGGACATCAAAACAAATGAATATTTTACCGTTCTTTTGGTTTTTATCAATGTTTTACCATATTAAGATTAATGGAATTTTTAGATTTGAGAAAAACCCAAGCATTAGAAAGTTGAAAATTGCACCTACCGCCGAAAATCTAGTTTTTGTTCTTGAACTGGGGGGTTGACTTTTTTTCCTTTCGGAATTTTATTTTTTAACTATTTTTATTGGATTCAAATAGGGGGTATTTGCTTATTTATGAATAATATCTTAAGTAAATGTTCATTTACTTAAATGATATTAGGCATAAATAAGTGTCTGTCTTACTTCCTGCCCTATATGAGTTGTTGCACTTTTGCAACTCATATGCCAACTCGTCTCGGTTTCTCAAAAAATCGAGAAACTCGCCGAGATCTCGGTCTCGCGAGTTCTCAAACTATGGTTCGAGGTCGACTTCTGCACTTGCTGGGCTGTGAAGAAGTGTCATATGGATAAACTTGGTGTTGCAAAGATGAGGATGTGATGGATGTGTGGGAAAACTAGGAAGGATAAAGTAAGGAATGACCATATTAGAGCCGGGTTGGGAGTAGCTCCGATTCATGACAAACTTAGAGAGAGTCATTTGAGGTGGTATGGCCATGTTCAACAAAGGCCTCCGGATGCCCCAATTCGGAAGATTGACCTTATTCAGATTGAGGGAACCAAACAAACAAGGGGCAGACCTAAGATAACCATAGCAGAAGTGGTAGTATGGCCATGTTCAACAAAGGCCTCCGGATGCCCCAGTTCGGAGGAGTGACCTAATTCAGATTGAGGGAACCAAAAGAGCCAAGGGCAGACCTAAGATAACCATAGGAGAAGTGGTGAAGAAAGACATGCTTAGCTTAGGCCATGTTCCTGGTATGACTTCAAATAGAGCTGATTGGAGAGCAAAGATCCAAGTGGTCGACCCCATTTAGTTGGACCATTATGTTGTGATGTTGTTGTTGTATTACACCCCTTTTTCGAGGCCTAGAGCAGAATGTTGGGCAGTTAAGAAGCGGTAAGTAGCTAAAAAGGGTCGATACCCTAGAGTTTGTGTCGATTTTGTTTGCCACTTCCCTTTACTTCTATATTTTTTTTATTTTGTCTCTACTTGGATCCATTAAGCCGACCCCATTTAAGTCCGGATAAGGCTGAGTTGTTGTTGTTGTTGTTGGGCTAATTTATAAGCCCATAAAGTGGGGTTTTACTTGAAGATTCAAACTCCTCTCATCAAAGAGTTAGTTGAAGATACCAGTGATCATTAAAGCAGTGGTTGGTGAATCGGAGCTTCCCAGAGTACCAAGAATCGAAACAATGTAAGAGTTCTAAGGATTTCTACTCTGTAGTTTGTTTCATTTGTATTCTTGTACTCCCCATGTGTTAGACCTAGGTCGATGTAATGTTAGCTTGTGCTTGAATTGTAGGGCAAAGTTATAAGCACACACTTGTCATTGTATTGGGGTGTTCAGTGGCTACTGGACACGGGGGTTGTAGTACCCTGGTAGTTGTAGCTACCTAAAGTGAGGTGTTGTAACGCCCTCATAGTTTTATACTGGGTAAATCAAGGGTTGGAGCTCCTACATCGTTGAACCAATCAAAAGTGTTGTGTGTTGAGCATATACAAAGCCCATTTGCGGCATTGCTCCATGGATGTGGACATGTGCCGAATCACGTAAAAATCTTGTGTTGTGGGTGATTGCTTATGGATTGTTTGTGTAGATATATGGAGAGCCTTTTCTGCAGAAAGGATGTGCACACTGGCTAGACCTTGCCACGGGATTGTGTGCCTATGATTGAAAGGCAAGGTGTGTTACACGACTATATGTCTGTGTGATTTGTAAAATGGCCAATGCCAACCAATCAGTTCTTGGCAGATATGTGTGTGCGCTTGATTGAGGGCTGCTAGACATGGTGACTGTGTGACTGAGCACCGGAGAAGTCATCACCTGAAATTGTGAGGTCTAAGGGAACAAGTTTTGGAACTCACAGATTCAACCCCTCCTCCCCTCTCAGTGACTAGTATCAGAGCGCCAGGTTCAGTATCAGCTTATTCAGCTTCTGTGAGATTCTATTAACTTTAATGGCTTCAGGGAAGGCTCGTCAGGAAAGGGCCCTCTTCGATGGCACAAATTTTTCTTTCTAGATGAACAGGATGGAGACCTACTTGGGGTCATTGGGATCTGACGACTGTGCTTCTGCTCAATGTGGATAGACCATGACTGGTGATACTCCCGCAGACGACAAGAGAAGAAGTATGAGACCAACTATAAGGCAATGAAAGCCATTAAAAGTGGATTGATGGATAGTGAGCTAGTCAATGTAATGGAGTCTACTTCTGTCAAACAAGTTTTGGATAAGCTGAAGAGCATCCATAAAAGGGATGCAAGGATTAAGGAGGCCAAGCTTCAAGTCCATAGAGCACAATTTGAAGGACTGAAAATGACAGAAGAAGAGAACATTGAGAGTCACATGCTCAAAGTGAATGAGGTGGTAAAGTCCATCAGAGGACTGGGCGAATTTTAAAGGACTCAGTCATTGTTAAGAAAGTCCTCAGATCTCTGCACACCAGGTTTGATGCCAAGATCTCAGCTATTAAGGAGGCCAAGGACTTGTAGATGCTCACATTAGATGAGCTACATGGCACACACAGCCTATGAGATGAGAATATGTATTAAAAAATCCACAGATAAGGAAGCTGTGCATTCAAAGCCTTAAAAAATTTGAAGGTTAAGGATGACTCAGTCGAGGATGTAGCAAATTTTGTATGAAAATTGAAGGCAAAGGCAAGTACAAGGGAAAACTTCTACTCAAGTGCTTCAGCTTTGTAGGAATAGGGCACTTTATTGCAAAGTTTCCACTCAAGAGCAAGAAAGAAATTGAAGAAGACAACTTTGAAGGAAGCAATGAAAGAAGAATAAAGCCTTTTAGAAGAGTAAACCCAAAAGGAGAAGTTGCATCTCAAGGAAGTGTGTCGACTCTTCAGATGACAGCTTTGAAGATGATTCTGAGGATGAAGGAAGTGAACCTCTCTTTATGGCATTTGAAGAAAAATAACCAGAGCAAAAAGAGGTAGAGTCAGATGGAGAAGAGCAAAAAGCAGAAGCTGACCTAAAGGGTGAGCTCATTGCAGCAATAAGCTGAAGTTAGAGAGAAGCAACAAAAAAATCACCAAGAATCTCAAGGAGGCAAATTAGATCTTGAGCTACCAGAGACCACCACACATCAAGTTTGGCTTAGGGTTTGAGGAAGGTGAGTCATCAAAGAAGACAAAGGAAAAGGGCAAAGGCACAGTTGATAATCATGCCAGAATTAAGGACAAAAACCTCAAGGAGATCAAGGAAATGGGAATGGCAGTGCATGGCAAGGGAAGAGGGTGGACCACAACAGTTGCAAGAAGGTCACTCTCCAAAGACCAATGAGGCATATGGCCCCCCACCTTGGCAGAGAACACCACCAAGGGCCAAGCCTCAATTTCATGTGTATTGTTTCAAATGCAATACTTTAGGTCACAAGATTGCTACCTGCAAGTTCAACATAAGGTCAAGCAATGTTGTTAGCAGAAACTCTTTCTCATCGCTGATGGAGCACAGTGTTGAATGCTACAACTACCATAACTTTGGGCATATAGCAAGGGAGTGCAGGATAGTCTTTCCTACCATGGCACCCCAAGTAAGAAGAGAGTAGCAGGCCTCTGAATAAGACTCAGATAAAGGCCAATCAGAAGGCAAGTAAGAAGACTCAGTCAGATAAGAGAAGAGTTTGGAAGGAGAAGAACAATGCAGAGAAAATTTGTGACAGCTCCCTGGTTGTACAGACAGAATTCAAAGCTCAGGACAGACCCACCCCTTGGATTATTGACAGTGGTTGCTCAGGCCACATGACAGGTGATTAAAGGAGGTTTGAGAAGCTCCAACGATATAAAGGAGGTTCAGTTTAGTTTGACAACAATGACAGTGCCAAGATTGTTGGAAAGGGTACTGTCAGACTGAATAATGGATAGGTAAAGTTCAATGATGTTCTTTTTGTAACTGGACTAAAATACAACTTGTTGAGTGTTAGTCAAATTTGTGACAGAGGACACAATGTGATCTTCAACAAGAAGGGTTGTGAGATCAGAAAGACTGGCAATGGCAAGCTAGTGGCAGTAGGGTTAAGGACATCAGGGAATTTGTATACTCTATCAGAGAGCATGGAGGGTTCGTGCTTGATTGGACAAGAAGAGGAGCAGTAGCTGTGGCACAAGAGACTTGGCCATATCAGTTTTGAAAACTTGGCCAAGATCACCTCCAAAAAGGCAATAAGGGTTATCCCCAGTATCAAGAAGCATTTCAACAGCATATGTGCATCTTGTCAAAAAGGGAAGCAGACTAGGACTTCATTTAAGGAAAAAGAATACTACACAAGCAAGCCCTTGGAACTTTTGCACACTGACTTGTGTGGGCCTATGAGGATACAAAGCATCAGTGGGGAGAGATACTTTATATTGTGTATTGATGATTACTCAAGAAGGACTTGGGTAATGTTTATGAAGCAAAAATCAAAGGCACTTGAGAGATTCAAAGTCTTAAAGAATCAGGTGGAGAATGAAACTGGAAAAAAGATAAAGTGTCTGAGAGACTGAGATTTGACAGAGGAGGAGAGTACACCTGGAGGGACTTCACAGAGTATTGTCATGAGCATGGCATCAAAAGATGGACTTCAGCTGCAAGAATGACTCAACAAAATGGTGTTATAGAGAGGAAGAACAGAACAGTGCAGAAGATGGCTAGAACCATGTTGGCAGAGAGCAATGTGGCAGACAGATTCAAGGAAGCAGTGCATACAACAGTGCATATCCAGAACAGGTGCGTGTTGAGACCTCATGAGAGCAAAACTCCCTATGAACTGTGGTTTGGAAAGAGAACAACTGCAAGGTACTTCAAAGTTTTTGAAAGCAAATGCCACATCAAGAAGTTTGAGCAAAATTTAGGAAAGTTTGAGGATAGAGTAGATGAAGGCATCTTTCTAGGTTATTCTTCACATAGCAAGGCCTATAAGTGTTACAACAAAAGGCTAAGGAGGACATCATAAAATGCAGATGTCAAGATAGATGAAAAGAGGGACTACCTTAGAAGTGAACGAAGTGACTCTCCCACCTATGAGGATCTCACTGAAGAGAATGAGTAAGATGGGATTGAAAGAAGAGCAGATGAGTTAGACAAGGAAGTGACAAAAAAAGAGACAGATGAGGAAAGAAGGCAGAGAAAGGGAAAATGGAACAGAAGTATTGGCAATCTCAGTGCAGGAGTGCAGACTAGGAGAATGAACACCTACTCCCTCTTGTCTCACAATAAACCCAAAAATATGGTTGAGGCAAGTAAAGATGAAAGTTGGGTAAAGGCTATAGAAGAGAAGCTGGACCAGATTGACAAAAACCAGACTTGGGAGTTGGTTCCGAGGCCAACAAAGAAGAATGCCATTGGCACCAAATGGGTCCTCAGATCAAGCTTAATAAAGATGGTCAGGTTGTCAGAAATAAAGCAAGGTTTGTTTGCAAAGGGTACGCTCAAGTGGAGGCAATCCGGATTCTTGCATTGGCAATGTACAGAAATTTAAGGGTGTTTCAAATGAATGTAAAGTCAGCTTTTCTGAAAGGTATCTAGACGAGGAGGTCTACATTGAGCCAGATGGATTCTAGTTGGGTGATGACCGTAGCAGAGCTTGCAGATTGAAGATGGTTTGTTATGGGTTGAAACAGGCACCTAGAGCATGATATTCAAGATCGGATACTTATTTGTGCAAACTGGGATTCAAGAAGGGTCTTGTAGACAACAATCTGTACATCAAAATTGAAGAAAACAGTCAGCTTGTTGTTGTGTACGTTGACAGAGATGAGCTGTGCAGAGAATTTTCTGAAAGGATCTAGGAGTTTGAGATGTCAATGACTGGTGAACTTTCCTATTTCCTGGGTCTGCAGATTAGTCAGTCTGATAAAGGAATATTCATATTTCAGACCATGTATGTGAAGGAAATGCTGAGATTCACTATGGAGGATTGTAAGCCTGTCAGTACACTTATGATGACTGGGTGTAAGTTGAACAAGAAGGATGACATTCCATCAATTGACCATACAATATAGGTCAATGATTGGAAATCTGCTATATTTGACAGCTAGCAGGCCAGACATTTTGCAGGCAATGTGCATGGTAGCCAGATTCCAGCCAGCCCAATAGAATCTCATTTGACAATGTGAAGAGGATCTTCAAATGTCTGAAGGGAACCATGGAGCATGGATTTCACTCTATCCTCATACTCAGATGCTGGCTGGGCAGGGTGCGTGGATGTTAGGAAGAGCACAAATGGAGGTGCATTCTAGGTAACAGGTTGGTTGCATGGCACAGCAATAAACAGGAGTCAGTCTCCCTATCCATAGCAAAAGCAGAGTATGTAGCAGCAACCTCATGTTGTACTCTTTTGTGGATGAAGAAGATGTTGAAGGACTTAGACATTAAGTTGAGCAAGCCAGTGTCAATGTACTGTGACAACACAAGTGCCATCAACATTTCCAAGAATCCAGTGATGCACTCTCAGAAGTCAGACCAGGCATATAGCCATCCAAGGAGGTCGTTGAAGGAGAAGTTTAGTTGGAATTCATCCCCACAGTAGAGCAAGTGGCAGACATCTTCACCAAACCACTGTCCAAGGTCTTTGAATGCGTTCGACAGAAGTTGGGAGGGGTTACTCTTCCCAATCATTAGGTGTGCAGGGCGCACAAGGGGTAGGGGGGGCATGGTGACTGTATATCATTTGCTCCCATATTCGAGTCAGGGGGAATTCTGTGCAGCACCCTTTGGATAAAGTCCTCATTAGAAAATCCTCATCACCGAATGAGGAAGAGAAGTCCTACAGGTATTGCAAACAGGGAGAGTTTGCAGCTTGCAGATCAGTGCAGTGAAGTGGCAGTGGGGGAGAAAAGCTCTCAATGTTGAGTGTTGCCAACTTGCCGTGTTGTGTGTTGCCAACAATTTCAAAGAGGGAGATTGTTAAGCTATGGTTGTCATTATTGTCGACATGGTACTAAATCTCGTTTCGTTTCGGTATTTCGGTCTGACCGAAATTTCCGAGATACCGAAATTTCGTTGAAATATGGTATTTTTCTGTGGGTGTAAAATGCCAAAATGACCGAGATTTCCTTAATTTTCGAAATGAGATTACCGAAATTACCGAAATTTCAGAAACGAGATGACCAAAATTTCCGAAATATTCAAAATATTGCACATGACACTTTTAGTGACTTTTTCAATATCTCGCGATATATCGTGAGTCCACAATATTTCGTCGATATCTCACGAGATATCGGCGAAATATGGTATTTTTCCATTTCGGATTGGTATCGTATCTCGGACAGCTTGAGATATACGACATTTGGCGAAATATCGCCGAAATTTCGCGAGATTTTGAACCTTGATTGTCAACACTATTTGTTGAAACTGTGTGCAGTGTAGTGACAGTTGTGGCAATACGTAGACATGGCTGAGAATAGTAGAGAGGCTAATGTGGCAAATGAGTTGGAGATCAAGTCTACTTTCATATGCCTCATGAATCGGCTCAATGGCTCAATCTGAGTCCGATCGAAGAAGTTATGGTCTCGAATGTGTGAAGTACAGTGTGACCAGAATACTTTGTTTGCACATGCAGAAACTTGTGGCGCATTTTTCTAGGTCTTCCTCTCTACCTGGTGATGTAGATTCTGGCCAGCATAAGAGACAAAGGACCAGGCCCCTCTTTGGGCCAATGGACCAGCTCGAGCCAGCCCAGCAGGGCCAACTCGAGCCAGCAAAGAAGGGATCTGAGATGCCCAACAATCTGGTTAAAGATCCACCTTGACCAGTCAAAGATGCTCCATGATTCTGCTAGGATCCTCTTTGACCAGTCAGCTGGGTCTGAGTGCAATTTATAAGTTTCCATAATTAGTAGTATCTACTTTAAGTTTCTATTTTGTGGCTGAGCTATAAAGCCAAGTAGATTTAGTTAATTCCTCTTAGGATTTAGTAGTTTCTATTTTATTCAGTTTCTATTTTAGACTAGCTTTATTTTTGGAAGTTCTATTGTAAGCCTTCCTATTAAAAAGGCATTAGATTTTAATGAAAGTCAGATTATTAGAGAAAAGAATATTTTGGCCACTTAGCCATCATGTATGGGAGCTCCTCCTATGCTGCAACAGATGAGATAGCTGTGGGTGAGAGACCCAGGGTGAGAGGCCCATCCCCCCTACCCCCTACCTTCTATTTTTCTATCTTTTCTACCTCCTCTGCCTTTCCATCGATCCTTGAGAGCTGCTGTGTTTTGTGACTGCTCCACCCACTGAGAAGATCAATCGAGTGTGATTACTGCTGATCCAGTTCTGCTGCTGCTGCTGTTCTTCAGTCAAGGAGATCGAGCCATCTTGCTGCAGCTGTTGTTCTTTCCGTCAAGTGCAGGCAGTTGTATCCCTGTGCTTGGAGACTTGCTGCAACTTTTGAGTGTGATACCCCCATATCCCTCCACCAAACCTTGCTGGGTTTTGAGTACCACACCATTCCACCATCCAGTCCACTCAATCCACACCTTCCTTCCATTCCATGGTCTGAAACTTCCATCTTCCCATTACTTCCTATTTTCATCTTCAACCTTCCATCTTCCATTCTAACCATCCGAACAGGTCCAAAGCTGCAGAACAGGTTATACATACCAAGTTTCACACTCGGTTGCTGCTGGGGACTAACCCAGCCTGATTTGGAAGGTTTTCCCTTAACCTTCTATTTTGGTGGTTCCTTGATAACTTCACATCGAGCCATCAGAAGTGAACCACATTTTGAAGACAGCCTCTCCCTAGCATTCTCTACCTTTGATCCAAAGGAGGTGTCCATCAGTTGGCTGGTTGGACTAAAATCCTAACCTTATAATTTCTGGTTCTGTTTCTATTTGAGTTCTTGTGACTGCTGAGTATTCCTGGGTTATTTGGGACTAAATCTAATCTAGATTAGGGGGCATTGCTCCGTGGATGTTGGCATGTGCTGAACCACGTAAAAATCTTGTGGTGTGGGTGATTGCTTGTGGATTGTTTGTGTGGATATATGTGGAGAAAAATTTCTGCAAGATGGGTGTGCACACACGACTGTGTGTATGTGTTACAGGTAAAAAGACCAGCACCAACCAATCAATTCTTGGCAAAGTGTGTGTGCAATTGATTGAGGGCTGCCAGACATTGTGACTGTGTGACTGAGCACCAGAGAAGTCATTACCTGAAATTGTGAGATCTAAGGGAATGAGCTTTTGGAACTCACTAATTCAGCCCTCCCCCCCCCCCCCCCCCTCTAAGTGACTGCCATTGTTGAATAGAATATAATTTTTTTACCTGACTGTGACTGAGCACCAGAGAAGTCATTACCTTAGTGAGGTCTAAGGGAATGAGCTTTTGGAACTCACTAATTCACTCTCCCCACTCTAAGTGACTGCCATTGTTCAATAGAATATAAGTTTTAGATTTTTGGTGTGGTTGAGCAGTGTATACAGGATTGGCATCCCATACCTGATTTCCTCTCTTCTCCTCTCTTCTTCCTCCCAAGAAGACGATGTCATCTCTTTTACCTCCTTGTCCAACAATTTTATTCCTTCCTTAACATTGCAGTTGCTTCATTTATTTCAGACCTGATCACAGATTTGATTATTGGGCCTGTTTGAAGCTGAGATCCATAATCTGGATTTTCATATTGCATTACTTATGCTGCAGATTTAAAGCCCAAATTGGCATAATCCAAGATCTCCTGGATCTCCATGGTCAGAATACGGGGATGGAGAAGTTTTGGATATTGTTTCAAACCATCACAAGGTGCTTCAGAAGGCATGTTAGTAATATGGGATTCAAATTTGTTTTTGACTGTATTGAAGATTGATTTGGTGATTACAGCTTCAGCATGGCTGAGAAAACAAGGAGGATTACTTGGGATGCAACTACAGTTTATGGCTCAATTACAGAAGATGACCGAGCTGTCTTTTAGAGTCTTGGTAGATAGGCACAATGACTTGCTGAAGTACTGCAGTCATTTTGGGACTCTTCAGCATATTGGAGCCCTCAAAGCATGGAATTTGAGAGAATATCCAGCTGCTTGTTAATAGAAAATATTGATCAGTTAATTAGAGACTAGTAGTTTTGTTTTTTTTTTCCCTAGTAGCTGCTGCTGTGTTTCCCTGCCATTGTATTGCTCTGTTTCTGCTACAGTTTCTCCCAGATTGTAATGTTTTTGCTCTTGTTTTGTAGGCTTCCATCTCTGTTTACTGTATTTGGCCTTTGGCCCTTTTCTTCTTCTTCTCTCGGTCTAATAAAATTCTTTTTCCAAAAAATACATTTGGCAAGCTCTCAACTCAACTCAGCCTTATCCCAACTAAATGGGGTCGGCTACATGGATCATTTTTCTCCAATCAGCTCTATTCAAAGTCATACTTGTTCAGTTGTTCTTAGTCCTAAGCTATGCATGTCTTTCCTCACCCCCTTTTTCTAGAGTCATTTTACACCTACTGCTGGCTTTTTTAGCTCCTTCAATCTTAATCAAATCACCCCTCCTTACTCCAGCATTCAAAGGCTCCATGGCACATGTCCATGCCACCTCAAACGACTTTCTCGCAAATTATCATATATCGGAGGTATTCCTAAATTAGCTCTAATCTCTTCATTCCTTATCTTTTTCTAGTTTTACCACTCATCCTTCTCAACATTCGGCTAGCTGTTAATTGAAATTACGATATAACAGAGAAACTGAGAGCTGTCATGTGGATAACTAAGTTTTATCTTCAAACTTTCTTGGCTACTGGAAAAGAAAAGAAAACCTTAGAGTTTTATGTCTTGATCTTCTAGGAAGTTGAAAGCCCATGTAGGCTGATCCACTCTCTTTGCAGGAATAGGAAAGTCAACTCAACTAAGCCTTATCCCAACTATATTGGTGTTGGCCACAATTCCATTACATTTAAATCCATAACAGTTTTAAGTCATAAGCACATGGTGACCTTCACCTTGTTCTTCTTATTTGGTAAGAAATATAACGATTGACCCTTGGCCTCAGTTATTCATTTAGAAAAAGAAGAAGAAGAAGAACTTATTATTCGGTAGGAAATGTAATGATGGACCCATGGCCTCGGTTATTCATTCAAAAGGAATCCTTGCACATATGTTATTCTTTCTGTTTTCTCTTTGTAATTAAGTTTCCAGAAGATATTCAATAAGAAGAGAGATTATGAGAAGACATAGTCACCATTAAGATGAAAGATGAATGAGACGATCAGCCCATATGATGGATCATATCCCAAGCAAGGTTGATGAAGAATATCTTAGATATAACTGCAACATGTTTTTAATTGGATAAAGAAAGCAAACAATGAAAACAGGGTTTATTTCTTCTCAAATAGAAAAAGGATGATGTCTACCCACAACCAAAACCTTTGTACCAATACAACTACACCTCAATAAATCCAAAAGACTACAAAGTTTTAAAAAAATTAATGTGATTGTTTGAATACTTTCATAAAAATATTGAAATTGTGACCAGCATGTGGAGTCCAATAACTTACATATAAAGTAGGAACAGCTGCAATCACGAGGCTTGTAAACGCTATAGAAGTCTGCATTTATGGTATAAGATTGCATCAGTACTAAATAACTGAATTAAGACAATTTGTAACCATGGAACAAAAACTCGACCGAAACCTGTCGAAACCACTGAGTTAACTCGGTTTCCCAGGTTTCCGAGACTAGTTGAAGGGGGATTTTATAAAATCCTTGGATTCAACCGGGTTTCGATGGTTTCGACCATATTTCGGTGGTTTTGACACATATGCCTATCGAAACTAGGGGAAACTTGGCTCGAAACTTGGACAGATAGGTATTTATGCTAGAAACTGCCAGAAACCATGACAGACAGTTAGTTATGTCTAATATCATTTAAGTAAATGTTTCATTTACTTAAGATATTATTCATAAATAAGCAAATACCGCCTATTTTAATCCAATAAAAATAGTTAAAAAATAAAATTCCAAAAGGAAAAAAAGTCAACCCCCCAATTCGAGAACAAAAACTGGATTTTTGACTGTAAGTGCAATTTTCAACTTTCTAATGCTGGGGTTTTTCTCAAATTTAAAAATTCCATAAATGTCAATATAGCAAAACATTGCTAAAAACCAAAAATGCGGTAAAATATTCATTTGTTTTGATGTCCAAAATATATTTTCATTCAAAGTGATTTTGACAGCATTTGCACACACCAAATTAAGTTTGACCGGTACATAACTCCTTCAATATAAATCAGATTTAAGCAATCTTGGACTTATTGGAAAGCTATCAAAACAAAGCTTTCTAACAAATCCAAGATTGCTTAAATCTCATTTATATTAAAGGAGTTATGTTCCGGTCACACCTTATTTGATACCATGTCCAAGAACAATATACAGTATCAAACTTGGATCAAAACCACAAGTAATATTTTTAGTGTTCTCTATGTGAAACTAATGCAGGGATTGAATTTAAAATGTAAAAAATAGGCAGCACAATAAGAATCAGGGCAAAAAACCAACTTTTGGGTTTCGAAATCAAGGTTCGAGTTAGCCTGGAGAAAGTCCCAAGTTTCGACCGAGATATGGTCGAAACCGAGACGAATTCGTTTTTTGGCTGGTCGAAACCTAGTCGAGTTTTAGAACCTTGTTTGTAACTGATGATTCCATAAATTCGAGATGAAACATCAACTTCCTACTCAATGAAACAAAAAAGCATGGTTCAATTCATTTCTAACGCACAACTAAAAGTACAAAAAATACATATATATTAATTTTCGAAAACAAAGAATTCAACTAAATCTAACCGATAAACAAATCATAAACGAGACGAAAGCGAAAGAAGCCATACAGTGCAAGCAATGAAGGCCAAGAGGAAGAACGCTTGATCAGCCAAGCTCAGCTTCGCCACTGGAACAAACGCCGGAAGAGAAGGCTTTCCCATCACGACATTCAATCTACTTTCTCCTTCACTTTCGAGAAAAAACCCATTTGCAACCTCCCCTTCCGACCCTCGATTCATAGATTCAGATTCAGATGGCTTGACCTCCCCAGTCAAGCAATTTACAATCGAACGAGAGGTCCTGAATCGAGAGTTCACCGCCAGATTCTCAGCTGAAAACGAAATATTAAGAAACATATTTGAAATCCGAACTGGGTATTGCTTCTTTAGACCAGAGAAATCCATCGCATAAGATCTTCTTGAGAAATTTGTAGTGAGGGAAGAAGAATTCGCATATAGTAATGAAGAGTTCATGTTGGAGGCAGGAACGCTTAAGAGGAAATAGAGTCGATTAGTCGTATATATGTGATGGAGATTCAAACGACTACTTCAAAGCTGAGGAGTTCATGCTGAGGTGCAAATTCGAGCCTTTTGATGGAGGAGACATGGTGATGCCATGGAGGTGCTCTGTGTTTACTGATTAATCAAGCTTGGACCCTTTGCAAGCGATTAAATTATTTTGAATAAATTACATGCACCCCCTGGTGTTTGAAACAATAACAAAACAACCCCCTTTCATCTTTTATGTGCACCCCTTGAATTATTGAGAGGCTTACAAATAAGTCCGTCAATTTAAACAGTTAGTTGTAGTTAAACTTTGAAAAATCCCACATTACCTTATAATTTTTCCCATGAATCATTTTACCCTTATAAGGGTAGCCCAAGCCATCTCCCCCAAATAACGTATCACTTTCATTTTTCTTTATTTTTCTCTTTCTTCTCCGGCGAACTGCGAAGAGGAGAATTAACGCTGGTGTTGTTGTTACTGTTATAAATCATCATCGGTGCTCGATGCTGTTGCTGCTGCTATTGAAGAGAGGAAATTGAAGATCATATTGATATTGCTATAAATCACCAAACCGAGCACTGCTCCACTGTGGTTCCAGCCATGGCAGTGGTTCCAACCATGCAAGTCAACAAGAACTGACCAAAAGACCAAAACAGTGGTTGATGGAGACCCAAAAAAATTTGAACGAGAACCGTACCAGCTCTCGATCCATGCTGCTGATGTCCCTTTTTCTTTGCATTTCTTCTCCTCCTCCTCCTCCTCCTCTCTCCCACTCTCTCTTGTTCACTGTAACTCTCTTTCTATGAAACCCTATCAACCTATCCCTTCATCTGTCTCTCTCTCCCCACTCCCACTGCCAGCAACAACTGACAACGGCTGAGGCTGCTAGATTCTCTAACCCTGCTGTCAAGGCTACCATAGAACACTTTCTAAATGTCTTAACCTTGATTAATTTATCCACAGTTAGCGGTGGATTGGGGTGCTGCCTTGCACAAATGGCAAATATTAATCTGTTTTTGAACCCCAGGTTACACTCACTCTTCTTAGTCTTTGATTTTATTATTTTATTTATTTTTGATTTTATTTTGTATTTATTTTAATAGATATGTGATTCCATGTATCACAATACATAAAAAACAATATATATATATATATATATATATATAACGAATAGAAAATCTAGAAGAAAAAAAATCATATTATTTTAACTTATAAAATTATAAATATAAGAAAACAAAATCCAATAAAGAAATTTAATTGAATAGACGGACACAAAGATATATTTCAGACATTTTATTACCGTCGAATTGCGAAACGGATCGGATATTTATCGGTCGGATCGATAGAGGGATTATCATATTTGTATATGATTAATTTTCGAACGGATTTGGATTCTCCTACACAAATACGAACGTGGATCGATTACAAATTTTCAAATATCCGTGGACATCCTTACATTGAATAAAAAAGTTTCTTCTACTTTTTTATCTAGTAAACAATTAAATGGGTCAAGTCATTTTTATCGATATGATTATTCTATATCGAAAAGATTGCCAACTATTCATTTTAAATCCATCTACGTACTAAATCGAAATCGAATTGGCCTTTTAAATGGTTTGATGTTGATTTTAGTCCGAGGCAATTCTATCTCGAAATAAGGTTAAAGAAAGATCCAGTTTCTCTCAAACTCAATTTAATTGTTTAGTTCAACACAATGACGAACAATGCATGCCAACGATTGCTGCCAATAGAGTTGCCTGGGATCCTCTCTCTCCTTCTTGCCTCCCTTCTTCCCCCTCCAATCCCCAGGTTCCCTGGAATTCTGTTCACTCAGTAGCTTAGTAATGTTGTACTCCTATCTGTAGAAGTAGGTGATCCGTATAAATCTGTAATATGTACTTCCATATCTACCAAAAGGGGGGTGGGAGTGGGGGTGGGAGAGACCAGAGAATGAAAATACCATTAAATATTCACATATAAAGGGCGATGTTCTCTGTGCCGCAACGTAGGCTGTGCCCAGGCACATGGGGGTGGGCGCAATGACCACCCTACCCCCCTAAGTGGCAGGTCCATGTGACTGGGTGCAACCTGCGCTGCGGCACAGAGAACATTCCCCCTAAAGGCTATATCCATCTTACCTAATATCTCATCTTGACAACTATGAGTGTCGGTTAAGAATTTTATTTTGGCTGGACCTGGTTGCACTAAAGTGAAGGGAATGGAAATGAAATACAAAAAATAAAAATAAAAATGAATCAAATGAGATAATTTTTACTGACAATAGTTAGATAGCTTATTATAAAATTTGCTAAATCTTACAATTAAACTTTAATGCAATCCAATTTGAATGGAATCATACGATTAGGCTAAGAATTAATTGAAAGTTTAATTACCATATATAGTTGGTAAATTTGAAAACAGCTATTCAACCATGATTGCTAAAGTTTCTATTTTTTTTTTTTTAATTAATTTAATTTTCCTTGCAAAGTAGACAAAAAAACTTGTGTAAAATAGACTGCAAAACTTTCTATAGAATAAATGGCAGAGGTTTCTCATGACAATAAAGTGGGAAACCCATATTTTGTCTGAAGAGTAAGTGTAAAATAGGCCCCACGGCTCATTATGTGAGAGGATAATAGTGGAGATTATTTTTTTTCCCTAAAACAAATAACACACGAGCCTAATCCTACAAGCAAAGCTTCTAGATGAGCCATGCAAACCCCTTACGTATGCATATATGAATGGCTACAGGTGGCATGTGTATAGGGAAGTTATACATTATCGTGGAAAGTTGTCTAAGAAAATGAGAATAGTAATATGTAACCATAGAAATGCTCAATATTCTCACAGATTGTTCTATCTGAACGACTGTAAGTCATTCACATATGTTCACGTACGTGCAGATTCCCTGCTTACATAGTAGTGGTAGTAGTTATCATGTAGTTTTATCGTAGTATGGTAATAGTTATCGATCCAGTCATATATGGAGTAGCAGCTATGGGTTATCGATTGTTGTAATTACTTATTTAAACTACTGTAATGAGAAGATAATAGGCATGGAATTTCCTAAAATTCCTCTTTGAAAAAGAAGATTGTCGACCTCCGAATTACAAATTATGCATTGTCAGTAAACCCACTTATCATACGAGTCCAGATCCTCTACTTCCACCTGCCCGTATTTCCGTGTGCACCCTATATACAGCGGGGCACGCAAAGACCGTCTTTTCCCTGCCCAAGCGGGGGTAAGACGGTCTTTACACGCCTCATTGTGTGTAGGACACACATGGAAGTACGTGCAGGCAGAAGTAGAGGATGTCGACATATCTCTTATCTCTATTCCACCCGGCCTATTCTCTCTAACCATTTCATCTCCTATTTTCTCTTTATCATATTCAAACCTTGTCAAGATAACTAAGAAGGGATCTCATGTGCACGCATCAGATTAATCTGAGAGTTCGCATGGAAAGTTGACCTCGAGGAAAGAAAAAAAAAAAAAAAAAAAAAAAAACAGAAGAAAACTAATGACAATATTAATAATTTTGTCACCACAAATATTGGTTGAGGCAGTGCTTACAGCCTGCCTTACACACATAGTTCAGCAAGTAGTATTTAGAAAGAAAATTAAAAGAAAGACATATTTCACAAGGGACCCTCACACGATTTTCATCAGCAGAAGTATTTACAAAGAAAGAGTAGTAGTACGTAGTGTTAACAAAATGAGAGATTCAAGACAAAGAATTGCCCTCATATCTTAAGAAGTGCTCCCATATCAATTTCAAACTGTCTTCAAGCAACTTATTGATTGGGCCTATTTCCACCAGTCGATCCTGAAATTTTCACGCATTCAGTGTGTCATGAAACCACAGAACCTTAATAGAATGATCAAAATGGAATAAGCACACTGTTATCACCAAAAAAACGCCTGGAAAGAAATAATATGCCACCAACCAAGCATACTAAGAAAATGGAACATAGTTGGGAGGCTATATATCCTTTACTGAAAACAGATTTAGTGTAGGTACACCAATCTGAAAAGTAAAGCCAAAAGAGGACATATTCCTTGAGGGAAGACACATAAGCTTCTAATTAACTCAAAAGGTTAAACAATATTTAGCTGATCAATCCTCCAACCTAGACTGCTCCTTTTTGTTCTTGATTTCTTGGATAAAGCAGTGAGAATTGTCTAATCATTTCAACTTTAGGATGGTAGCCCAAACAAAGAGATGACTAGTTCACTCTCCTCACCCTCCGGTGTTTTGACAATGAATGTTCTAGGTTCATGGAGTAGCAAGAAAGTCTATGAGATGATAACAGATCGTGGCTAGTTCATTGAATGCCCCTCCCCTACCCGGTGTTTGCCATTTGAATGGTCTAGTACAGAAAATATTGATCCAGATTTGAGGCAGAGTGGTAAGAGACATTCCACCAAGTTCTTTATCAGGAGAGGAAAAACAAAGTCATCCCACCAAGTGTAGGAAAAACATAAGAAAGCTTCATAACTTGATTGAATGATCTAAATACATGTCACATCCATAATACATGAATCCGTAAAGACAAGGTTTCCCTTGCTAACTACCAAACATACTGCATACATGCAAGATATTTTCCTGACTCTCCATTAAATCATCCTCCTCGTAAGATCTCTATGTGAAAAATAATAAGCTAATAAAAACAAAATAAACTGTGAGGATTGTAGACCATCCAACAAATTAGACATCATTCTAAGAATTTATCTGCTCACTTTATCTTCCAACCGACCAAAATAGTGGGATATATGAGATAATTAGGATCATCCAACCAGAGATTTTGTAATTCATTAATAAGTTAAAGAGCACCAGGCAATTTTGTGATGAAAAACTGGACTTACCCGTAATAACGTACTTATTCCTGTCATCCCCAGACTAACTTCCTTTGAAACTTCCCCAGTTGAAGCCATGATATTAAACCGATCAGCATCTCTTAACTTGATCCTCATTGATGAATTCCTAAAAGTTTTAGCTTTGGTGTGCCAAACACCAACAACAATGTATCTGTCCCCAAAAGTATCTTTCCCTAGTGGCCATCTCAATCCTCCTTTCACATCTTGATCTATAATTGCAGAAGCAATTAATTTTTTTATGCCATCCATCTCATCGTGCTGAAATAGACAATACATAGTTAGCATGATAAACAATTTCCCTGTTCTCCATATTTAATCTTTCCAGCAAAGCACCCAATTTCTTTCAGGTTTTATTGTCTAAATGAAAAACGAAAATATGTATAGATATAAATTAATAGATATAAATACTTCATAAATTTTAAAATTAATGAAAACCTTGATGAAGATATCATGTTATCTCCCAATGATACAGCACAATCCAAAAAGCCTTAACCCCACTATGTGGGGTTGGCCACACAAATCCTGTTTCACCAATTCCACTCTATCCACCATCCACCTTCATATTTCACATGATGAACTCTAGCAGCAACATCTAGTTGGGATTTCAATGACAGAAGATTAAAGGATATAACAAAAGTTGACTGAAGAAAAAAATAATACTACTTACAGGCAGTTCCTTCAGTATCTTTTTAGTGAATAGCATCAACCTTAGGTCTATATCCTTCTCGGGGCATGACATATCCACTAGCAGTTGGCGCACTGGATTTAATTCAATCTACAGGATATAACAAGACAGATATCAACTTCATCTGCTAAAACAGGTTGACTCCTTCAAGCCCTTTTTTGTTCTTCTTGAAATTCCACATGAGACAACATGTTGAAAATAAGACATTACTTTGAAACAATTTATTCAACAAAAAGAATGACATGAGCAAAACCTCTGAAATTTATTAATGGAATAGTAGAAATATTTCTTTGGATCATCCAAATTGTTTTGACCATTTTAAGTTTGCACAATAAAAAAATGTAGGGTCACAGAAACCACCAATTACAGCCTCACTAAAATAATACATTGCCTAGAAATTTCTACTTTCCAGGCAGTGTTTGGATGCCTGTTACTTTACACTAGGCTCTTTGTGTTCCAGTGGAAATATTTTACAAGAATTAACTTAAAAGGAAAAAAAATAGTATAAAAATAAAAAATCAGAAATTATTGTACTGTAATTTAATACAATAAATTGGAATGGATGTTATATGGTACTTTGTCCCATACAGTTTTTTTGTCCCATACAATTTTTCCGAAAAAAAAAAAAAGGGAAAAGGATAGACCACAAAGCTATACAAAATAAAATCCATAACCACAAGCTAATTTTATAGAATATTATCCACTGAAACAAACCAAACCTAAATATATAGAGGAAATGCATTGCAGAAGAAAGAAAAAAACCCAATACTTAGCAGATACATTGATGTCAAATGTAGAGAGACTCTGTGGCAAACTAAGACTAAAGAAACTAGCACAAGCTAAGCACCTTAGAGTTATTCAAAAAGGGGTGACTAGACACTGTAGAGATAACTGCTTCTTGCATTTAATAAGATGCGCTAAATGAGTGTTAAAAAAACAGCATCCAACACCACCTAAATTTCCAAAGCTGCAATTTACATGCTCCTACTTAGGAGCCAGGTCTAAATCTATTTGAACAGGAAATGTCAAACTGCAGAAGACAAAGACCAGCATGGATGTCCAACAAGAAGATAGGAAAAAGCATCCAGCTTCTGACACATGTATTATTAATAGTACATTACTAATGTTGTTTAAATGCTATTTCTTGTTTTCCTTTCACTCTTTCTTTACCCTTTCATACCAGTGTATTTAATTAAATAAAGGCATTTCATGGCATACAGCCCAATAGAAGGTTGCAAAGAACTTGCCTTGCGGAGTTCTAGTTTTTCCTCCATTTTCACTGCACTGCATTTGCATGACAAGGTTGCATGAGGTCGGCATTTGTCAAAGACCTACATGAAAGAAGGAAAGTTTGAGAAATGCACACCCAACTGAAATAATAAGAGAAAACCATGAGGCTATAAGCAGCGAAAAGAATACCTTCACATGGTAATACTCTTTCTCTTCATCAAAATCAACTCCAATCTTTGGTATGACACCATGTAAAATGTACTCAGCATATGAGCAAGGAATATTTGTGTAGAATGATCTTTTCACTTGACTCATAGCAGTTTCAAGAGCTGATGTTTGGCTGATTGTGTCCAGTTGACTAGATGGCCTCCTGAAACATTTAAATATTGCTATTAATTGGATGGAGAGAGATAATACAAATCTATTCATTAAAAACCAATTTAAATAGTGCTAAGTTAAAATTTTAAAAGCTACACTGCCATAGCATATTAAATCCCAGGGCAGACATGCAAATAATAAAAAAAAAAATAAAGAATCTCTTTTAAAATCAACATTACAATGCCATTTCAAAGTTTAAACAGGAGCAGAGTGAGCCAGAAAGTAATTCCTTATTATGAAAATATTTGAAAACTCTCTAGTTTGAATATTATAATTATATTAAGTTTCACAATAAATTAAAACCCTAAGCCTTCCAATTCGGCAGTGTTTTGAGTCTGAGTACTATAGACATAATACATTGGTCTTTTAAGTGCTGTATCCTCATATGCAGAAAAAAGCACTGGCTTATAGTCAAACGAAGCCTATCTTAGAGACTTCCTTCAACAGAAATCAGCATCTCAAAATGATTTTCAGTCTATCTGATCTGTAAATTTTCACGGAAAGTTTGATGGAATGTTATTACCCATTCATCTTAACATATGAAAGAAAATAAGGTATGCCATGATTCACTAATTTGAGGAATGCATGTACTAGAAATGATAAGTTATCAGTCAACCATAACATCGTTTATGCTGTGATACTCAGAGACAGCAAAGAATAGTAGAACACATCTTGGGTGAGGCAAAAATTCCACATCTTGCATTTTAATCAGCTTATATGAAGTCTCAGTCACAGGTACAACACTTCACTTGAAGTTTCCAGGTAACATAATGAATACGTAGATATGTAACATCTGCAATGACATAAGTCAACATATTAGTTGGGAAACATGTGATGAAAAGATACAAGGATGATCTTACTGGTGGAAGTGAATTTTTCCAAATCTAGCAACAAAGGAAGGCTTTACTTCTTCAGACTCATGCAAATCCATTCCATTCATCATGTTTTGCACAGATGTTTGTAGTTCGTATTGTATCTTCTCTGTGATAGAAACCCATGGGTTTATTTCACAGCTCCTTGTGGGCTCATCAACTCCTAGGTAAGTAAGACAATGATTACCATTAAATTGAATACTCATCAATAAATGGGGCAAATATTAATAAGTTGCAAAAGTTAATTGGCAGTGTCATAGAAACCTTTTGCTGCATGGACACTCACTAAAGCCAGTGGTTTTTCACCAGTTTTACGCTCAAAGGATTCACAGGAAATCGGCTCCAGCAGGAAAGCAGGAATGCGATCATCTGCATAGCCAACTACCCACCATCTAGATATGGCTTGAGGTGCATAAATTATCTTTCCCCTTGACTCTACCTCTTTACCTTTCCTCCTCTCTGAATTATACCTGGTTGACTTCAGATTCAAGTTCCTCTCAAATTGAGGAACAAGCAAATCTGGAGTGGGCGATGCCCTCTCTGAATCTTTTAGATGCCTCTTGTGTGGTGGGATGTATGCCATCGGTAGGAATCCCAAACCTACAAAAATTTAACACTTTTTGTTAAAAGATTAACTTCTGGAGAATAAATATCTTATTCTAAGAGCCAACTCCCCCCCGCCCCTTCCTCTTAAAGAAAGAAGTTAATGAAATGATATCATTGAAAACATAGAAAGTATGATAAACCAATTTGGATCGCCAATCCTAGAACAGGGGAACCAAGAAGCATGGACAAAAACATAAAGTCAAAGGGCCACCAAGAAAAGAATGTGGGAATACTACTAATATGGTAAGAAGAAAGAACTAGTCCCCACCCCAAGTACAAACAAGGAAAAGGAGATTAAGAATGAAAAAAGGCACCACCACCTTTTAGCTCATTGACTGATCTGGACCCTGATTAAACGAGGAGTTCAGCCTGGATGTCCAGACTTCCAACCAACACTGTTGAAGTCTCCAATGTCATGTCACTGAATCTGTACTCCAAGCAGTAATAGTTTAATGATAATCAAATGCTCCATTCCAATCCTCTTTCAAAAGATTTTAACCAGACAAGCACCGATAACGTATTTCACCAAGATTAAATTTTCACCATACCAACAAGAGATGGGGGATTTGAGAGAACATACGAAAACAAAGAACCTAGACATATTAACCAAGAAAAAAGTGTGACACAACAAAGAAAGTGAGTAGTACTGGAACAAATAAAATGCAATTAGAAAAGTCAAAATGCTATATAAGCTCAGGTTCCTTCCACACCCCCCACAACAACAACAATCATAACCTTATCCCAACTAAATGGGGTCGACCACATGGATTCTTGATCTCCAATCAGCTCTATTCAACGTCATACATGATACTAGGTCTACACTATGCATGTCTTTCCTCACCACTTCTCCTATGGTTAGTCTAGGCCTGCCCCTGGCTCTTTTAGTCCCTTCAATCTGAATCAAATCACTCTCCTGTACTGGTACATCCCAAGGCCTCCGTTGGACCACACACCCCACAAGCACAAAAAAAAACGTGTTGAATATTACAAGCCATTCATTAACACGCATGGAAAACAGGAAAAAGATTCAAAGAGGGGGGGGCACTATTGGGGGCTTATGTCATTATTTGTCAAACCTTTTGGTTTTTCCTCACATACTTAACATAGTCTACTTTTATTCTGCTCTTTGTTTTAAACCAAGAACAATATGGAAAATCCCAAAAAAAGTAAAAATTAGCAGGATCACCAATCAAGAAAATTAGTGAAATTGGACACCAGAATTATGCTCACCATTTTCTTCTTATTTTACATTTTAGGATCAGTAAGGTAAAACTGTTATCCACTAATCAACTTCAGCACTCCAGACATCAAGCTCAAATTCCCCAATGATCTCCCACAGCCAAAATCAATCATGTGCTCCAAGCATGAGAAGGATCATATTCCTTTAGAAGGTCAACCACAATATGGACCTATAGTATGATCAGGTCCATTGCAAGCAATATCCAAACAAAGGTTCAACCAGAACATAAATCCAAAAGAATGTAAATGTCCTCTTTTGTCCTTTTCACCATTCTTTTGAATTAGTGAGTTTAACTCCTCCAAAGTATCCAAAAGTTTTCCAGCAGGTCAAAATTCATGTCACTTACTAAATACTTACAAACGGAGCTGTTTGGTAAACAACCCACATAAAAACAGAGAAAGAGAGGGAGAAGATTAAAACTGTTCACAACCCATAAAAGGATGGATCTTAACAGAAAATTTTGTTTATGTAAATGCAAATGTGACAGTCATCTCCAACCACTGAAATGAAACAAGACTTGGTCTTCAGAAAAAAACAGTACTGCTAGAAGATAGAATAACACCGTCACAAAAAAACTTTAAATGAAACAAGGTCTATAGTACTGTACTGCAGCCCCCTTTGAACCCTTCCACCCCCCCCCCCCCTCCCCAAGGGTCTTTTGGACTCCTGCCATATTCAATGTTCATTGAATATCAGCTATTGATGTCAAGGTCACCTTCCCTCCAGATGACTTTTAATTGGTAATTTAAATTAATTACTAGGAAACCCTTTCAAGGAAATCTTACTTCAGTTTCTTGCTTTGGGGATTCAGAAAACTAGGGAAGCAAGCTGAAACCCACAATTATTCAGAAGAATCAACCACCAAAGAATTACTACAAGAAGAAAACCAAATTATTGTGATGATACAATGACAACAAAAGCATAAAAATTAATAAGAACTAACAAGACCCAGAATAAATTTCAAAACAACTACTAAGTAGCAAAATAAACGAACATACCAGGGAATTCGGTGATGGGGAGAATTCACCTTCCGGAGGAGTGACGGCTTAGGAAATGCGAACAGAACTGATTGTTCAGTGTCTCTTCCACCAACACAGTGAAAGATATCTAATAAAGCTGGAAAACCTGGACTTCTTTTCTTGATAGTCAAGAAAAGAATATAACTTTTTGTCTTGAGCAAAAGCGGAGCTGACGATCCGCCGACATTGTGAAACTTATAAGATTTTCATAAGGCGGGTTGGCATAATCTTATTTTTATTTTATTAAAATCGATTTAGTTGTGTTGATGGGAGCTGTCTTAATGGTATGAGTCCAATTACTATGTAGGGACCTAAAGTATTGTTTCTTTAATGGGAAGAAAATCCTAGTTTTTATGCAGGGTTGATCACTGCCATCACCACTATAAATAGTTGTCACTGGCCCATTAAGTGACCTATCTGAGAAAACTTAAAGTTGAGTGGAAGAGGACAGACCAGACCAACACAGTTCGTGTGCAACAGAGATCGTAAAGAATTCAACTTCCACAACCATGGATCCAAATACGCAAAAACAACTCTGGATTTATTTGTATGCTCATTGATCTCCATGAATGTTCTGCATGAGTTATTTAATAAATGGTATCAAAACTTGATCATGGTTGATAAATGGTGCTGCAATTTCAATTGATTTGTTATTATTATGTGAATGTAGGGGTGTCAATACCCAACCCGAACCGGTGAAACCGGCCCGAACCAGACCGGACCGAACTCTTAATGGTTTGGTTCGGTTTGTGGATCCATAAAGGCAAACGGTTTGGTTCGGTTTGGTTTGGGCTAGCCCGACGGTGTACCGGTAGCCCGAACTCAAACCGAACCGACCTAACCCGATAAATGAGTAAATCACTAAATGCCTAATGCCCCATTACCCCCTAAATGTGTTGTGATAGTTTCTCACTTTATCTCATATCCTTTGTTAGTGATTACCCAACCAATTGTATCCATAGGCCATAGGACATAGGATACAAAGATGCATTGTATTTGAAATATTTTATGTACTTAAAAGAGAAAGAGAAGAAAAATTAGCACTAACCGGACCTTACTAGTTATATAAAACCGGTATCAAACCAATATCAACCCGTTATCATAAACCAAAACCGACACGAAACCAAACCGCACCGAAACCGAATATTTCTTAATGGTTTGGTTTCGATTTTTATAAAAGTCATACCAAAACCGAAAAGCCCGAACCGAAACCGACCCGTTGACACCCCTATGTGAATGGATCAAATCGATCAAATAAAAAAAACAAAAAAAAATTCTACAGAGCCATGGCCGAAACAATAGCCTTTTTTTTTTTTTTTTTTTTTTGGTAAAGGGCCGAAACAATAGCCGTGGCCTCTTTGATGGGGAAACCGCAGGTGAAGTTTTTAATCTGGATTTTCCATGGTCATCGGATAATGGGTTTTATGTTCTGGCGTTTGAGGCTAGAATATTGAGCGTCGGAGGACTGTAGTCGTTTGCCGGTGTTTTCCCTAGCCTTTGGATTTCTGTTTTGGCAGCCAATATGGTTGGCAGAAGTTTTTTTTTTTTGGAACCCCAAAATAGATTCTCGTATTGCTGCTCGGCGTGGCAATTATGGTGTTTTTCCGGCCTTTTGACGCCGGGGTTATCGTCGCCGGAGCACGGCGGTCCTTCGCCGGGATCTACCCTGGTCGCCGGCCTTGTGTTTTGGCCACCGCTAAGGGCGGCAGAATGTTTAAAAAAAAAAAAAAAAAACCCAAAAATTTTAAAATTTTCCTGAAATACTCGTTGATGGGTGGAGTTTTTCTAGTTTTTGACACCGGCGTTGCGATCGCCGGAGCGAGGAGGTCCTTCGTCGGAGTCTGCCTGTGTCGTCGGTCCCCGGTTTGGCCACTGCGGCCGGCGGCAGTGGGTGTTTTAAAAATAAAAAAAAAACCCAAAAAGCTTTCGTTCTGGTTTTTGCGTTTTTGGGAAGAAGACGGAATATTCCCGTCTGATTCCCTTAGCTTTTTTATTATTTAGATTTAAAAAAAAAGAAAAAAAAGTCAAAAAGTAAAGTAAAACGGTCAACAGTATTTAAAGAAAAAAAAAAAAAGTTAAAAGATAAAGTTAAAAGTAGATGGGTTTTGCTATCGTGTGCCAGCAGGGGGTTACTAACGTGCACCTGGTTTGACCCGACAACCCGACCCGGTAATCCGGATAGGCGACCCAGATTTTGACCCAGCTCGACCCGGTTGACTGATCAACTCGTTGATCGTTGATCGATAGTTTGACCGGGCTGGTTTTGGTTGGGGTTTGGCCGGTTTTTGTTCTATGTTATCTGGATTGGTTTTGGTTCTCCCGGTTCGGTTATGGTTCACTAAAACAGAAATTCAAATAAAAACAGAAACACAAATTCAAATAGAAACAGAAAATACGTTAAACAGAAACAGAAAAACAGCTTTTCTTTGTTTTTGTAAAAAAAAGGTTTTGATTTACTTTTCTGTTTTTGTTTATATTCTGTGATGTTTTGATCTGTCACAATAGGGAACATATAACTTCTAATACTTAGAAATTTTTTATATGTTTCCAATTTTCACATAATATGATTTTGTGATTGCCATTATGGTAGAAAATTATTTACTGGTTGGATCTAGTAAAGGTATGATGGAACACCTTGCATGTATATTAATTGTTTCATGCTCTTGTGTTCCATAATACAATACGATTCATTGATGGTATACATTGTAATAATATGACATATGTGATGTATATCTCTTGACTCCTTGTTATTGTCACCATGAGGCAATGCTTGTACATTGTGGTGTTCCAATAGAAACACATTTAATATTTGATTTGTACCTCATTATGTTTCAAATTGGCATGATAGAGAAGTTTTATGCATGGTAACACTAAAATTTATTTCAATTGTATTTGTTACATGTCTAAAGAGAATTTTTGAATGAAAATAAAATGAGCCCATTCGTTTTTTTTTTTTTATGGTTTATTATTATTATAAAGTCTATTAAATTTAAAAATGTGTAATAAGTATATAAGCCTATATTAGTTTTCTTTGTTAAAGGCTTATCATCTGTTCATGCCATTGTCAAATTGACTGATCGAACCGGTGGGAGGATGGAATTATGTATTTCGAGCCGGTCATATGATTCGACCAATGGGACAATGTAATTATGAACTTTGTTAAAATTTTGGCTCAATTTTGTCTATTTTGGTTCAATTCAGGCTATGAATTATTGGTAGAAATATTTTTGCTTCAAGATACTATTCATGTTCCATAGAAGCACTTCTGTTTTGGTTGTGTTTTTTAATTAATTGAAGGCCATTTAAAAGCCATTTTGAACTGTTTTGATCCTGATTTTTAAGAAGCATCTTGAATCGGTGAGAGTATAAAATTTGAGTCAAAGACAGACAATTTAATGTTCCATACAGTGTCAGGAACGTGTTAAAGTATACTCTCAATTTGAGAGACAGTAGATTAAACTCCCACATAAAGGTCTGTTTGGTTGCATTTAGTATCCCTTGGCCTTTTAAGGTGTTGTTTTGGGTACATAAAGTAAATTTTGGTACGTATTGTTCATTTTAATTGGTCAATCATTTATGCTTTGTTTTCCCTCATGCTATGTCACATACATGTACGTTTTGCAATATCACATTTTGGACTATTCTATGTGTGGATTCAATGCCATTAAGGTTGTGACATCTAAGTAAGTCACAAAGCGGTAAGTAAATCCACATATGTAAGGAACTCGTGACATTTTGTATTGTCATGAGGTATTATAATCAGTGATGTATGGTTTTAGTTATTTGTGATATTTAGAAAAACACAACCTTTAACGTTTGGTATTTACAAGTTTGCTATTGAGGAGATATTGTTGTTACATATTCTATCGTTTAATATCCCATAAAGTTATCTTATAAATATGTGAAGGCATTGAAGTTTTTTTTTGTAACTTCTATACAAGATGAACATGATGATGTCCATGTATAATTGAAGTTTTGGATCATTTAAGTAGTAAGCTTGGGCTTATAAAGTTACAGATTAAATACTTCCATCATAGTTTTAATGAAACCTACTTGAAAAACTTATAAATGGAATGACCATAAATTGCTTATGGAAGTGAATAAGAAACCATACGATTTTAATTTTGTTCTATTGAAATAATTCCAGATTTGACCTTATGATTATTGAGTTTGACTTCATTTCTAGAAATCGCTTCTGTTGATTGGTTCCATATATAATTTTTTGTCTTGAAAATTATTTATCAATAAATTTTTGTGGATTACTTTCTGTGCTTACAGTCATTATTTTGGAACCTCTACGATGTCGTAATCGTGAATATATTGACTTGTTAGTCTTACTATTATGCACTGTTTTTTTGTCATCGTATTCGACTTGGTTGGGTCGACTCAATAATCCGGCCTGTTGACTTGTTTTTTGGGCCAGTGGACCCGTTGCCAGTATGGTCTTTTGATTTTGACAGATTTTTTGGTCTTTTGATTTAAGACAGAGATTCAAACAGGGTTGATTAGTTCAATAGTGAACAAGTTTTAAATCTTATATTGGAGTTTTCTTATGGTGTCACCATGGGAAGATAGAATTCTATCCTATTATAGGTGATGAATGCATTACACATTGGTTTATATGCAAAACACTTGCCTCTTCATTAATCCTTAGCCAATTTGATGCATCTTTACTTGCTCGTTGGTGTTATACAGTCTGTGACATTCGATTTCGTAATGAGGAATTGCATGTAGCCTATTCTTGATATTGACATTCTGTGATAATTCTGAACGTCACGAAAAGGTTAATTTATGTGATATTTTTGTAAATATATTGGCTATGTGTGTTTTATGATAAAAGCAATCTTGATGAAAATTATTAAAATAAAATGGGCATTCAATAGCAATCCAAGTCTATGGGGTTCATGATTTAAGTAATTATGCTTTCACTCAGTGGGTTAGTTACTTGGATTGTGAGATCATTATTGACTATTCGGATGGATTGCAGCCAGAAAAATCATATGACGAATGATATGCTCTTGCCACCACAGGTGAGTCATCATTTGGTCGATTTCGCTTGACGGTATGAGGGTGACGTTTTGGGCTTCACTACTTTGGAGGTTCTTGTCTTGCCACCACAGGTGTGACCCCGATGACGCCGGATCTTTTTTCAGTTTATGTTTTCCTGCAGTTACTGAAAATAAAACTGGGATGAATCTGATTAATAAGCCCTAATTAATCAGTTGCAGTCATATTATTAGGATATAGATATGACTTCAGTTATTGCATATTTTATGTTTGCTAAATTTTGTGTGATCATGCTTACCAGTTTTAACTTCCCAATTATCTTCCATCAAAATCTTGAATGGTTCCAATTTAGGGAATGGAACGAATTCTTTAATGTTTTTCTGTGGCTATAGTGAGTATGAATTTTGCTATTTTAAAATTGACAAACCTCCCCAGCCATTGGCTAACAGCTCCATTGAACATAAAGGTCTTTATGAAAAGTGGGATGAGTCAAATCAGTTATGTCTGATAGTCATGATATATATTATGGACATGACCATCAAGAAAAGTAACATTCTTATTGAGAGTGATAAGGAACGAAAACTCATTACACCTGTAAACAGAAGATTCATTGTTCATGATGAGCTTTAAAGAACACTTACATGGATTTTGTATTGTTTACACCCAGTTCTTATAATAGTGTGAGTGTGTTTGTGTAGATATATTATAAATTATGTCATGCAAGTTGGGTGAAATTGAGATAAAATATTTAATAGGTTTTCTTGTATATTGTTCAGTATTCTTAGTTTAACAACATTTATCTGAAGATCAGTGGAAGTAAATACTTTTTCCTTGTTTTTTATATTGATGACATTCTCCTTGCCAATAGTGATGTTGGTCTTTTGCTTGACACAAAACAGTAGTAACCATTTTTTTTATAAGAAAATCTTGGTGAAGCCTCTTATGTTTAGGCATTAAGATTCACCGTAATAGATCCATGTGCATGTTTGGTTTGTTTCAGAAGACCTCTTATGAAAGAAAACAGATTCACCAACACTCAGTGAACTCAGATGAATAATACTCTTTGTGCAATTAAGGTTGGTAGTTTAATGTGACCTCAAGAATACATATGAATTGATATTTGAATGATCTTGGAGTAGCACATTAGGTAACTGCTAACATGACCTACAAGACCATATGTGGATATCTGTTGGTGATGACATATGGTGCTATATGTTAAGAGGGTGTCTTACAGACACCAAATGTTTTTCTCTATGCAAGCAGAGTTTTGTGACTTATATGATGTCACTGTTTAGACTCTATGACTTAGGAATTTTTAACTCAAGGAATTTGATATTTATGTTTCCTTGTTAAAGAGAATGTATGTGAGTTACAAAAACTCAGTAGGGTACATTACTACAGATAGTATGTTTGTTGACCCTCTCACTAAAGACTTGACTCCAAAAGTTTTCAGGAGTGTGTCAGTAATATGGAACTTGTTAGTTCTTTTGATGCATTTTATTAGTGGGAGTTTTGGTTGTGTATACAGTTGCAACTAATTTCATATTCTTGTTTTGTGACATTTTATTCTCCAGAATATACATGTATCTTATTATGGTCATTGCTTATGTGTATACACTTGATTAATTGCCTCATAGAGAATTAATTGAGGTCATATGTGGTGTATTTACCTCATTCGGTATACGAGGTTCTAGTCAATACACGCATATCCAGTTGTTAAGTAAATGCATGCAGATTCTATTGTGTACACTTGTTTTTGCCTCCTTAAGATATTTGAGGCTATATGGTGTATTTGTCTCCTATGGTATTTGAGGCCTTCAGTAAATACACGTATATTTTGTTCACTATAAGAGCCTCATTCGGTCTCGAGGACGTGAACTAGTATGTTGGGATATTTGAACCCAGTCCCAACGAGTTTCCTTATGTGAAGTGTTTGCGTTTGGGCGACGCTTATAGTAAATGAGACCTCCAGTTTTTGTCTCATGTGGCTCATTCAGTTTCCGAGCCTGGACCAATTTGGAAATTGGCATGTTGATCATTGTATCATGCATTTTTCATACCACACTCATACTGTACAACCCAAGTCGGTGAGGCCATAAGTACTTTGACGTGTTAGGTCCCATGTCTCTTTAGATGTGACGATCTGCACTGTTGGGTGTTTGTAGTTTCATTTGGACCAATGCATCAGGTTTAAGGTGTACCCCATTCAACACTATCTTTTGTGGTCAACAATCAGTTTGTCTAAACCGGAGAGTCATTTTAAAAAGTTTTTAAAATCAAAACTTGTGACATATGCAGCCCAAGTGGGAGATTGTAAGATTTCCATAAGGTGGGCTGGCATAGTCCCACTTTTATTTTATTAAAATCGGTTTAGTTGTGTTGATGGGAGCCGCCTTAATGGTATGAGTCCAGTTACTATGTGTGGACCTAAAGTATTGTTTCCTTAATGGGAAGGAAACTCTAGTTTTTATGCAGGGTTGGTCACTGCCCTCACCACTATAAATAGTTGTCACTGGCCCATTAAGTGATCTCTTTGAGAAAACTTCAAGTTGAGTGGAAGAGGGCAGACCAGACCAACACAGTTCGTGTGCAACAGATATTGTAAAGATTTCAACTTCCACAACCATGGATCTAGGTACGCCAAAACAACTCTGGATTTATTTGTATGCTCATTGATCTCCAAGGATGTTCTGCATGAGTTATTCTATCAAAACTTCCATAATTCTCAAATTAATTAAAAGAAAAGAGAACGCCACCTGGGTGCTTGCGCCTTGCGGTGTCTGGGAGCGCGAAAGGCAGAAATTCTCTCGGGGGCATAGCAGTCATTCGCGCCCTATGTCTGGGCACAGGGGCAGGGGCAGCGCACTACTCGCCCAGCCGCACAGATAGCATTCTTTCTCCCAAAAAATTAAGGAAAATTATCAATGACAACCCCTCCGTTAGCCCGTTAAATTAATGTCACCCCACTAAGCACCAAAATATCAATTTTAACCAAAAAAATTAATGGAAAAAGCCTTTTAACTGTTTAATTAGTGATGTCAACAAGTTTGATTTTTTTAATAAAATATTTTACCCTTATTACTGTATGAACTGCCTATTCTACCCTTCAAATAAAAGAACAAAACTCATCCCTTCTTCTTCCTCCCACCCCTCCCCCCCCCCATACCCGCTCCTCTTCTGTACTTTACCCTTTTTCAACTCCACCTCCACCATGCCCTCCCCTGCCCCTTTCTTCCCCGGCAATTCTATCTCACTTATATTAGGGTTGTAAAACCGTAGATATTCCATTTTGAAGAAGTGGAGCAACAACCAGTTAACAGATCGCACTCACAGGAACGGACCAGCAAACACAAATCAACCTTAATTGGTCAATGTAAAGAAGAAGCCCTCTCTATGTAGTTCGTTATTATCCAGATCCTGGAATTTTCGGCCAAAGAACTGGGGACAAAATGCTCTTGCTCTGGTTGGAAACCTTTGTTTTAGTGTCTTTGTATTTGAGTGTTCACAGAGAAATGCAAGCAGACTAAAATCCGCCAAAAAAACCCTATAATCTCTTCTTAAGTTCATTGTCTGCTATAACCCTTCTTTTTTCAAAATATTCTTATACATCGTTGTAATGGCGAATTTCCCTTAAATAATTTTTAAAAATGTCTCCTTTTTAGCTGTTATAATGGTAGAATAAAACTTCTAAAAAAAATACAAAATTCCCTTTTTAGCCGTCATAAAGCTAAATTTAGGATTTTCCAACATACATAATCGCCTTTTTAGCCAAAAAGATCTTGTCTAGCACTCTGTCCGGGCTGCATGTGCAGCGCTAGACTGAGTGAGGCATGAAAAGACCGTCTCACCCTTGCCCCCTTTTTAGCCACTATGCTATTGAATTGGGATTTTCAAAATGCTTAGTATTATATTTCACGCCGTTATGATGACCAAATTTCCAAGAATAATATAGAATCAGTTTCTTCTAAAGAGGATGCTCCTTGTTGTGCCTCAACCTCTAGAGAGGTGGGACACATCATACTAAGCATTCTAAGTTCAGTAGATTCTGTCGGCCGATCTCTGACCCCAAAACAAATCTTTCTCCATAGGAGTCCAACCGACGCATAGTTAGTTTTATCAGACTCTATTAGCCAATAATAGATATTCAAAGACCATAGATCCTCCATTCAAAGTATGTCTAGACTATTTCCTCAATATGAGGATATGTAGGCAACTTGATTAAGTGATGCTCAAGTTGAGAGTCAAGTTAGAGAGGCTCGGAGCTGGCGCAAAATAAGAAGAAGCTTCTTATCGACGAGCGATAATTTTGAATTGAGCGTAGTACGATGGCCGCTCAACCCCAGGCCGCAGTAGAGGATCCAAATCCATATATTAAAAAAAATAAAAAAACAAAAATGGATGCCATTAATTATCTATAATTGATTATTCTTGTTAGATTATTAATTTTTCTAAATTTCAAGTACTGCTCCGATCAACATTATTAATAGTTTTTCTCTCCACATATTTGGTGGCCCAAAACAAATAGTTGAAGAACCCAACAAGGCCAAGGATGGCTAGCAACCAATAGAAACGGTCAAGATGATTGTGATTCAAATCGTTTCCTCCCAACCATCCAGTTTCTCCGGGATGATGTGCGGTGTATCTGTTGACTAGTTCCACAAGAGTAGAGCTTAACAAGGATGACAAGCCAAGTATACACCAAAAAATGGCAGTTCCCAAGGACTTCATCCCCCTCGACGCCTCACTATTGAAGAACTCAAGCAAACCAACATATGTAAACACATCGATGATAACAATAGCAAAGAATTGAAATCCAAGCCACAAAACAGACATGGGCACCACCACATGATCAGCTCCAACTCCAGCTCCAGCAGCTACGATGCTTTTCCTTTTCCTCTCAATCAGTGCAGCTATAGTACCTGCTAGTGATACCATTACGAAGCCAACGCCGACCCGTTGCAAGTGGGTGATGCCAGTTCTATGTCCTGTGATCTTGCTTGCAATTGGCACAAATAAGCGATCATAGACGATTAAGAAAATTGTTTGGAAAAATATGGGGATGGTGAGAAGAGAGACAGGAGAGACATTGATTTTCCCAGATGCTAGCTTGGTGTTCATAGTGCTTCCTTGTTGAATGGTAAATGTCAAAAGTTGTGGTACAGGAATGTAAGCAAGCAAAGCACTAAGGAAGATTGGTAGCATTCGAATTATGATTTTCATCTCCTCTACTTGGGTCACAGTGCAAAGAGACCAATTATTATTAATACTCCCTGTCGTTGTTGACCCATTTATAATTGCAGCTTTGTCTAGGAATCTGGAAAATCAAAAATCAAAATTCATAGCTAGCTAATAAGTAAAAATAAAATTCATGGGCTGGGCTGGGCTGGGCTGGGCTGGGCATGCACTTACTTGAGACTCTTTGTCTGTGAGAGTATCTCCCCTATTTTCTCTTCACCAGGAGATTCTTGATATAATTCTGCTTCATTTTTTGGTGAGGGAAGATTTCTTTTTCTAAATGCAGCTACCAAAACCTGAAGTAGGAATTAATTGGATCAAGATGAAAATATAGAATTAATTAATTACCACGAAAAAAAAAATAAAAAAAAATAGAAGTTTTATTGAATTCAACCTGTAACATCCGAGTAAGGGGGCTGCCTCTTGGGATCTGATAACGGTAGGATTTAAAACCAAGTGAAAGCACAATAAGTCCAAGTAACATAACAGCTGAAGTTAGAGCGAGACCTAGGGTCCATCCTTTGCTACTCTCAATCCATACTATCAGGGTTAGACCCATGACGGATCCACCTGAAATGCAGACGTTCAACCAGTTGAAGTAGCTAGACTTGCGGCGGCGGCGCATGTTGATTATATCATCATCATCATCATCATTATCATCATCAAACTGGTCTGCACCAAATGGTGGGAGGTTGGCTCTTAAACTGCCTTCTCCTATCGCTATAGTGTATAAGGCTATATACAATACAGCAGCTTTGGGGCCATGGACTTGCTTGCACTCACTTTGTTGCCCAGAACCAGAAGTAGTTGTGTCGTCGCATGTTGGTGGTCTTAGAGATGGAAGATATGCTTGCAATGTAAGCATCACAAAACCCTACAAAAATCCAATAATCAATATATTTTCCCTGATGATGCCAGGCCGTCTCACACTGTGGGAGTTGGAGGTGGTAATGGACCGTTTCATTACATTTGTTTTTTTTTTCTTTCATATTTTAAATTCTTTCTCATTCTACCACCTCCTTCTCCAATGACATGGATTTGACTTTTCGCTGCTGCCATAATGGTGTGGAGAATAGCTAGGCCTCCTTGCTATCTCCCCCAAATAAGGGTGCAAATCCGTTCGGTTCTGATTCGGTTTCAGAGAGTGTTGGTGTGAACCAAAATTGAACCAAATTAGTTTGAAAATCGAAACTCAAACTGAATCTGCTCGGTTACTGTACTTATTTATATATTATAAAGTATTATTATATTAATATATATATATATTATTATTTTATATAATTTCTCTTCCTTTTGTGTGGACTAAGGATGTCAACTTGTTGGGCCGGTCAGGCTTAGCTGGGCCTCACCGTGCTTAAAGCTTGCATGGTAATTAATATATTAATTTTACTTTTTTGATCCTTATCTTATTCTCAAAAATTATTTGATGAAACTTTTTCAGTGAGTCTAAATTTATCATTTCACATAAGAATTGGATTAAATGATTTTCAACTCTTTGGATATATATTTTTTTAATTTTGGCATTAAGTATTATATTAAATAACTTTTAAAAATAAAACAATAGACATAAAGATAAGATTATAATTGATTACAAGAACCAGATTTTCAATTTAACAAACATGCATGAAATATATCAAACATAATGTTTGCCAAAAAAAAAAAACAAAAAAGAAATATACCAAACATATAATAAATAAAATGTGAGGGTTGATAATTTCAAATAGGTGGGAATCATAAACGTTTCTCGGCCTTTATCGATTCCAATTCCTTAAACAGTGCTCCTTACTTGATGGGGCCGGGTTCTATTGTCATATATAATGAGACTAGCTTAGGTTCAGATACGAGAAGAGAACCATCTGGCATGCCTCTTAGGGGGGGTTTTCATTCTCTCAAATGCGGTGCACTGTCGAATACACCACACTTAAGAATTCAACCATAAAAATATGGACAGTGATGTCTTTTTATCCTTTCAAGTGTTTGATAGACGGTTGAATTCTTTATTGGTCTTTCGTTTCTTTCATGACCAATATAAGGCTAACTTACACAAGAACGTTACCTATGGATAGCTGATCGCCACATGTCTGTCTCTCCTACAGGCGTTACAAGAAAACTGTTTCAAGAACCCTCTGTGTGCCTACTGATATTTCATTGACAGCTATTTACAAATGGTAAGATCAGAAAGGTTCCAAACAGCATTTGGGGCCCGGGGGGTTTGAATCTGAACAACTAGACCAAGAAAGTAGAATAATTAATCCAAGATTGCTTAAAAAAATAAATTTGCAGAGCTTTTGATGACGTTTCTACTAGATCTTCTTCTTCTGATGAAGTATGGGCAATGGGATTGCTCTTTAATTACGAGTTTCCAAATAAGAGGTTGAGAGAGAGAGAGAGAGAGAGAGAGACTTACAAGGATAACTAGGGGAGCAAAAAGAAGCAAGGTTTTGAATCTAGTGAGATAAGAGTCGGAGATGAAGGCGCCGAGCAAAGCAAAAGCGCAGGTAGTACCGAAGAAGTTAGTGACGGTGGTGGACGCAGTGGCAACATCCATATGCATTGTACCACGAAGATATGTCACCAAGTTTAGAAAGGTTGGTGCATACGACATGTTTGTCATCAACACCATAACTGTAACAAACAACAACAACATATATAAGAAACAAAAACAAAAAATAGGATCTGATTGATTTAATTGGGTTTAGATCGAGGGCTTTCGCAGCTTACAGCAGATGAACAATGCAGCTTTGGCTCCACCATGCCTGTCTTTGTTGATGGGGTTGCCCTTCCAATCCTTGAAAACCTGGACACCCATGTTGGTGTTGGTGTTGCTCTTGGAGAGATGTTTTTGAGAATATATATATGCCTCACTTTTTCTTTTTTATGAAAGTATAGTTACACAAATCACACATCAATCCCAAAAGGTTAACCGATTTTGAGGACCGTGGAATGCCGATTCTATTCTCTTCTCTTTATATAAAGATGATGAGACACTTTTTACTGAATCAGTCAAAGAGGCCGGGTAACATTAAATAGGGATATTGAAGGAATGAAAATTTGGAAAAAAATGATTAATTATTTTTGGCGTTGATATGGAAACAGCTAAGCAGACCATGGTTCGTGATCTCGGTATCGCCTGGATCAGATCGGATCGGGATCGAAACTCCCGATATGGATCGGGATCACTCAAACTCAGGTAAATATGACACTTTTATCCCTGTTTTCTTATAAAAAAAACTATATTTTTTTACATTTTTACCCCTGTTCCTACTGTTGGATAAGACCGATACCGATCTGATCCGGCCAAAATCGGCCAATCCAATCCAATACCTAAAACCATGAAGCAGACAAACAGACCAATCACCAATGAAGGGAGCCCGACTTTGAAGTCTGCTTGGATCATTGGTCAAACTAGGTTCACCCATGCCTAAGACTTGCAAGGGATAAAATGGCTCGGCTCTTTATCCCCTCAGTTTCCTCAATTCCATCTAATAGGGAGGCGGAAATGACCACCCTACCCCCTGCCTAAACACACTGCCTGGGTGGGGTCCACCTCCCTCTATTAGAGGAAATTGACGGGCAGACAAATTGAGGTGATTATTTTCCTAAAATGACTCCGCTCTTGACTGTATCCAACAAGCCCAACTGGCCTGGCCGGATTGACTTGAATTAATTTCCTACTTACTCAATTGCAAAAACTCATGAGTCATGAAATTTGGACGAGTTTTGGGTGTATCAACTCATTGATTTGGTCGGGCCAAGTTAACTAATGGACCATGAAAACAAAAAATAGATTTCCTATTGTTTTATACTTAATCTTCCTTGATTACGTTTTTATAAAATATTTTGCATGCTCCCCACCTCCTTTAGGACGTAAATTTTAATTCTTCATTTTAATTCAAATAATTTTAAAATAACTCAGTCTTATCCCAACTAAATGGGGTCTGTTACATGGATCCTTTAAAAATCCAAAGTAGAAAAAAATGAAGTCTTCAAAAAAGAAAAGGAAAATAGGAGAAATGAAGATTAAAAATGAAGAAATGAAATAAGAAAAGTAAGTAATGGAGGTCCTCATAATTTTACTTTTATGGGGGAAATCATAAAAGGAGTTTGGTAAGAAAAGAAAGTATGCATTAAAAAACTATAAAGTCAGATACATAATCATCCATGTCCGCCTTTTTTTTTTCTCCACGCAGTAACCACAAGACGATCAGCTGGTTCAATGTAGTACCAATCTTTTTTTTTTTTTTTTAAATACAATACTAAGCAAAAGATTTTAAAAGAGACTTATTAATGTCTAATAAAACTGAAAAAATCTACCATGGCCAACTGCATGACTCGTGGCTCACCCATGCCAGCCAATACCTCAGTCCAACATTTGGGAATTTTTATCCTCTCCTGTTACAGCACGGTGCTGTAATGCATCGTGTGACAGTTGCAGAGGCCATGTGCACCATGTGGGGCCCACTGTGCCACATGGCCTCTGCAACGCCACACGATGCATTACATCACCGTGCTGTAACAGGAGAGAATAACGATTCAACATTTGGAAATTAAAAAAACGAAAGACTCATCCACCCCTCTCTCCCCCCCTCCCCCTCCCCCTCCCCCTCCCCCCTTCCCCTCTCCAAAAAAAAAAAACAAAAAGAAGGCATATTAGAAAAACACTCCATTTCTGAGAAGCCAAATAGACTTGGTGCTTTCTTATTTTCAAACTACCTACTTTTTATTTTGGTAGATAAGTATACGACTTACTTGTGCTCATGAGTTAATTTTGCTAGCAACTTGTAGAGGACTTTATATGGGGTTAGGACTTGGGTTTTGGACATCTTCTCTACAATATAGACTGATATGCACAGCATCAAATATGCTAACGTTGCTGTGTATTACGAAGAGAACTGATGCTCAGGTAAAAGCAATACAACTCATTGTCTGGTTCAAGGTAACAAATAAGATTTTCGGTAGGGGTAGTAGATCAATCGAAGTGATGCCCTAGCAGGCGCAACCACATCAGTGTTTTTGATTATTTTGGACTGAAACTTAACATGTAACAGGGGATGGGGCCAACCTGCTCACAATTTATTTTACGTTCTATTTTCGCATTTTACATCAAAACAAACATAAGCAAGCATATGGTATTCCCATTAAGCCTTATCATAATTTCTATGGATTCAATCTTGGAACTGCATATCCATACCGAAGTGAAATGTAGGGTACATTGTAAGATATTTTTACTTTAAAACATGGTATCCAACTAGACAGCCCCAGTAAATTCAGGTATCATTTGCCAATAATTTTCTTATGCATGTATGTCCCATCAGAGAAAAAAAAACAAGTTACACATGATAAAATATATATATTACATCTCTACAATGTTATTCAAGAATTTTTGCAATGATCTCTTTTTGTCATACTTTTGCATGTATAGAAACTGTTAATTGACATATATCATGTCAAAATCTATTATTATTTTACATGTATGCCAAATTCTTCAACAGACTTCTTCCAATAATCATGCCAAGTTTTACCTGAAAGTCTTGTGTACTAGTCTTCCCCCACCTGAATGCACTATGGCAGTACATCGAGGTCTACTGCAATTAACGTACAAACTGTATGTATAAACCTGCAATTAACATACAAACTGTATGTATAAACCTCACTCTCAGATGCTTTCCGACTTTTAATGCATGGACACTAACACATACAGGTACAGACATGTACAGAGTATCTTTTACTTTCAGGTATCCACTGGAATTATACTGCTTGTATAGTGAATAAAGGACAATGTTTTTTTTTACACAGTTCATAACACTACTAACAAAGGGGCAGAATCCAATGTACGTCTTGATTTTGCAAAGTCCTGGCAGGATAGAATGGGTCAGTCCTAACCTTCGGCAATTTTTGCACGAAGTGCCTGCCTTCAAACTCAAACCCGCATTGGTATGCTGGCAAGCCAAGCTTTTACCATCACACCAAGCAACAGCCCCTGGAGTCCATAACTATGGTATCCTATTACCAGACTAGCTTTTGGGTTTACAAGGACCTAAACCAGACATAAAGCACTTGAGCTTACCCAAGCTATGGACTGGTTCAATGCCATATTGTATGGCTTTAAAGTTTAAAAGACTGGTAGATTCTGGTTTCCGATCAGTCTCAGGGGACAGGCTTGTCCAATGCAGGGTCACCCCAACCCAGCCTGCCATGCTCATTGCATGGTCCAAGCCGCAAATCAGCTTAAGATATGTCAAATAATATTGGGTACAAAATGCCCCCATGCTAAACAACATGTCCAAGCCTGGGATAACAAGTTGTATAATAGATGTACATAATTTACATCACATTAATGACGCAGAAAATTTGAAGCTAACTCATCACAAAGAATAAAACTCATCCTTGAAACTGTCAGCTTAACTGGTAATTCCAGAAACATATATTGGGAGAGAAATTTGATTAGTTAATGCAAGGACTAAATAATTTAGGCCTCACCGATCAGCTTAATGCCAACACTAAGGAGAACATTAGGGCAGATATTCATTGTTGAGGAATACGTTTGTATTCGAGCTCTGAACGTGTTTGCTGGAGTAGTATTTCTTCAATAGCATCGACAAAGCCTGAAAGATTGTGCCGCACATTCACATCCAGGGAGTTCACCAATTCCTATTTATAAAAAATGAGAAATCATCTAAATGACCAACAAAACCTATACAAATAAGATGGATATTCAAGTGAAAACAGAACTAGAAGCAGTTTTCTTGTCTGTCACATATGGTTTCAAACAGCTTTGGCCATTTAATGAACTACTCTCAGAAGGCATGAATGGAATTTGACCAGACCAAATTATACCTGAGCACATCCTAAAGACCCGAACCATATGTTTCCCATACCCAAATATACTAGAGTGTTGATCAAATGGGGCAGGGACTTGAGTTGGATTCTTAGCTCTGAGTACTCTATCAGGAGCTCTTGTAGGTGCTATCAATTAGAATAGCCAGGAATTTTATTTAATTAAGGGTGAGTCTACTACTTGTATGGTTCCCATGTTCTTAAAACTTTTCCTTGTCCATTTATATTCGTCCTATAAAATGTATAATCCCTCCTTCTCATCCTCTTTGTCCTTCCCATCCTACAATCCAACTTCCAACCAAATTAAGCGAGTAAAATGAACCATTTACTCCAAAACAAACAGCAGAGATGTAAGCAACTCATCCAACTTCAGCACGGGAACCGCAGAGATTTCTGAACAAGCTGAATTTTTGCATTTGGTGCATTGTCCCTTCCATGCTATTTCAGATATATAAAACAAACAAAATAACTTCCGTATATAATATATGGGAAAAAGTTCTCTGTCCGGGAGTGTGGCCTACGCCAGCACTCCCATGAGTCTATCTCTCACCTCCCATGTGAAAAGACACCTCTGCCCCCTTGTTTTAAGGAGGAGAGAGATAGACACAAAGGAGTGCTGGCGTAGGCCACACTCCCGTGCAGAAAACTACTTCCCATAATATATATATGGGTGCATCTTGTTGTCACCAAAATGGTGAAGTGAGAAATTGTAACATTCTTTTGATTGTCTTTTGTCTTATTCCCAAAAGTTATTCAATGTAGGGGTCAAAAGGGGTTTTCAAAATAATTTGAAAATGATTTGTCAAAATATCATTATTAAAAGTTGCACAGTTTTCAAGTAGACATGTGAAGCGACAGGATTTACCCTCTAAGGCAAACTCGAACTCAAACCAGGGAAAAACCAGTGGGAGATCGATTGCAGCAGGAATAATAAAATAAGGGAGAACAAAATTGAATAACTAAATTTTTTTATTGCTCTTTTCTGTTTACAAATGAAAGAACATAAAAGGCTAGGGAAGAACAAGAAGAAGGGGATATGGAAGGGGGAATAGGGGACTCTCTCAGTCCAGGGTCTCTCACCCACGGTCTCTCACCATCACTGCCTCTCACAGGCTCACAGCTTGAATCATAGCTCTATTTTCTTCAATCTCTGTCCCTTTCTGCTCAACCACATACACTTATTTATAATCATCTCATCAATGGTTACAAAATTAGCAACTCCCAATAGCGTGAGGAGATTGCTTGGCTGCCAATAAAACTGAAAAAAGGAAACTAACATAAATATAGAAACTTGCTGGAAAATAGAAACTCTACCTATTGACACAATAACAATACAAGAAAATAGAAACTAATAGATAGTATCCTAACAAATATTGGCAGCATCTCATCCAAGCCAGCTGTCGATATTGAGCCGAGCAACACTATTCACGTGAACAGTAACTCGTGGTACTGTTCACGTGAACAGTGTTTTTATTTTTATTTTTTGAATTCAGTCTTGGTCTTCTTCATGCTTCGATCTACATCACTCATTGAAAAAAATGCCAAAAAGTAAGGTTACGACTTTCTTTTCACCAACCTTGCTTACGAGAAGATTTTCCCTATAAAATGAAAACTATAAACGGACTGAAAGTACACGGATTACAAACAAATTGATACTTAGAAGGATGGCCGACAAAGGCACTATAAAACACAAATATTACAAATATCAGGATATTTAGGAAGATGGTAGACAACAAGGCACGATTCTCTGGTGGAGGCATGTTTTTGTAAAATCAATTTTAAGGCTGCTGGAATTCGTTAAATAAGATTTTACAACTAAATATGGATCTAACAATATAAGACTAATGCAACTCACCTCAACTGTGCAGAGAAAGCTTAATGAAATTCCCTTTGAATGATTATCTGAACTCTTGAGGGATATCAGCTTTAATGGCAAATTTGACAATGGCCAACCTTGAGAAATCTTTATGAAAGCATCTATTCCACCAACCATATGAGCTGTTAGTGTGTCATCTTTGTCCGAATATTCAAAGGAGTGTCTGCAATAGAGGTATTGTTGTTGAGTACAAAAGCTTAAAATGCATCAAACTAGTAACACTGATAATTTCAATTACAACAACTTTGATGATAATGATGGTCTAAAGAAAAGGTGGTGATTTGTGAAAAAATCGTTATGTTAGTGAAAGTAGCAAAGAACCATGCTCTTCATGTTCTGCTCTACATTATCAGATGATCCTGAACATCTAAATAATAATTTGAGTTTTACTTTCAGAAAGGAATGGCAAAATATCCAGCGAAGGGTCCACAACCAGATGGTTAAGGTCATCCAATTGATTGGCTGGACCCAAAGATGCCTGTACACAGAAGATTTAGGAGAACCTGACGCAAGTATATTTTTGCTATTTAAAATATGTAATTATAATACATGATCAATAACACTGGAAGACAATTGAAGATCGTCTCAAAACAATAATGCACCCAATATCATAATTAGTTAAATCTGAACTAATTTAGTATAAAGACAGTTCAATAATCTGTGTCATGCAAAAAAAATTAATTTAATGCACATAGATCGATTAGGTTCTATATAGTAAAATAACGAGGGTATCAATTATTTCTAGTTATAATAGTCAAATAAAATCGTACTTCTTGTAATATGGGTTCAAGGGTAAAATTGTCCTAGGGGTAATTATGTCCTTGTACCTATTCTAGAATGTTCTCTATCATATTATAAATAAAGCATGGCTATGATGACATAGATCAAGCCAGTATTCACGGAATTCCACATGGTATCAGAGCAGGTAGGGGTCACGGTATCAAGTCCCCCTGGGTGCGAGCAGGTATTAAAAAATTATTTATCCACCTATGTCCCCCTTTGGATAGTCCGCTGTGTTAGAGCTCCTATATGATATACATATTGTTTCCTTCCTTTCCTACAAGGTCGACCTTTTACAGGAAGCGGTTTCTACATGGTATCAGAGCCAAAAATATTCTGGGAACATGGGAATTGAAAATTTTTCCTTTTTTTCTTTTTCTCTCTCTCTGCTCCTTTGTGTTTCCGCCCTAAGGCCAGCCACCACCACCAAGCTCCTCCATCTTCCGCCAGCCCTCCGCCACCACCAGCAACCCTCCGCCACCTCCGCCAACCCTTCTCCACCTCCCGCCAGAACCCCCACCTCCTTCCGCCACCACCGAGAGCCCTCCCAGGGCTTTCCCCCTTCTTCCGCCACCACCGCAAGCCCCCCACCTCTCACCTTCCTTTCTTTCTCACGAGAGGGTCGCTCTCACCTTGCCGTTAATTTTTTCCCACCCTTGGTGGTGAGTTGACTCCCACTAAGGGTCCTTTTTTTCCCAACGTATGATTTAATTATTTTTGGAGGCCTTGTTTTTTGAGTTCTGCGATTTTTTATTTCCAGCCACCATGCCTGACGCTTCGGAGATCACCTCGGCTTCTTCTGGTTCTGATGGTTCGTCGCAACATGATTTTATTCCGTTTCCTCTAAACACCATCAAGTTAAATGGAAGCAATTATCTTATGTGGTCTCGTTCCTGTTTATTTGTGATTGGTTCTCGTGGCTTGTCTGGCTACATCACGGGTACCACAGTCAGGCCTACCGAGGTTAGTTCTGCCCAGAATCGCTGGATGAATTTTAATTTCTTGGTCATGTCGTATCTGGTTAATTCGATGGACCAAGAAATTGCTGGTCGATACCTCCTTGACTCGGCTGCAAAAATATGGAAGACAGCCAAAGATACTTATTCTCAGGTTGGGAATGCTGCCCAATGCTATGAACTCCGTCAAAAAATTCACTCTACCAAACAGATGGAGTTAACACTTTCTCAGTATTACAATACCATGTGTACAATGTGGCAACAGTTGGATTTTCTGGGCACCTTCACTACCACCATTGATGTTGATGCCATGGCCTACCGAAAGTGGGAGGATGGTTTACGCGTCTTTGATTGCTTGGCAGGGTTGAATATTGAGTTTGATCATATCCGGTCAAATATTTTGAATCAGGAACCTCTCCCAATTCTTGAACAGGCCTATGCGATCCTTTCGACTGAGGACAGTCGACGAACAGCCATGGTTCACCCTGTTACTCAGGAGCGATCGGCTCTTATTTCCGATTCATAGTCTTCCTGTGGGGGCTCTTCCCGTTCTGCTAGTACTGATCGGTCATTTGGTGATTGCCCTCCCATTAAATGCGATCACTGTAGGAAGGAATGGCATACGAAGGACCGCTGTTAGAAGCTTCATGGTCGCTCTGCAGACACTCGCGGGTGTGGTAGGGGTGGTTCTAATCGGTCCAATAACACCCGTGCTCATTAGGCAACTACTAAGGACCAGCATGATCATTCTCTTTCACAAGTTATGGCGGATTTGCAAAATTTACGAGATATGGTGACTCGTTTGGACATGTCTTCTTCGACATCTGCATCTCCTTCCATGGCTACCTCAGCTTCGTCTCTGCCTACTAATTGTTAAGAATAGTTGTATCAGGGGTATATATGTACATAACCCCTCTTTTGTGTATTCTTTATGTCATTTGTATAAGGCCAAGGGCCTGCGGGTAATTACATATTCTTTTCAATATAAGCATGTTAGTCTCTTGTTTTGAGATATAACACACAAAACCAAAACCATGGCTGCTCTCTATCTCTTCCTTCTCTTCTCCTTCTTCCACCCTAAATGCTAACATGGTATCAGAGCTGATCCTGCTGTTTGCAAGTGTTTGAAGGAAGTTTGGAGTGTGAAGAAGGTTTTCTTTCACTTGGTTGCTGTTGCTGTTTGAACGTCTGGTTAGGTTATCTTCTCCAAGTTGTTTCTCTTTGGTTTGGAATTCAAATGGAGTGCTTCTTAGTGCTCTAGTTTCGTTTGGGGATCCTCTTTGATCTCCTTGGCTTCTCTCAAGCTTTTTCCAAGCATCCATTCATCCACAAGGAATCTCGTGGTGGCTGTTCTGCCCAGAATTTCCGCCAGCTTGAGTCTAGATTGGCACCTTGGTCTTCAATAGGGCTTTGTTTGACCATTGTTTATGGTCTATTTGCATCGTTTTTTTGGTAAGGAACATTACTCATCCCTACTCCGCTGCTGTTTGAGCAATTTCTGAAGATCTACAAGTGTTTTTAAGCCTTTTTTGGCTATTGTTTGCTCTGTTTTGTGCCTACTGTTTTGAGAGATATCTGTTTGCTTGAAGTACTACTGTTTCCCTATTCTAAGTGGTTGATTAAAGCTTCAATATGGGTGAGAAAAATGTTGAAACACCCCTGCCCCTTGTGGAAACAGCTCCATCTCTCCCTTCTCACTTTGAGAGCCCCAATATCCAACTTCCTATTGCCAAACTTGAGAACCACAACTAATTGGATTGGTCCCGCTCCATGAAATTGATTCTTCGGTGTAGGGGGAAGATGGGATACATCAATGGTAGCATCAAGGCCCCCCTTCCTACCGAACAAGGGTACTCCAAATGGGACACTGAGAATTCTCTTGTGATGGCCTGGCTTCTTTTCTCCATGAAGCCTGAGATTGGAAGAAGATTTATGGGCAAGGAGATTGCCAAAGACATTTGGGACAATGTGGCCCATATTTTTGATCAAGTTGGGGACTCTACAAAGGTGTAGCAAACTTCTCCAACAGATTGTTAGCCTTCGCCAGGGTGATAGAAGCATCTCTAACTACTACAGTCTTGTTGTGGGCCTGTGGGAGGAGTATGACCACTATAGAGATCTTCAGTTGTGTCCTGATAATGAGGTCAAAGTGCACCGGTTGTTTGAGAAAGAGAGGGTCTTATTTCTCCTTGGAGGCCTCAATTCTGACTTTGAGCCTCTTAGGGTACAAATCCTCGGCCGCCCAAGTCTTCCCTCACTAGAGGAGGTGTGTGGATATCTACAGAGTGAGGAGACCCGTAGGGGTGCCATGGGGACTGCTCCCACTGTTATGCACTCTGCTCTTGTTTCTTCCACCCCTCAAGACTCCACTAAGGGAGCTGATAAGGGAGCTGCAAAGGGTCGATTCTTATGTGACCATTGTGGCAAATTTGGGCATACGAAGGAATTTTGTTGGGATCTCCATGGGAAGCCCTTTGCTGGTTCATCTGGGGGACTGAAAGGGCAGCGAAAGAAGGGGCCCAAGGCTCATGTTAGAGTCATTGAATCTGATCCATCCTCTCTGTCCAAAGAAGACATTGCTGCATTTCGCCGGATTGTGGCCCATCTGGATGGTTCCTCTGCTACTCCTCCTTCCACCGCACTACAGGCATCTTCCTCCTCCGGTACCACACCTTGGGTCATTGACTCAGGTGCCAGGGATCATATGACTGGTAGGTCTCAGCTGTATAATTCCTATTCTGTTTGTTCTGGGAAAGATAAGGTAAAAATTACTGATGGTTCCCTCTCCTCTATTTCTGGTAAGGGAAATATCCAAGTTGCACCATTTTTACCCTTGAAGTCTGTTTTTCATGTTCCCAACTTTGCCACTAACCTCCTTTCAGTTAGCCAATTGACTAAATCTTTGAACTGCTTTGTCACCTTCTTTCCTACCCATTGTCTTTTTCAGGATTTGGTGACGAGGAGGGTGATTGGCAGTGGTCGTGAGGCTAACGGCTTGTATGTTTTGGAGACTGGTGCTTCCCCTGTTATGCAAGCTCAATCCTATGTTTGTGGGCAAGAAGGTGGACGTACTCAGGAGGATATTTTGCTCTGGCATCGTCGTTTGGGACACCCTTCCTTTTCTGTTATGAGGAAACTGTTGCCACATTTATTTACTTCTTTTCCTGTCACTCATGTTTTTTATTGTGAATCTTGTCTATTTGCCAAAAGTTGTAAAACAGTTTATCCATCTAATGGTAATAGATCTACTTCACCCTTTCACCTTATCCATACTGATGTTTGGAGGCCTTCCCCTGTTACCTCTTTGCGTAGCTTCCGCTACTTTGTTTCTTTCATTGATGACTTTTCTCGGGTTACTTGGGTTTACCTTTTGAAACATAAGAGTGATGTCTATGTTGCATTTAAAAATTTTTATGAGTTAGTGTATACCCAATTTAACACTCGGATCCAAATTGTCCGCTCTGACAAAGGTGGGGAGTATATGTATAGTGGTTTGGAAAAAAAATTTCTGACCATGGCATTATTCATCAGGTGGCCTGTGTTGATACCCCCCAACAAAATGGGGTGGCTGAAAGAAAAAATCGCCATCTCCTTGAAGTGGCTAGATCCCTTTGGTTTACCATGCATGTTCCAAAAACTTTTTGGTCTGATGCCCTACTCACTGCTGTCTTTCTTATTAATCACATGCCATCTAGTGTCCTAAACTTCAAGGTTCCTCTTGATGTCTTACCCTCACGGTCTTCTTCCTTTTCTCTTCCTCCAAGGGTGTTTGGTTGTATTTGCTATGTACATATTAGCAAATCTGCCCACACTAAATTGGATCCTAAGCAAGGATTTAAGTATCGGTATCGGGTATCGTATCGGTCGGGCGATTTTAAGAGACGTATCATATCGTATCGGAGATACGTATCGATCGGTGCAAAAACGCATGAAAATGATCAAAATACACATGAAAATACACTTTTGGACAATAAAAACAATATAAACAAGCAATTTGTGTCATATATCATGCATATATACTGAGAATTGTGAATAATCAATAACCAGACAAGTGCGGCACATTGAAATTGTTATAAAAGATTAAAAGATGAAATTTCTTACATGTAAAGTCACTCAATTGCCATGAAGAATGTAGGGGTGGATCAAAGTCATGTCTGTAAGGGTCTTCAACAATAGGAGTGACTATTGTGATAGATTTTAGGGTAAATATATAATCTTCTTGGAATGTGATAGATCTATACATAATATAGTACATATATTATATACATTAGTATTTGTTTTAAATTTTAGAAGAAAATAAAAAAAAAAATCATTTTAAAGAAGCAATTTTCGGTTTTGGGTAAAAGGAACTCCTTAAAGGGAGTTGGTCCCAAGCTGTACATATAAAGCAAGTTTGTAAGGTGTCTCTTTGGGTTATATTCCCTCTTCATTCAAAATTGTGGACGGCTGGCTTCATTTTATTTGCCATGGTGGTCCTTTCAACAGCTGGTTATCATCTCAAGAATCTGAGAAAAGATTTTACCAAGAAAGAAAGTTGCCTTCTGTCTAATTTTAGGATTAAGTTTTCCTTCATCCGTGGAGTAGAGAAACAATCAGAACGAATACCCCCATTTTTAACCCACGTAGAGGGATCACGTGGCCCATTCAAATTATTCGTAGGATAGACTTCCTAGTGGATTTGCCAATTGTCTAATTTATTTTGTATGTATTTTCAACTTCATATCTTCCATGTGATAAGTCAGTTTAGAGTCCAAATTTCACCTGTTATCAACCTTTCTCTAGTAGCTCACACTATGATGTCATTTTGAAACTGTCAAGAGCTATAGACATGATGAGATGATACTAATGGAGATGTTCGATATCGAATTCGGTCAGATAGTTGCAAAGAAACATGGATTTTGAACTCAAATCTTTGTAAATGTATACAAAGAATGCAATACTAAGTTAGTTTAACATATTCCCTTTGAATCATAACAAAAAAAATACCAAAAATCAAAGATTTAAACAAAAGAATCAAGTTTTTTTCAAAAAACCTACCTTGCCCTTTAAGAACACCTTTTGATTTCGAATGTGGGCTGTTAGATGCAGCAAATGATGAGATTTCACCTCCTTTAGGATCGTTTTTGGCAAAGGAATCAAAGCCCTCAACAAATCTTTGGCAAAAACCAAGTTTAAAGATGTTTTTTTATGGTTTCTCAAAGCTGGAACTGTTTTTTTTCTGCCAGCCTGCTCCTGCTCGAGTTTTCTGTTTTGAGAAGACTTGGGCCCATGTGGTTTTTAAGTTGCCGATACGTATCGAGACGTATCGAGACGTCTCGGTATGTATCGTTATTTCAAAAATAATAAAATAATGGTTTAAATCATGTCTCGTCTGTATCGATACGTATCGACCATATCGTATCGTATCGACCGTATCGTATCGTATCGATATGTATCGGTCGATACATTCGAGACATTTGCATTTTAAAAAAAAAAGATACGTCTCGACCTGTCTCGTCTCGGCCATGACCGATACCGAGACGTATCGGCCGAGACGAGACGATACGATACGTTCCGATACTTAATTCCTTGATCCTAAGGCCCTAAAGTGCATCTTTCTTGGGTATTCCTCCACCTCCAAAGGGTATAAATGCTATCATCCTCCTACTCGTCGGTGGCTTCTCTCCAAAGATGTTCATTTCTTTGAAACCATTCCGTATTCTCAGTCATCTCTTCAGGGGGAGTGTTCCTTTCTTGGTGGTGGTGTTGAGGGTGAAGAGGTTCCCGAGTTTGTTTCATTTCCTTTTTCCTCTCTTGTCCCTATTTCTCCTTTTCAGATTGACAAGGGAAAGAGAAATTCTGTGGATACTGTTGTTGATGGGGAACCTTCTGTGGATACTGTTGTTGAGGGGGAGCGTCCTAGTGCACAGGAGAACAGAGAACAGGGGGAGCTACTGGTGTATAGGAAGGATAGGAGAAATCCTTCTTCATGGCTTCCTATACAGAAGACCTGCCAAAATCCTTCTTCGTCTCCTCATCCTGACCCTCCATCCATCGAGACAGGTATACCTTCCTCTACTTCTACATTCTCAGACTTAGATCTTCCTATAGCTCACCGCAAGGGAACTCGGGCATGTACTAATCCCATTGCCAAGTTTGTTTCCTATGATTCTATCTCCCTTACAGGTATAGCCTTCACTGTGGCTATCTCATCCATCTCTATTCCCAAGAATGTAGCAGAGGCTATGGCAGATCCAAAATGGAGAGAAGCAATGAACACAGAGATGTTGGCTCTTGAGAAGAATCACACTTGGGACCTAGTTGAACTCCCTAAAGGGAGAATCCCTGTTGGATGCAGATGGGTATTCACAATCAAGTTCAAGTTTGATGGTACTGTGGAGAGGTATAAGGCAAGACTTGTCGCCAAGGGTTATACACAGGTGTATAGCATTGACTATCAGGAAACCTTTGCTCCGGTGGCCAAGCATAACTCCATTCGTGTACTTCTCTCAATGGCTGCAAATCTTGATTGGCCATTGTACCAACTTGATGTGAAGAATGCATTCTTATATGGTGACCTAGAAGAAGTATATATGCACTCTCCTCCTGGGTTCAAGCATCCAGGTGACAATGGGAAAGTATGTCGACTTAGGAAGGCTCTCTATAGAGTCAAACAGTCTCCTAAGGCTTGGTTTGAGAGGTTCAGACAAGCCCTCCTACAGAATGGATATACTCAAAGTCAAGCTGATCACACATTGTTTATACAAAGGAAGGACAGCACTATTATGGCTCTCATTGTTTATGTTGATGACATTGTGGTCACGGGAAACAACGAAGCTGAAATCTCAAAGCTTAAGCTTTATTTGGCTCGGCAGTTTGAGATCAAAGATCTCGGTCTATCGAAGTATTTTCTGGGGATTGAAGTTTCAAGATCCAAGCAAGGGATCAATGTTTGTCAAAGGAAATTTGTTCTTGATCTACTTACAGAGACAGGCAACTTAGGATGCAAACCAATCTCCTCCCCTATTGAGCAGAACCACAAACTAGGGGAAGATTGTGGTGAACCTCTTGTGGATGCTGAAAAGTATCAGAGATTAGTAGGTAAGCTAATCTATCTCTCCCTCACCTGGCCTGACATCACCTATGCTGTTGGTGTGGTGAGTCAGTTTATGCATGCACCCAAGTTGGAACATCTTGATGCAGTTTACAGGATCCTCAGGTATTTGAAGTCATGCCCCGGAAAAGGTCTTTTCTTTTCTAGGAATGGTCACTTGCGAATTGAAGTATATACAGATGCTGATTGGGCCGGGTCTATTTCTGATAGAAGATCCACCTCTGGATACTGTACCTTTGTTGGGGGAAATTTAGTCACCTGGAGAAGTAAGAAGCAGCCTGTGGTAGCTAGGTCAAGTGCTGAAGCAGAATTTCGAGCCATGGCTCATGGTGTGTGTGAAATCTTGTGGTTGAAGAAACTTGTTCAAAAATTGGGATTTGAGACGACTGAACCTATGAGTCTATATTGCGATAACAAGGCAGCCATCAGCACTGCTCACAACCCAATTCAACATGACAGGACAAAGCATGTTGAGGTTGACAGACACTTTATCAAGGAGAAGATAGACTCTAAGACTATTTGTACTCCTTTTGTGAAGACAAATGAACAAGTGGCAGACATCTTCACCAAAGGACTTAGCTCTCATCACTTTAGTTTTATGTTAGACAAGCTGGGTATGTATGACATATACCACCCAGCTTGAGGGGGAGTGTTAAGAATAGTTGTATCAGGGGTATATATGTACATAACCCCTCTTTTGTGTATTCTTTATGTCATTTGTATAAGGCCAAGGGCCTGTGTGTAATTATATATTCTTTTCAATATAAGCATGTTAGTCTCTTGTTTTGAGATATAACACACAAAACCAAAACCGTGGCTGCTCTCTATCTCTTCCTTCTCTTCTCCTTCTTCCACCCTAAATGCTAACACTAATCCCAATACACCTTCCACAGGTATTTCATTTTGGTGGGTCTTGCACCTCGGTCATGCCCGATTCTTGGGTAATTGACTCAGAGGCAACCGACCATATAACCGGTTCTTCCTCTTTTTATTCCACTTATTTTCCTTTATCTAGTCATAGTAAGGTTTGTGTCGCTGATGGGACTCTTTCTCCTATCTCGGGAAAGGGATTTGTGCAGTGTTCTTCCTCTCTTACCTTTTCATCTGTGTTATATATTCTGAAGTTCACTACTAATTTGCTTTCCATTAGTAGCATAACTAAGGATTTAAATTGTAAAGTAACATTTTTTCCAACCCATTATTTATTTCAGGACTTGGCAACGGACAGTACGATTGCATGTGGTAAGGTGGTTGGTGGTCTGTATGTGCTTGATGATTCCCGGGCAGCTTTGACATCTTAGTCTGCATCTTCTGATTTTGATTCTGCACTTTTTGAATTGAATAATTGGCATCGTTGTTTGGGCCATCCACCGTTCGGTGTTTTGTCAGATTTATTTCCTAGTTTAGTGAAGGGATGTAATAAATATAATTTTTCTTGTGATGCTCGCACTTTGGCAAAGCAAACTCGAAGCATTTTTCCTATTTCTGATAATAGAAGCTTGCATCCTTTTGGTTTGATACATTCGATGGTTTATCACTTTCATTGATTGTTTCAACAGGATGACTTGGGTATATTTGATGCATAGTAAAAGTGACCTCTTCACGTGTTTCACTTTATCTCACAAGATGGTCGAGACACAGTTCGATGCCAAGGTCAAGATTCTTTGGTCAAATAATGGGAAGGAGTATATGGACGGTGCCTTTCGGTCATATTTGGACAGCCATGGGATCATTCACCAAACCTCTTGGTTTGACACTCCCGCTCAAAATGGGGTGGCTGAACGCAAGAACCGACATCTTTTGGAGGTTGCTCGTTCTCTTATGTTCACTATGGCTGTTCCTCCTCGTTTTTGGGGTGATGCTATCCTTACAGCTACATATCTTATCAATCGGCTTCCCTCCCGTGTTTTGGATGGACGCTGCCCCTTGGATGTGCTCTGTGGGAAATCAACCTTTGTTGTGTCTCCAAAAGTCTTTGGCTGTGTCGTGCTTGCCAGAAATCATCATGTACACGGAAAGTTTGATCCCAAGGGACTGCGATGCATATTTCTTAGTTATTCTGCTACCCAGAAGGAGTATAAATACTACCATCCTCCTACCCGAAAAGTGTTTGTCACTATGGATGTAGTGTTTCGGGAGTCTAAGGCTTACTTTAAACAGCCAAAACCTCTACAGCGGGAGATTATAAGTGGTGAAGAGGTCCCGCCGATTGCTCTTCTAGACATTGAGATACCTACTATAGAGGATACCTCTGTTGAATTCGAAGATGGAGTTACAGGTCAGGAACAAGAAGTGGGACAGCAGCAACAAAAAAAAATTGTGTACACTCGGGGAACTGATTTTCCTCTGGACGGCCCTCTATACAAAGAGACCACCACCACTGATCCTACTTAATCGACATCTGCTCCTGCTCCAAGTCTTGCTCCTAGTCAGATTTCTGGTAAGCCCCCTCTTGATCCCAGTCTTGATTTACCCATTGTTGTTCGGATATCAAAGAGGAGTTGTACATTCCACCCTATTTCCAACTTTGTGTCATATAACTCACTAACTCCTGCTTTCCATGCCTTCATAGCTTCTTTATCCTCGGTTTCTGTCCCTAACAACTGGCAGGAGGCTATAGCCGAACAGAAATGGAAGGATGCGATGAATGAAGAGATGCATGCCCTTAAAAAAAATCAGACCTGGGATTTGGTGAGTCCTCTACCTGGAAAAAGACCTGTTGGTTGCAAATGGGTCTTTGTAGTGAAGCACAAGGCTGATGGCTCAGTGGAAAGGTACAAGGCGAGGCTTGTTGCCAAAGGGTTAACTCAAACCCAAGGTATTGACTACCAAGAAACCTCTGCTCCTATAGCAAAGATGAATATTGTACGGGTCATATCTCTTGTGTTGTGAATCAAGAAGAAGATGCCTACACGGAGATACCTCCTGGTTTTACTTCTTCAAAAACTCAGGGAAAGGTATGTAAACTGAAAAAGGCCCTGTATGGTCTGAAACAGTCACCAAGGGCTTGGTTTGGCCGGTTCCATAAGGCTATGATTGCTTATGGGTACAAGCAGAGCAATGCTGATCATACGTTGTTTGTGAAGAAGGTAGGACAACAAGTGACAATGTTAATTGTCTATGTTGATGACAGTGATCACAGGTAGTGATGCATAAGAAATGTAGAAGTTGAAGGCTTATTTGGGCACCGAGTTTGAAGTCAAAGAATTGGGTAGATTAAGGTATTTCTTAGGGATTGAGGTTGCCTATTCAGCTAAAGGCATATCTCTCTCTCAAAGGAAATATACCTTGGATTTGTTACAAGAGACATGGATGCTTGGGTGTAAACCAACAGATACCCCCTTGAGCCCAACACACATTTGAAGAGTAAGGACGGTGACCCGGTGGACAAAGGCAGCTATCAAAGGTTAGTTGACCGATTGATCTACCTCTCACATACCCGGTTGAATATCACATTTGTTGTAAGCCTTGTCAGTCAATACATGCATAATCCTCACTCTTCTCACTTGGTAGCAGCATATAGAATTCTCCGTTACCTTAAGTCATCTCCTGGAAAAGGAGTCTTGTTCTCTCCTCATAACCACCTCCGGATAGAAGCATACACTGATGCAGATTAGGTAGGCAGTCCTGATGATAGGAAGTCCACAACCTGGGTATTGCACATTTGTTGGAGGAAACCTAACTACTTGGAGAAGCAAAAAGCAAGCTGTTGTAGCTCGATCTAGTGCTGAAGCTGAGTTCCGAGCTATGGCCTAGGGTATTTGTGAAGTTCTTTGGCTCAAGGGGCTTCTTTAAGATTTGGGGATGTTTGCCGATCTTCCTATGCGGCTCTACTGTGATAACAATTCTGCAATCAGCATTGCGCACAATCTGGTTCAATATGATCGTACCAAACATGTTGAGATTGACCGACACTTCATCAAAGAGAAGTTGGAACAAGGGCTAATTTGTATTTCATTTATTCAGTCTAGTGATCAGTTGGCTGATATCCTTACCAAAGGAATCAGTCCTAAGTTATTTTTTCCTATAATTAGCAAGTTGGGCAGGTTTGATATGTATGCACCAACTTAAGGGGGAGTGTTGTAATATGGGTTCAAGGGTAAAATTGTCCTAGGGGTAATTATGTCCTTGTACCTATTCCAAAATGTTCTCTATCATATTATAAATAAAGCACGGCTATGATCACATAGATCAAGCCAGTATTCACGGAATTCCACAGTACTTTATCCCAATAAACCAGTACTCTTTAATTTTATAACTAAATACAATGTACTGTAGAATTCTATCCTTTTATTTAAAATAAAATAATGTTTAGACTTCATAGCTGGTCCTAATACGCAGAACTCTTGGCAGAGGAATCATTCAAATCCTTTAGATGAGTCCATGGTAGGCCTGTAAATTGACTGGATATACCAACATCTGTATCATTTATGTTTAAGATAAGAGGATATCTACACCCAATTGAAAATATCCGGCAGATTTGCCCTTGCAAACTCCAAATCCATGACCAGTTATATTCAGAAATGCATAACTATATATCCATGTTTTTATCACCTACTGTATAATCACGAATTGTATGTCCTACCCACAACCTTCTGAAAAAACTGATTAGACTAGTGCCACCAAAATAAGACAAGTAGATCTCAACAGTGAAAGCTATGTAGTTGCACAGGCAACTAGGCTAAAGTTTCAACACTTGAACAAATTATCACTACCCAAAACCAGAGAAGACCAAATGGTAATTAATAAGCACCTTTCGAATTAAAGTTGTGTGTTCTAACAGCAATGACTCTGATTCTTGACTTGCATAGAAGTGGTCAATTGGGTGCCTATAAGCATTGGCAGCGTTTGACAAACATAGAACCAAATAAATTTTTTATTAGGGAAATTAACGTTTACCACCCATGAAGTTTCAAACAATTATGTTTACCACCCCTGGAATTTCATCTATTTCATAAACCTCCCCTGTATTTTGAAAGATTTTTACAAACATACCCCTACCGTTTGATGAGAACACTTAAGTGATGATGTCATAACCCAAATACTAACTAAATGCCCGTAATACCCTTAATGAAGGTAATTTTCCATATTTACCCCCATTTGTAAAAAATGGACCCACAAACCCCACCATCACCACCACCTCCTCCTCTTTTTTCTTTGTTGTCACATAACACCATTGCCACAACCCCATCTTCTGTTCTTTCTCCCCAACCCCCTTTGCTTCTTTTTTTTGCCCCTCGTTTTCTTGATCCTTCAAGAAGCCCAGAAATGCAAGAAAGCCAAAAAAGAAAAATCCACCCTTCCAACCTCCTCCACCACCACCATCATCATCACGAGGTGGAAATCCAGTCCCCCTTTCATCAAGCTCCCGTGATTTTTCCTTGCCTTGAATGGGAGCATTGGTAATTACTGATGTTGTTGCCTGGCGTGTAAGTTGTAACAGTCTGGGTTTGCTCTGTACCATGCTTCACGTTCAAAGAAGCTGCACCTATTACCGTGGCAGACTGCATTCGAATAAAATCTGAGATGGGCTTTCTGCTTTGAAAACATGGAGATCGTGTAACAGGCTTCACTAGACCAGATTGAGCAAATTGAAGTTTTCCACCATGCACACACAAACAAAGAAAAGGGTTTAGAAAAAAGTAGCTAAAAATCGCTCAATTGGTCGCCTGGTGGTGCAGTTTGGGAGCCCTTTGTTGTTGCTGTCTTCTGGAAGCGTGCTTCTAAGGGTTTGTAGAGCGGAGCTGAATGAGGTGGTTTGACATGATATGAACAGAAAATTCCGCCACTTTCGGGATGATTAATGATGCTGACCATTTTATGTAAACTGTATTTTGTCCAGATTCCTCTTTCCTTTTATTCTCTTCTCTCCCTTTTCTTTCCATCTCTAAAATTTATTAACAGTTAATTGCTTTTGATATGATGATTTGCAACTCCTTCATGCGTGTGTTTGAAGAGAAGAATTTGATTTTTAGTAGTGTGGTTAGGGTTTAGATTGGCAGATTAAGGTTTTAATCGATTATGTTCAAGGAAGCAACAGGTCTGATGGTTTCGGTGGCGATGGGGGAAGGGGCCGCCATGATGAGGGTTACGGTTTTGGAAGCGGAGGTTGTGGATACGGTGGGAAAAATGGTGGGGGTAGAGGTGATGGTGGTTGAAGGGGAGGGGGTGGTTACGGTGGTGGTGGCGGATGTTACAATTGCAGTGAGACAGGGCACTTGGTCAGGGACTGTCAACAAGGAGGCGGAAGGTATGACGGTGGTGGTGGTGAGTAGAAATCAGGGAAGAAGAAGAAGGGGACAAGGGCAAAATTGTCATTTCTTTCCAAAACTAACAGAGTTAGTACTCAGGGGTGCGGAAGTAATTTTTTAAATTCCAGGGGTGGTAGGTGTAATTGTTTGAAACCCCCAGGGTGGTAGACGTATTTTTTCCCTTTTTATTAAGTTTCGAGCCACCATTTGGTTTCAAACCCCATCAATTTTTTAACTCCACCTGTCCATAGGGATTTGCCTAGTGAAGAGATGTAAGTGGATATTTGAAATCTGGATACAATTCACATTCATAGCCGATTATGTGGATTTGAATACCAAAACGTAATTGAGTAAATACTCAGATATTGATGTATCTACTTCAACAATAATGGTTGATACTTATTCTTTAATTTATACTTAATATGCATATAATGTGTCATATATGTTATATTTATTTATAGGGATTTTCTTATTATATGTGTGTGTGTGTGTTATAAAAATTAAATGGATATTATTGATTTCAAAGAACCACATCTTTAATAGATTTGAATTCGGACACTCAGAAGAAATGTCCCACAGATATTAAATCAAATTTAGATAACAGGTATGCTCATCAGAGATGAGTTTGTGTACGGGTGTATTTTCTCTGTTAGTCTGTTTAGATCCTTAGTCTAGTGGAGGATGGCTTGGTTGTGCAAGTAACAGTAAATCACCAAAGGAATCACTGCTTTCTGTAAATGTGGGTATACAGCTACTGTCCATGTTTTTGCTCTCCAGCTTTCCCAATTCGATGCTGTTACTTTAGCCAAAAGAAATGAATCACCCATACATGTAATAAAGGAGACTACGTTTTTGAACAGGCACAGTCTGCACTACTTAAGATTAGGAGATCCCAAACAAGGACATTAATCTATAGTATTAATAATGTAAAAGTTATATTCATAACACATAACACTCTAACCTTGATTTGTTTGCATACTTCACTACTAATCGCCTTAGAGTACATAACCGGATTTGGTCTTGCACTTTTCTTACAAACCACTCCAATGAAGACCTCAGCTCAAGTACTGAAAATGATGAGGAAAACTGCCTGCAAGAACTAGAAGTGATTATATCATCCTGAAACTATAGCAATGACGAGCAATGAAATATGTATATTCAATAAACTCAAAACTGTGTTGTTTTCAGTTTGCTGTCCAAATGAAAAAGTATTTGATGACAAACAAGGAAGCATTCCTATCCAATACCACTAGGGATAAATTAGTGTAAATATAAACAACACCAAAGAACAAAGGAAGTACATTTCCCAATTGGTTTTCATCCCTGGACGACACATCTCGGACAACATCCTTATTTGTCACGACATTGTCAGAGGATTTGAGAGGAAAAATCATTCCCCTAAAGATTGACATCCACAAAGCCTTTGATTCTTTAAGGTGGGACTTCATAAGTCAGGTGATGACCAAGATGGGATTTCCCTGTATCTTTGTCAACTGGATTCAGGCTTGCATCTCTTCCCCCAAGTTTTCTGTGCTAGTTAATGGCAGCCCGGCAGGTTACTTTGATGCCTCTGTGGGAATTAGACAAGGCTGCCCTCTCTCCCCTTATTTGTTCACTTTGGCTTTGGAAGCTCTCCCCAGGGAAATCCAAATTTGCACTAATCAACAGCTTATTGCGCCTATGCCTAAGTGTAAAGCTCTCAACCTTTCTCACTTGGCCTTTGCGGATGACCTGATGATCTTCTCAAAGGCTTCCATCGCCTCTCTGGAGTTTATTATGCTTTGCTTGCAGCACTTTCATGAGCTATTGGGCCTTCGCATCAACCCTTCAAAGTCTCTCTTATTCTTTGCGGGGGTTTCTAAGCTGGATAAGGCTCCTTTGCTTGAGAGATCTAGATTCCAAGAAGGTCACCTACCTGTTAAGTATTTGGGGCTCCCTTTGATCCCTGCTAGGCTTTCAGCTCATCACTGCACCCCAATGCTCGATCTCATTCGAAAAAGGCTTCAGTTATGGAAAGGCAAGCTCCTCTCTTATGCTGGCAGGTTGGTTCTTATCAGATCAGTCTTAGAATCTTCTTATATCTACTGGTCTGGCATCTACGGGCTGCCACAAGCTACTATAAAGTCCTTGGAATCTCTTTTAGCTTCTTTCCTTTGGAAGGGTAATGATACTTCCAGATTCCTTCATCCTCTTCCCTGGGCTGCTGTGTGTCTACCGAAGAATGAAGGCGGCTTGGGCATCAGAAGAATCAAAGATGTGAACTCGGCTGGTATCTTTAAGTTAATCTAGAAGATTGCTTCAAAGCAAAAGAGCACCTGGGTAGACAGGATCTACTCGGGGCCCCTTCGGCATGATTCCATTTGGACGACTTCCCTGTCGGCTGATTCTTCTTGGGTTTGGCGCAAAATCTTAGGCTCCCATCACTTGGTCATCCATGTCATCAAATCTCAGTTTGGGGATGGTCGCTCTTCCTATCTTTGGCTGGATCACTGGCACCCAAAGGGGATCCTCCTCCCTCTGATTACCCCTCGGATCATTTATGCTTCGGGCCTCCACAAGCTCTCTTTGGTGGCTGACATTCTAGATCAGTCCGGCTAGGCTCCCCCTCCTACTTCCTCTCCAGATCTTGCCGTCATCAGGAATGACCTCTCCTCCATCATCAGAAGGCCTTTGGGCAGCCAAGACTGTGTAAACTGGTTGGCAAACAATCCTTCTCTCTTCTCCTCAAAGTTTGCCTGGGACATCATTCGGCACAAGGGACCTCTAGCCACTTGGAGAAAGCTTCTTTGGTTCAAGCACCACATCCTTAGGCACTGCTTTACAGTTTGGAGGATCTTCAACAAATTTCTTCCAACTCAAGCCTTTCTTCTGCATCGCCACATCCCTATCTCCCCCTCTTGCTGCCTCTGCCTGGAACAATTTGGAAGACACGGATCACCTTTTCTTTGAGTGCCCTACTGCAGCAGCAGCGATCTGGAAAGGCATCTTGCTTAAATGTTGGCCAGCCCCTAGAAGAATTCTTCCTTTCTCCCGAGAATGGATTTGGATAGACATGACTTTTGCTGGCCGCTCTTTATGTGATACTATTGGAAAGCTTGCTTTTTGTGCTACCTTGAACCACATTTGGATAGAGCGCAATATTAGGAAATGGACCTCCAATTCTAGATCTTACCAGCAGATTTGGGATTCCATTTCCTTTGATATTATGGCATCGTCAGCCCCTCCATCTTTTTGCACTGACACCCCAAGGAACAGGCTAATTGTTGTCTCCTGGGGTCTCTCTTCTGTCTCCCTTGTTTCCCCTAGCCCACAAAGCTGAGGCTTGGGTTCCTTATTTTTTGTTTGGTTGCTCCCCTTTGAGGGCCCTGTAATTCTTTTTTCCTTCTTGGTAATGAATTTCTTATTCACCCAAAAAAAAAAAAAAAAGTACATTTCCCATGCCTGCAAGTGACGAAAATATTTTAACCAAGCATCACACTAAGAAAACTTTTGGGAAAAAAAAAAAGGAAAAGGCCCTTGAGTTAAGCTAAAGGTATGCAATGACTCGAGAGGTTATACGTTGCTTGTGATGGATGCAACACAAATCGCTGGAGGCCATGAGTCCCATGCATGGGTAGACTATTGCAGCTAACCAACCCAAAGGAAAATATTTTTTGCTGCTACAAGAAATCTGAAGAAAATCAATTTCATAAATTGATATAAATCCTACTGCGACTAGTTAAAAATTCAACCCCAAAAGCTCTATTAGTTTTCAATAATTTGTCAACACCCAAAGAGCATTTAATCATCCTTATCACCCATCAGCTTATGAAAATTTAGGACCTAAGACTTGAATCTTATATTAACACAAAAACATCTAAAGGGCGTACACAGTGCACGAGGCTCCCACCACTATGAGTTCTGGGGAGAGGTAGATTGTATGCAGCCTTACCTCCGCTTTGCAAAGAGGCTGTTTCCCGATTCGAACCTATGACCACCAGGTCACAATGGAGCAACCTTACCGTTGTCCCAAGGTCCGCCCTCATTAACACAAAAACATCTCTATGTACAAATCCATTACAAGGAGAAACTATGATTTTACATTTGCATGCTCATAACCCAAACCCTGAATTTATCAAATCCCCTAATTTTAGTCTCTGCTGAATAAAACAATAAAAACTATTTCTTGCCTACATATAGTATGGAAATTACATAAAATTCGGGTCCTTGTACCAAGATCTCTACTTGGAGCATCACTTATTTACCAAATTAATATGGTCTGTCTTTGATGCAAACATGAAAAATCCAACATAGAAATTTGAAAGGACTTAGTTAATGACGGAAATGTTGAAACTGAGCTAAAATATCAGAAGATAACCTAAAATTTATGATTATTTCTCTAAGTGAGAATACTTGTTTAACTTTTTCGGATACAACAACAAAAACAACTCAGCCTTATCCCAACTAAACAGAGTCGGCTACATGGATCCAAGTGAAAACAAGCTAAAAAGAAAGGGATAGAAAAGGAACGCAACAACAACAAATCAGTCTTATACACAGTGACCGGGGTCAGCAACCCAGATCCTTTCCCTCCAAACAGCTCTATTCGACGTCATACTTGGAGCAAGACCTAAACCATGCATGTCTTTCCTCACCACTTCTCCTAGGGTCATTTTAGGTCTGCCCCTAACTCTTTTAGAACCTTCAATCAGAATCAAGTCACTCCTACGAATTGGAGCTCCGAAGGCCTCCGTTGAACATGGCCATGCCACCTCAGCCGACTTTCTTGAAGCTTATCTTGAATCGGGGCTACTCCTAGGCTAGCTCTAATAACATCACTCCTTATTTTATCCTTCCTGGTTTGCCACTTACCAATCTCAACATCCTCATCTCCGCTATACTTAGCTTATTTATATGACACTTCTTGATAGCCCAACACTCTGCACCATACATCATAGCCGATCTTATGACTGTCCTGTAAAATTGTCCTTTAAGCTTTAAAGGGATCTGTCGATCACATAACACTCCGGATTCACCTCTCCACTTCATCCAACCTACTCTAATCCTCTGAGAGACATCATCTTCTATATCACCTTCCTTACTAATGATTGATCCTAAATACTTGAAATGGCCACTTTGTGGTATCTCCATCCCATCAACTTTTACCCCCTTATTACCCATCCCGGGGTTGCTAAAGTTACATACTTCATCTTCGTTCTACTTATCTTAAAACCTTTTGGTTCCGAGATTGATCTCCATAGCTCCAGTTTGGTATTAATTCCAGCCTTGTCTCATCCACCAAGACAATGTCATCAGCAAAAAACATGCACCAAGGAACCTCACCTTGGATGCCTTAGGTTAACTCATCCATGATAAGTGCAAACAAATAAGGGGGCTCAAGGCTGATCCTTGGTGTAACCCAACTGTAATTGGAGATTCACTACCTTGACCCCTTACAGTTCTAACACTAGTCACCACACCATCATACGCATCTTTAATTAAGTCCACATACTTACTTGAAACATTTCTCCTCTTTAGCACATGCCAGATTAAATCCCTAGGAACTCTGTCATAAGCTTTCTCTAAGTCGATAAAGGCCATGTGAAGATGCTTTTTGTGCTCTCTAAATCTTTCCACGAGTCTCCTAAGAAGATAGATAGCTTCTGTTGAGGATCTTCCCGGCATAAAACCAAATTGGTTCTCTGAAATAGAGGTCTCTCTTCTCAGGTGCATTTCAATAATCCTCTCCCATAATTTCATAGTATGACTCATTAGTTCTATGACTCTATAATTGTTGCAACTTTGGATATCACCTTACTTTTTGTAAATCAGGACCACAAAACTTCTCCTCTATTCATCTGGCATTCTCTCAGTGCATATAATCTTATTAAACAGCTTAGTTAACCAAGATAAGCCATAGAGTCCTAAGCTCTTCCACACTTCTATTGGGACCCCATCAAGACCAGGAGCCTTGGCTATTTTCATCTTTTATAGTGCTTCTTTTACTTCAGAAACCCTAATTTTACGTATATACCTCCGACAGGTGTCTTGAAGTGTAGTGCCTTCTCCCGGTCCACTATAACTCGAAATGGATTCGTTAAGTAGGCAGTAGAAATAAAGGATTAGTTTAAACTTTTCGGATGTTAGTTAATAATAAATATTTTTTTTATAGTTCAATAAATTTATTGCAAAAAAGGAAAAGAAGTGCATAGAGACTAGAAGGGAACCCTACATGCTTCACAAGGAGAGCAAGAGAGCCCCACCCCCACCACTAGAGGGATCACTCGACCTAAGCCAACAAGCACACTAACTGGTCAAAGGGAAGAAGGAAACAGCCACCCGTAAGGCTTAGAGGTCCACGTGGGCTGGATACCCCACTTCTCGGCAAGATACAAGTTCCTAAGGGATTTGGGTCCCTTAGAAGAAACTCCTCGGCATTTATCCACCACATCACCACAAATGTCTCTGATGATCTGCTTTGTGAAAATGTGATAATTCCTCTCCCTCCGTATATGGGAAATGGTACTACAGAAAACCAGCTTAGCAATACAGCCAATGGTGTCACCCTTGAAGCTCTTCCCAATCCACTAAGCATCCAACACAACACTCCTCCTAGGGCTTCTGATAGGGGAACAAAGTCTAAGAATGTCCTTCCATACTTGAGAAGAGAATGAATACTCGAAGAAAAGGAGATCTCGGCTCCCAATCCTAGCCCAATAGAGGGTACAAAACGAAGACATCCGGATCACTCTCCTCCGGAGATGGTCTATAGTGGTCAAAGCATCCACCTCCAGGTCATGAAGGACTGACGCACAATACACATCGGAAACCAAATGCAACAAGTCCAACCCAACCGAGAGTGTGGACTTCTCAGAACAGCCCAGGCTGAGCTGGAGGTGAATTTCCCAAATGGGTTGGCAGTCCATCTGATGGCACCCAGCATAGAAACTCTGAGATATCTAATACTGTCCAACTGTCTCCACACGTGATGCAGATCTACAGATGTAGAGAGGCCAGGGTTCCAATCACCATCTGTAAGAATAGAATGTACTCAAGCCAATTTGTCAGAACCCGCATCATAACGAATCCTATCCTCATACCTGAGAACAAGAAAACTGTCTGGATGCAAAGGGTCTCACCACAGTTTAGTAGAAAGCCAATTGCCAATGGAGTGGTGAATAAATGTCCGAGCATGATCTCTGAGCTTGAGAATCTTCCTCCATACCCAGGAGCTGAAAGGACTTTCACTGTCCAGATGGATTACCCTTTCAAGTATCCGAGACTCACCCATTTCACCTAGAGAAATCCTGTATGGGAGGCAACCCACTAAATCTGTTCAAAATGCCCACCATATTCACGTCCTTAGTGCGCTTAACCCCCATAGCACCCTCTTTCTTCGGCCTGCAGAAATGTAATGCAACTTTCTCTTAAAAGAGGGGCCCGATCACAAGAAGCCTTCAACTTCCCTGAGATTAATGAAACCCCAAGGTATCTCACGGTAAGTTGAGTATCAGAGAAACCAGTCAATAGAAGGAGCTGATCACGGATTTGGGCCTGAACACCAACAAGGATAATAGACAACTTGGCGCGGTTCACATGGAGCCCTGATAGGGATGAGAAAATGGGTAAAACAACGACAGCTGAGACTAACAAGAAATCTACCCTCACAAAACCATAAGATCATCTGCAAAAACCAAATGAGACAACAAGAGAGGCTTGCACCGAGGAATAAGCTTGAGGCTCTGATCTCCAGTCTTTTTAACAGAGAAGTAAGGCCTTCCATAACAATAGTAAACGGGTAAGGGGACATGGGATACCCTTGTCTAATGCCCCTCCCCCCCCCCCCCCCACACAACAAAGTAGCCATCCGAGCCATCATTAACAAGGACAGAGAACATAGCAGATTGGATACAGCTCTTCACCCACTCTATAAATTTCCCAAGGGAACCCCATACAAGCCAAAAATTTTAGGAGATAATTCCACTTCAAGGAATCATAGGCCTTGTGGAAGTCAAATTTCAGGATGGAATTGGGGGAAGCATGCTTCTGAGTAATCCCCCTCACAACATCATGGCACACAAAATGTTGTCCGTAATGGATCTCCCCTTGATAAAAGCAGATAGGTTTAATTTTCAAAGGAATTACTGCAGAAAAATACCTGACAGACTTTGCAGCATCAATAAGTTCACCTATGAATACATCATTTGGGAATATCTGGAAAGGTAGCAGTATGCACTATGCAGTCAATAACCATCCAGAGAAACTGTAAGAGTAGCATTTAACTACTAAGATGAAGCAAAAACCTTGATCACCATGAAAGAACAAAAAGGAAATACATTTGTCACAACAGCATGAACAGAACATTATGATGTGTTTATTGCAACAATGAATGAATGCACATAACACTAATATTGAGCATGTGACAACTGACAAAGACATTTTAGTGTAAGACATTAGTCAATGCTACTAATTTAACTGCATTATCGAGTTTAAAGATTCAATAGGCCTCTTCAGCTTCTTTCCTAAGGCTATTGCATTTTCTATCCTCCCACAGGAAGTGCTTTGTATTGAATCTAGAACTTACTACCTCAGTGAGACTTTATTACATATCTTGTAGATGCGAAACTTCTCTTCAAAGGGAGTAGAGCAATTAACAGAAAGCCTATTTTGCTCCTCTTCCTGTTTGACCATATATGTCTGATGCCGAAGGTAATGATGGTGATGGTGGTGGTTCCTCTATTGGTTCAATGGAGATGGAGTGGACTTGAAAGTGCAGTCAAGAACTCAAGATAAGGGTGAGAGCCTGCCCACATGCATGTACTTCGACAGTAGGTCTCTTCTAACCTTTCTATCACAGGTGATGCTACTAAGGCAACTATCATTCCAATTTTTGTTGATTGCCAATTCCCTACGGCACTTATAGAAGGAGTTCATCCATTTATTCAGCATCCGATACCTGTTTGTCAATGAAATACCATGTTGGGACTGATCTTGCTGTGTCTAAGGACATTTCATCTCACCAAAAAAGTATTTTATTAATATAATCATTCAGATAAAAACAATGGGTTTTAAACCTCTTCACAGGCCAATTAAGTATGTTAAGATAATTCTTTCAATGAGTGTATTGAGGATATTGGAGTGCATGACCTGAGGTGGTCTGGATTCCCCCTTACTTGGAACAACAAAAGGGCTGGAATTCATCGAATCTCTTGCAAGCTGGATAGGGTGTTGGTCAATGAAGATTGGCTTTCAGCTTTCCCCTCTTCCCATGCTTCCTTTGACAATCCAGACATATCCGACCACTCCCCCATCTCCCTTGCTATTCAGCCTCACTTCTTTTGGTCCTAAACCCTTCAAATTTTTCAACATGTGGTCCTCACACCCCTCTTTTTTACCTACTGTTCAAGAAGCTTGGGACAAGCCTGTTTTTGCTTTCTCTACCCTCCTCATTGCCCTCTCCAAAAAGCTCAGAAATGCTAAGGCTGCCCTCAAAGATTGGAACATCAACACTTTTGGCAACATCCCCCAGCAGGTCCTGGATTGCAAGGCAAGACTTGCCTCTATTCAGCTTTGGTTGCAGTCTGACAATTTCAATGGTGCTTTAGCTGAAGAGGAAAAGGAGATTTCCTTTGAGGTCTCCTCTTTGCTAGCCCGTGAAGAAAGTTTCCTCAAGCAGAAATCCAGAATCAAGTGGTTAGACCTAGGTGACTCCAATACTGCATACTACTACCGTTCTTTGAAAGCCAGAGTCAATTATAACTTCATTGTTAAGCTCACAGCTCAAGATGGTTCTACTGTTTCAACAGTTAAAGACATTAAGGACTTGGCGGTTCAGCACTTTAAGGGATTATTCAGATGCACTCAGATGGACTCTTCTTCAATCCTGAATGACTTACTCAACAAGTTCATTCCCTCGGCTTACCTTGACTCTTTGAGCTCCATTCCCAAAGAAGATGAGATAGTGGCAGCCATCCATTCTCTTAAGGTGTCTGGTGCTCCTAGTCCGGATGGGTTTAGTATGGGATTCTTCTTAGCTACTTGGGACATCATCAAATTGGACCTTATTGCTGCCATTGAAAGCTTCTTCTTTAATCCTAATCAGGTCAAGGGTATCAATCACACTTTTCTCTTCCTCATCCCCAAAAAGGAGGGGGCATCTACTATGAATGACTTCAGACCCATTGCTCTCTGCAATCTTCTGTACAAGTTCATTGTCAAGATTCTTGCTCAAAGGCTTAAAAGTGTAGTGGATCTCCTTGTCAGTGACAACCAATCAGCCTTCATCCCAAGAAGAAACATCTCGGACAACATCCTTCTTTGTCATGCTATTGTCAAAGGGTTTGATAGGAAAAATCACTCCCCCTCTATTCTCCTGAAGATTGACATCCATAAGGCTTTTGATTCTCTAAGGTGGGATTTCATTAGACAAGTGATGACCAAGATGGGATTTCCAACAATTTTTGTCAACTGGATTCAGGCCTACATCTCCTCCCCAAGGTTCTCAGTGTTAGTTAATGGCAACCCGGCGGGGTATTTTGATGCTTCAGTGGGAATTCGGCAAGGCTGTCCCCTCTCCCCCTACTTGTTCACTTTGGCTTTGGAAGTTCTCTCCAGGAAAATCCAAATTAGCACAGATCAGTAGCTCATTTCTCCTTTGCCAAAGTGTAAAGCTCTCAAGCTAACTCATTTGGCATTTGCAGATGACCTGATGATTTTCTCTAAGGCTTCCATTGCCTCTCTAAAATCTTCTTTGCTCTGTCTTCAGTATTTCCATGAGTTATCGGGCCTTCACATCAACCCTTCAAAGTCTCTTTTGTTCTTTGTTAGGGTTTCGGATTTGGACAAAGTGGCTTTTATTGAGAAATCTGGTTTCCAAGAGGGTCATCTTCCTGTCAAGTACTTGGATCTCCCTTTAATTCCAGCTAGGCTATCAGCTCACCAATGTACCCCGATGCTTGATCTCATTCGCAAAAGGCTTCATTGTGGAAAGGCATACTTCTCTCTTATGCAGGTAGATTAGTGCTTATTAGATCAGTTTTGGAATCATCTTATATCTACTAGTCCGGCATATGGTCTTCCCCAAGCTACTATCAAGTCCTTGGAAACTCTTTTGTCTTCCTTTCTCTGGAAGGGTAATGATTCTTCAAGGTTCCTTCACCCTCTTAGCTGGGCAATTGTGTGTCTTCCTAAGAAGGAAGTTGGTTCGGTTATTAGAAGAATCAAAGAAGTGAACTCTGCTGGAATCATCAAGCTCATTTGGAAGATTGTCTCTAAACAGAAAAGTATATGGGTTGACTGGATTTACTCGAGCCTCCTTCGTCAGGACTCCATCTGGATGACTTCAGCTTCCTCTGATTCTTCTTGGGTTTAGCACAAGATCTTAGACTCCCGTCATCTGGTTCTTCACAAAATTCACTCTCAGATTGGTGATGGTCTCACTTCCTATCTTTGGCTCGACCAGTGGCACCCAAGGGGGATCCTCATCCACTCGATAACCCCGCGAATCATATATGCTTCTAGTCTTCACAGGCTCTCCTTGGTAGCTGACATCTTAGATCAAACTAGCTGGTCCCCTCCTCCTACCTCCTCTCCAGAGCTTAATCTCATCTGGGATGAGCTTCCCTCCATTTCCAGAAGGCATATAGGTAGAGGTGACTGTGTTTCTTGGTTGGCAAGCAATTCTAGTTTCTTCTCCTCTAAATCAGCTTGGGATCTCATTCATCTGAAGGGCCAGTTGGTCCCTTGGGGAAAGCTTCTTTGTTTCAAGCATCGCATCCCTTGCCATTGCTTCACTGCTTGGAGGATCTTTTCCAATTGTCTTCCAACTCAGGCCTTCCTTCATCACCGCCAGATTCTTGTTTCGCCCTCTTGCTGCCTCTGTTGGAACAATGTGGAAGACTCTGATCATCTCTTCTTTGAGTATCCTACTGCGGCAACAATTTGGAAAGGTATATTAATCAAATGCTGGCCTGCCCCTAGAGGAATCCTTCCCTTCTCCCGCGAGTGGATTTCGATTGATATGACCTTTGCTGGTTCCTCTATCTGTGACACGGTCGGAAAGCTTGCTTTTTGTGCAACTCTTAACTATATTTGGATGGAGCGTAATATCAGGAAATGGACCTCCAACTCTAGGTCTTATTAGCAGATTTGGGATTCCATTTCTTTTGAAATTAAGGCGAAATTATCGTCAGCTCCTCCATCTTCTTGCCTTGACACTTGAACAGGCTCATTGTTGTCTCCTGGGGCCTTTCTTCTGTCTCTCTTGTTGCTCCTGGCCCTCATTTATGAGGGTTTGGCTTCTGATTCTTTGTTTTGTTGCTCCCCTTTAGGGGCCCTATAATTTTTTTCCTCTTTGGTAATGAATTTCTTATTTACCCAAAAAAAAAAGTATGTTAAGATATCGTGGGGCCCTCTTATGTAAACCACGATAGAAGGAGTCCTTCTATCGTGGAGTATTTATTTCCTTTTGTATTCCTACTATTTTAGGTAGGTTAGTTGCTTCTTCTCTAGGAGATTTTCTATCTTATTTCTTTCCTATTCTAATTAGGAGAGTGCTGGTTGTAATTTTCCTTCTATTTTATTCTAAATCAGATCTGGGAGAGAAGAGCAAGTATCGGCTGTGAGTTCTCTCAACAGCTTCTCTTCTTCTCTTATCTCCCACTTCATTTCCTTCTCTTCTTCTTGCTACTGGTTTTCATAGTCTGATGTTGTAACATGGTATCAGAGCATTAAAACCAGTAGCTCCTCTCTCCTTCAATTCTGGTTTATTAGTGATCTTCACTCAGCTTTGCTTCTTCTGGCGGCAGCAGCCTATGCTGCATATTCTCCGCCCTAGTTGTTAATGATATGATATAAACTAGGCTGCATACTACTACTACTACAACATCTTCCCATCGATCCATGAAGAAATATTGAGAAAGAGATCGAATTCCTGCTACTATGGTGCTTGCGGCTACTCTGTTTTTTGGGTCTTTCTTCAACAAGTCATCACTTTTACTCCATTGTCCATCGCATGATATGGATGGAATTTTCAGAGGTCATTGGCTTCTACTAGTACTTCACTCGACCAAGAGTTGGAAGTCTTCTACTGGTTGGATTTTCTGCTACAATTTTTTGCTCTCTACACCTGGCAGATGCTCTGTTTTCTGGAAGTTTTTTTTTTTTTTTACTCTCATCTGCTATTGAAGGCTGATCAAGTCTACTGATCAGAGTAAGGTTTTTCTTTGGAGATCTATTTAATTCATCTACAGCAATTGTTTAAGTTGTTCTGCTGCAGTTTTGCTCTGCATATTTTTGGTATTTTCTGCTACTACTACTCTGCTCAATTGCTGGTGTTTCCTACTACTGCTGCAACTCTGCCCTGCATATATATTTTTTGTGCTTTCTACTACCACTGCTCTGCACAAGCTGCTACTTCTGCCTCTCCTTGGTGTTCACTTGTGTCACTTTATCTGCAATACTACTATTTTCTGTTATGGCTGATCCAAAGTCTACTATGGACAATGTCAATATTCAGATTACCAGTATTAAGTTGAATGGTGTTTCCAATTATATATTACGGTCACAAGCTGTACTTGTTTATATCCATGCCAAGGGAAAAATGAAGTATCTTACGGATGATCCCCCCATTATTGATCCTAAAGATCCCACTTCTTTCACTACCCATGATGATTGGATGTATGCATAGTTGTCACGGCGTCACGGCGATCCAAGTCGGTGGAGGGGTGTCACGTCGATATATCGACATGTCGCCCGCCATGGCGTTGCCATGGCGAGCATGTCGACCATGTTTTATTTTTTATTTTCTCTATTTTTAATGTGTTAATAGATGTATACTCAAGCCATGTTTTATTTTTTCTCTATTGTTTCTCAAGTTTTAAGAAGAAAATTCAGAAATCGAAGAAGAAATCGAAGAGGGAAAGAAGAAATCGAAAGAAATCGAAGAGGGAAAGAAGACAGGAAGAAGAAATCGAAGAGGGAAAGAAGACAGGAAGAAGAAATCGAAGAAGAAATCGAAAGAAATTGAAGAGGGAAAGAAGAAATCGAAGAGGGAAGAAGAAATCGAAGACAGGAAGAAGAAATCGAAGAGGGAAAGAGAGTCAGGAAGAAGAAATCAAAGAGGGTCGCCATGGCGTAGGTCGCCATGCAGCCCTCTCCAGCGCCAGGACGCCATGACAACTATGGATGTATGAAAATTCTAAACTTAAAATCTGGTTATGGAATAGTATTGAACCCTTCATTGCTGCCAATGTTATGTGCCACAAGACTGTTAAGGGAGTATGGAATGACTTAAAGGAGAGTTTTTCTCAGGAGAAAAATATTTCTCATACCTATGAGTTATATGAAAAACTGTTCAGCTGCTCTCAAGGGGGTAAATCCCTCAAAGAATATTTCAACACCAACAAGGGAATCATTGAGGAACTTCAGGTCCATCAACCACTCACTACTAACTTGGAGCAGCTGAAACTCCAAAGGGCAGAATTTCATGTTGCGAAATTTCTTGCCAGTCTGCATCCTGATTATCAGTCGGTTAAGAGTTATCTTCTTGCGGGTGAGAAAGTTCCATTGTTAAATGAAACATTTTCCTGACTTCAGTGCATGTCTACATCTACTAAGGCTGATTCCGCTCCTTCTCCAAAGGACAGTTCTGCCTTTATTGCTGGTCGGGGACGAGGTTCTTCCTTCCGTGGTCGTGGTCAAGGGCAAGGAAGAGGCCATGGCCGTGGTACTGGTGGACATGGTGGACAGCAAATTGATAAGTCTAACTGTTTTTGCACCCATTGTGGCAGGCAGAATCATACTGTTGATACTTGTTGGGCTAAGCATGGCAAGCCTGAGTGGGCCCATGAGTTGGCCAATACTGTTATGACCGACCATACTCCTGACAAGATATACTCTGGCGAACCAGCATCTGCACCTAGACCTGCTTCCACTGTGTCTATTCCACATGATGATTATACTCGATTGCGGCAACTTAAAGCCACTACGGCCACTCCCACTGCCACTCTTGCTCACACAGGTAATTCAGCCTTTCTTACTAGCTCCACTCCTTGGATCATAGATTCCAGTGCTTCCTCCCACATGAAAGGTAAGGCTGATTCATTTACTTCCCTTTAAAATTCATCAATCTTCTCCGGTTATTGTTGCTGATGGTTCCGCTACTAAAGTGACAGGTCATGGTACTATTTCTCCTACTTCATCCATGACCTTGTCATCTGTTTTACATGTTCCTTGTTTACCCTTGTCCTTATTGTCTGTTAGACAAATTACTAAATCTCTAAACTGTTCTATCACATTTTCCCCATCTTATTGTGTTTTTCAGGTTCTTCAGACAAGGAGGATGATTGGTGGCGCAGTTGAGTAAGGTGGTTTATACTACTTGGACAGCACAAGCCCATCTACTACTGTTGTTACATCTACTACTGGTTCTTCTTCTCTACAATGGCACTACCATCTTGGTCATCTATCATTTTCCAAGCTGCAACTTATGGTTCCAGCTGCAAATCCATTACCCGTCTTGAATGTGAAGCCTGTGAATCAGGCAAACATCATAGATCTTCTTTTCCTTCTCGTGGTTTACCTGGTAGTACGTCATTATTTTCTTTAGTTCACTCAGATATTTGGGGTCCATGTCATGTTAGTAATAGATTTGGTTTCCATTATTTTGCCACCTTTATAGATGATTACTCTCATTCTACTAGGGTCCACTAGTTAAAAGACCGGACTGAGTTTCTTAATGTTTTCAAAAAAATTTATCAAGAAATAAAAACGTAGTTTGGTAGTTCTATTAAAATTTTCAGATCTGATAATGCTATTGAGTATGTGCAAAAGGATGCTTCTGCATTTTGTTTGGAAAATGGTTTAGCGCAAGGTTTTGGTGGAGAGAAAATTATTATCGGAGGTGACCTTAACGGACATGTGGGCAGGGATCGTAGAGACTATGATGAGGTTCACGGAGGATACGGAGTTGGAGAGAGGAATAAAGACGGGATTTCAGTGTTAGACTTTGCGATAGCGTTTGACCTGTGCATTGCAAATACCTTTTTTAAAAGAGAGAAGAACATTTAGTTACCTACAAGAGTGGGCAACATGCAAGCTAAATAGATTTTTTCCTAACTCGAAGGTCAGACAGACTTTTATGTAAGGACTGTAAGATTATACTAGGAGAGAGCTTAACCGTTCAACATAGACTGATGGTCTTGGATATGTACCTCAATACGAGGCAACGTAAGAAGGCGAAACAGGTTTGCCCTAAAATAAGATGGGGGCGACTACAAGGAGTTCTCCTAGAATCATTTACCAGTACAGTAGCTCTGCAAGGAAAGTGGGATTTTGAGGGAAATACCAATGAGATGTGGACTGAGATGACGATTTGTATTAAGAAGGTTACTAAAGAAGTCCTAAGGATTTCAAAAGGCATGTGTTTGGCCCCTAGAGAGACTTGGTGATGGGATAACGAGGTTTAAGCAGCCATTAAGACTAAGAAAGCTCGTTTTAAGACATGGCAAAGGACAAACAAGGCAGAGGATAAGGTGCGATATTATGCGGCCAGAAAAGAAGCTCGGAAGATTGTGGGGAAAGCAAGAGCGAAGAAATATGATGACCTCGATGAAAAACTTAATACAAAGGAAGGGGAAAAATGCAATTTATCGGATCGCCAAAATAAGAGAAAGGAAGAGCCGAGATTTGGACCATGTTAGATGCATTATGAGTAAGGATAGTAGAGTACTAATACGAGATGAGGACATTATGGAGAGATGGGGTGAATATTTTTACAACCTATTAAATGGAGCTACCTTGACCGATAGGATGGATTCAGAAGTGGAAAGGAATAGTCTTGAAGTCAACACAAGTCATGGACATCTACAACAAGTTAGCGAGGACGAAGTTAAAGAGGCCCTACAAAAGATGAAGGTAAGTAAAACACCAGGACTGGATGAGATCCCAATTGAAGTGTGGAAGAGCTTCAGAGCACGAGGGATATCTTGGCTAACCAACCTATTTAACAAGATTTTGAGTACAAAGAAAAGGCCAGATGAGTGGAGGAGAAGCATTGTAGTTCCAATTTATAAGAATAAAGGTGATATCTAGAACTGCAATAACTATAGAGGCATAAAACTAACGAGTCATACTATGAAACTTTGGGAAAAAATCATTGAAGCCCACTTAAGAAGAGAAACTGATATATCAGAGAACCAATTTGGTTTTATGCCAGGGAGATCCATGTCAGAAGCTATTTACCTTTTAAGGAGGCTTATGGAAATATTTAGAGCTTTTAAAAGGAATCTCCATATGATCTTTATTGACCTAGAAAAGGCCTATGATAGAGTCCCAAGAGAGCTAATTTGGCATGTCCTAGGGAAGAGAAGGAGCTCAAGTAACTATGTGGATATAATCAAGGACATGTATGCGGGCGTAGTAAAGAGTGTCAGAACTGCAGGGACCAAAGTAGTGAATTCCCTATTACAATTGGGTTACACCAAAGATCAGCTCTAAGCCCTTTTTGTTTGCACTCATCATGGATGATTTAACCAGGCACATCCAAAATGAGGTCCCTTGGTGTATGCTTTTCGCTGATGATATTGTTTTGATTGATGAGATAGTGGAAGGGATTAATGCAAAGCTGGAGTTATGGAGATCAAGCTTGGAATCACGAGGTTTTAAGTTAAGCAGAACAAAGACAGAGTATATGATGTGTAACTTCAGCCAAACCAGGAGAGATGATGAAGTGGTGAAACTTGAGAACCGAGAGCTACCACAAAGTGAATGCTTTAGATACCTGGGGTCAACCATTAACAAAGAGGGTGATATAGAGGATGATGTTTCCTACAGAATTAAAGTAGGATGGATGAAGTGGAGAGGTGCATCGGGAGTGTTATGTGACACATGCATGCCTGTTAAGCTTAAGGGAAAATTCTATAGGACAGTAATAAGACCAGCCATGACTTATGGAGAGGAATGTTGGGCAGTTAAGAAGAGTAATATAGATAAGATGAGTGTAGCGGAGATGAGGATGTGTGGCAAGACCAAGAGAGATAGAGTAAGGAAGAATTGTATTAAAACCGAATTGGGAGTTGCACCAATCCAGGACAAGATTCGTGAGAGCCGTCAAAAGTGGTATGGTCATGTGTAACAGAAACCTATGGATGCACCGATAAGGAAGAGTGACCAAATTCAGTTTGACGGAGCTAAAAGAGGTAGGGGCAGGCCTAAAATGACTATTGGAGAAGTGGTAAAAAAGGATATGCATGTGGTAGGCCTCGATCCTAGTATAACTGCAGATAGAGTTGTTTGGAAGATAAGGACCCGTATAGCCGACTCCTTGTAGAGGAATGTTCCTGGGATGGTGCTTTGACTTTTTTGTTTACTTATTTTTTGGTCTTCTTCCTTTTACTTCTTTTTACCTCTCTTATTTCTTTTACTGTCATAACCTCTATCGGATCCAAGTAGCCGACCCCATTTAGTTGGGATAAGGTTATGGTTATTGTTATTGTTGTAGAATGGTGTGATTCATCAAACTAGCTGCTCTCATACCCCCCAACAAAATGGGGTGGGTGAACATAAGAACCGGCATTTGTTGGAAGTTGCCCGGTCTCTTATGATTCACATGCATGCTCCCAAGAATTTTTGGTGTGATGCTATCCTAGCTGCTTGTTTTATAATTAACCGAATGCTTTCTTCTGTAATAAATAATCAAACTCCGTTTACTGTTCTCCATCCTCGTAGTGCCCTTTTTCCTTTATCACCCAAGGTGTTTGGTTGTGTTTGTTTTGTTCAAATTTTGCAGTCTCATGTTGACAAGCTCTTTCCTAGGGTAGTAAGTATGTCTTCCTTGGTTATTCTCGCACCCAAAAAGGGTACAAGTGCTATGATCCGCTGTCTCACAAACAGTATGTGAGTGTTGATGTCACCTTCTTTGAAAACACACTGTATTATTCTGCTCCTACTTCTCCTTCTCCAGCAGGTTCGGATATTCCTCCTCTTCCTCCGGTTATTCCTCTTGATGTGCCTGACAACTCCACCACCTCTATTAAACCATTGTAGGTGTACCAGCGCAAGAAGAAACTTGTGCCTCCTACTAGTACTAACCCTGCTCCACTAGCTGTCCAATCTGATCCAAGTCTGGAGGTCTCCCCTGATCATCCTACTGCTCTTCGAAAAGGTAACCGTGCTTGTACTCAAAAGTCCTTAATTGCTTATCCTATTGAAAAGTATGTGTCCATTTCCCGCCTACCTCTACTTTTCACAACCTTGCTTTTTCCGTATCTACTAATCCGATTCCCTGCTCTCTTTCTGAGGCTTCCTCTCACTCTGGCTGGAAGTTGGCTATGGATACTGAAATGGAAGCCTTATTATCTCTTGGAATTTAGCGGATTTACCTCTAGGGAAAGATATTGTAAAATGGCATTGGGTGTACACTGTCAAATACAATCCTAATGGTTCGGTTGAACATCTTAAAGCCAGTCTTGTTGCCAAAGGGTATACTCAGACTTACAGTGTTGACTATTATGAGACATTCTCGCCTGTTGCTCTTCTAAATTCCGTGCAAGTTCTCTTTTCTATGGTTGTCAATTTGAGTAGGCCACTTTACCAGATGGATATCAAGAATGCATTCCTCTATGGTGATCTCTAAGAGGAAGTTTACATGGAGCAACCTCCAGGGTATGTTGCTCATGGGGAGAATTCTACCAAAGTGTGCAAGTTACATAAAGCTAAATATGGGCTGAAGCAGTCACCTAGAGCTTGGTTTGACAAGTTTAGAACTATTGTTACTTGTTACGGGTTCTCTCAGTGCTATGCTGACCATTCTGTGTTTGTTCGACGCAAGGATTCCAAGGTTGTTGTGCTAGTAGTCTGTGTTGACGACATAATTATTACTGGGAATGATGAGTCAGGAATTGCAGCAGTTAAGTCCTATCTACATCAGCATCTTCAGATGAAGGATTTAGGTCCTCCCTAGTATTTTTTTAGAATCGAAGTGTTGCGTAGTAAAAAAGGAATCAGCTTATCCCAGCGGAAATATGTACTGGATCTTTTCACAGAGAGAGGTATGCTTCTAAGCCTACTGATACTCCCATGGATCCTCATCACAAGCTAGAGGTTGATGGTGGTGAAGATTTTGAAGATATACACCAATACAGGAGGTTGGTGGGTAAACTTATTAATTTGATTGTTACTCGACCTGACATATCCATTGCAGTTGCTGTCATTAGTCAGTTTATGCAGTCTTCCAAGAAGCCTCACTGAGAGGCAGCTTGTCGTATTCTATGATATTTAAAAGGAGCTCTAAGAAAGGGACTGGTTTATACATCACGTCAGAGAGTAGATCTGATGGGGTTCTCTGATGTTGACTGGGCTGGTTCTGTTGGTGATAGGAGAGTTGGTTTTTAGGTTAGAGCTGCAAGTAAGAGAAGGAGAAGAGGATGAAGAAGAAAGAGGAAGAGAGGAGAGGGAGAAGGAGACAAGAGAGAAGAAGTGAGGATATTTCGGTGGTAAGTCTTGGGTGTGAGAGTGATCTCTCCACACCTATATTACTTCATTAATAGAAATGAGAATATTACATACACCTCCCTAGGGAGGTAAAATGTAAGAAAGGTAAAAAATAGAAAATACACAATAGGGCAACTAGACAAAAGGGTAGTTTGAGCTAAACACATAACTTCTAACAACTCTAACACTCCCTCTCAAGTTGGAGAATAAATGCCATGAATTCCCAGCTTGCATAGGAGAGTACCAAACTGAATAGAGGTAAGAGCCTTGGTGAAGATATCTGCCAATTGATCACCAGTCTTCACAAAAGGAGTACAAATACAACCAGAGTCTATTTTTTCCTTGATGAAGTGACGATAATCTTCTCCTAGTTTGTGATTCTGCTCAATAGGAGAGTTTGCTGGTTTGCAGCCTAACATCCCTATCTCTGTCAACAAATCAGGAAAAAACTTCCGTTGACATATGTTGATTCCTCTCTTGGCCCTTGACACTTCAATTCCTAAGAAATACTTCAAGGGACCTAGATCTTTGATTTAAAACTGTTGAGCCAAGTAGATTTTCAGTTTAGTTATCTCAATCGTATCATCTCCAGTGACTACAATATCATTAACATAGACAATGAGGGTTGTAACGGTATCATTGCCCCGTTTGGCAAAGAGAGTGTGGTCAGCTTGGCTCTGGGAATATCCATTCTTCAGAATAATCTGCCGAAAGCGCTCAAACCATGCCTTTGGTGACTGTTTGAGGCTATAGAGTGCCTTCTTGAGGATGCACACTTTCGCTTCAACTGAAGGTATTTTGAAGCCTGGTGAGGTTTGCATGTACACTTCCTCTTCCAAGTCGCCATGAAGAAAGGCATTCTTCACATTTAACTGAAATAATGGTCAATCTTTATTGGCAGCCAATGATAAAGGAACTCTAACAGAGTTGTGCTTAGCCACAGGAGCAAATGTCTCCTGATAGTCAATTCCATAGACTTGACTATACCCCTAAGCCGCCAACCTTGCTTTGTATCTCTCAACAGTAGCATCAGATTTATACTTGCTTGTGTAGACCCATCTGCATCCAACCGGGACACGTTCCCTGGGAAGATCCACCAATTGCCAAGCACCATTCTTCTCAAGTGCCATCATCTCCTCAGACATAGCTTGTCTCCACTTTGGGTCAGACAAAGTATCAGTAACATTCTTAGGAATAGAAGCAGTAGAGAGAGCAGCAATAAAGGCAAGATCTGTAGGAGAAAGAGCATCATAGGAAACAAACTGGGCTATGGGATTAATACATGCTCTTTTCCCTTTTCTAACAGCAATAGGAAGGTCTAAATCAGATGGAGGGGAAGGGATGTCACCTGATTGAGGAGAATGAATCTCAGGATGTGGATCCAAAGAAGACTCTTGGTAGGTCTTCTTTCTTTTACTCTTCAAGCTTTCACCTTTTTTGTACTGAATGTGGTAATCCTTCTCATTACCAGAACCACTTTCTGTTTCAACCAATTTAGTATTTTTTTTTTTTTGGATGAATAAAAATATATAACTAAAAAAGAGGGGGAAATGAACAAGCAACCAATTTAGTATTCACACTTGATTGATCATCAATATCAACCACATCCATAGTCCTGTGTTTTCCAATGTCAAGCATAAAAAGAGAGATAGGTAGAGGAGAATGAAGGAAATTAGTAGCCTGTTCATTTCCACAATTCTCCCCCTGAAGAGGATGCTGAGAAGGGGCAAAGAAAGGGACAGATTCAAGGAAGGTGACATCTTTGGAGATAAGGCACCTGCGAGAAGAAGGGTGATAACAATTGTAATCTTTGGTAGTAGAAGAGTACCCAAAAAAGAAACACTTGAGAGCTTTGGGATCAAGTTTAGTGCGAGTGGATTTGTTAACATGCACATAACAAACACCGCAAAGACTTTCGGAGGGAGAGAGAAGGCAGCAACCTGTAAGGATAAGATTTCTAAGGGAGATTTGAAATCAAGAAGTTTGGTAGGCAAGCGATTGATGAGAAAGGAAGTAGTGAGAAGAGCTGCAGACCAGAAGGTCTTGGGAACATGCATGCCAAACAAGAGACTACAGGTGACCTCCAATAAATGGCAATTTTTTCTCTCAGTAACCCCATTTTGTTGGGGTGTGTCAACACACGCTAGCTGATGGATAATGCCATTATTAATAAAGACTGCTTGGAGGCCACTAAACATGTATTCTCCCCCTTTATCAGACCGAACAATTTTGATTCGAGTATCAAACTAAGTAAGAATCATGTGATAAAAAGTCTTAAATGCATCACAAACATCACTTTTATGTTTCATAAGAACAGTCCAATTAGCACAAGAAAAATCACCAACAAATGACATAAAATAACGATAGCCAAATAAAGAGGTAGTAGGGGAAGGTCCCCAAACATCAGTATGCACAATATGGGAAGGAGCAGCAGTTCTTATCATGATATGGATAAGAAGAACGACAGTGTTTGGCAAACATACATGGTTCACAATGAAAAACATGAGAAGAAGCAATAGAAGAAAATAAGTAAGGTAATTGTTTCCTCATTACAACAAAAGATGGATGGCCAAGACGATGCCGCCATAACATAACAGACTCCACAAAACTACTATCATTACATCCACAAACATAGGGCTGAGTTGTGGGCAAAAAAGGTTAAAAAAGATAAAGGCCTTGTTCCTGACATCCACTACCAACAATCCTCTTCGTCACCAAATCCTGAAAAAGACAGTGAGAAAGAAAAAAGTGACACAACAGTTCAGAGATTTAGTCAAATGACTCACAGATAGAAGATTAAGAGTAAGGTTAGGGACAATAAGAACAGAAGTAAGAGAATGAGATCACGTAACAGGGATATTGCCCTTACCAGAGATGGAGGAAAGGGAGTCACTAGCTACCCTAACCTTATCCTTACCAGAACAAATGGTATAGGAATCATAATAATGGGACGTACCAGTGATGTGGTCAGTGGCACTAGAGTCAATGATCCAAGACTGGACTGCAGTAGAAGTTGAGGAGGAGACCTGCAAAGCTGAGGATGAAGAGGAGTTAGCCACTGTAGGTGTAAAAGATGTGCTCAGTTGTAACATGACCCTGCGAAACACTGCATCTACCAAAGTGGAGTCATCTTATGCAGCATCTGCCGCAGTCATTACAAGTGTGCTCGAGCTCTCCTTCTACGACCACCACGAGTACCTCCTCGTGTACTAGGGGAACGACCATAAAGAGTCTAACACCTATCCTTGGTATGTCCAGATCTCCCAAAATGGTTACATTTAAACCTGTCTCTGCCACCTCCACTAGCACCACCTGTCTCTACTGCTCTGTCTTCCCCATGGTTAGGCCCCTAGCTTCTACCACCTCCACGGGTGTCCCGAAAAGAACTAGAATGGAGGGTTGACCTCTCAAGAGATGCTGGTACTGGTTCCATATTAACACGCCGAGTCTCCTCACACTGTGAGTAACTACAAACCTCATCAAGAGATAGAAGAGGGGACCAGCCTAAAATTTGGAGCCTGATTGGTTCATAATCAGGGTTCAGGCCACCAAGTAAAGTGAAGACACGCTCCTTTTTAAGAGTGCGATATACTTTTACTTCATCCTCTGGGTTGGTCAATTGAAGATCCCCGTAGTGGTCATACTCCTCCAAAAGGCTAATATAATCATTGTAATACTCAGAAATGGTCCTGTCACCCTGCTATTGAATTAATTTTTTGGTGAAGCTGATAGACCTTGCCAGAGTCACCTACCCTATCAAAGGTCTGGGAGACATTGTCCCAGATTGCCTTGGCAGTCTCTTTTCTCATAAACCTTCTCCCAATCTCGGGCTTCATGGAGAAGATTAACCATGTCATGACTGTAGAATTTTTTGTCTCCCATTTCTCATAGGTAGGAGAGCCAACCTCTAGGGCTTTAATAGCATCTGTAATATACTCAAGCTTCCCTTTGCTCCTAAGGGATAGCTTCATTGAATGTGACCAATCTAAGTAATTAGTGTTATCAAGCTTCACGATGGAAACCTGTGGATGTGAGCACTCATAAACAAACTGAGGAGTTGTTGGTGTTAGAGTGGGCTATAAATCAGCTGAGCCAAGCCCAGATGTATCCGAATCAACCATATTGTCAGGGAAACAGCACTTGACGATAAACAAGAACACCAAAGACAGGTGGGGAGTACACACTCAACCCAAATATGGAATCCAACACAATAATCAGATTTCAGCAGAGAAGAAACTAGCACAACCTTGATAACACTTCACTCTAATACTCTCCAATGAGTAACATCAACTTTAAACAAGTTCAAAGACTTCACAAAAGCTGTCCATAAGCATTTCTTAACCAAGGAAGCAGCATATGGCAGTCCAAATGCAAGGAACACAGGAACTAGGCATTCTCGGATTTCCTTTTTCCTGTCTACTAGCTTTCTTCTGAGCTGGAGCACTTGTTGTTTTCTCAGTAACCATCACTTGACTTGAAGTTGTGCCACTCTGTTTATTTTTACCCTGTTTGGATGTTTCACATGGTTCAAACCCAATCCAAATCTAACACCAGCTGGTCTCTGTACACTGAGCATCTCATCCAAGATTTTGCTATTCTGTACTTGAGATGTCTGACTGCTCACAATTGGGGATGAACTTTCTGCCCTAACCATTTCTTCAGCTTTTTCTTTCAACATAGTCGGCTCTTTTTCCATCTCAGAGTAAGCAGACATGGCAGTAGCTTGCTCCTCTAATTGTGCCTTGAGAACTATATTTTCTTCCATCAGTTTCTTACACTTAATCACTTTTAGAGATAGTTGTTTCTCCATCTCATCTGCAGCTTGCTAAGTTTCTTCAAACTTCTCCTTGAGTGACTTCACCTGTTCATTTCTTTCTTTGAGGAGTTTGGTAATTTTCTTGTTTTTCCTTCTCTCTTCATCAAGATCATCCAAAGCGGACTCTAACTCAGCTTCTAGATTTATTTCAGCTTCTTGCTCATCCTCCTTTTCAGTTTCAGCTTCACTAACTCTGACCACCTTTTCTTTGTCCTTGGTCTCATACACCATGAACAAAGCTTCGCTGTAAGCACTATCTGATTCATCATCAGTGTCACTCTCTGAAGAATCACTGCTTTTCCTAGAAATCAAACTTCTTTTCTTTAGTCTAGTCCTCAGGTTGGTGGTTTTCTTCTTTTTGAATTTTCTATTCTCTTTTGGTTCCTCCTCATCATCACTAAGACACTAACACTGTTCTTTCTGTGAGGACACTTGGAAGCAAAGTGACCAACTGCACCCTTTATATTTGTCTTTACTTCTGGTAAGTTTTCTGACAAAGTTGGCTGCCCCTTCATCATTACTGCCAATCTCCACATCTGAGGTTTCATTAATATCAAGTTTCTTGAGTGCTTTGAATGCTGCCTCCTTGTCATCTGATTTGCCTTTGCCTTTACCAATTCTCATCTCATATGCAATAAGTGTTCCATGGACCTCATCGAGTGTAACTGTATCAAGATCCTTTGCTTCTTCTATTGCCGAGACTTTTGAATCAAACCTTGGAAGCAGTGATCTGAGGATCTTCTGAACAACTGCCGAATCAGACAGTGTCTCTCCCAAACCTCTGATTGCATTAACGACCTCATTCACCCAGTGCATATAACTTGCAATGTCTTCATCAGATGTCATCTTTAGGCTTTCAAACTGTGCTCTGTGAATTTGTAGTTTAACCTTCTTAATCTTGGGATCCCCTTCATGAATACTAATCAATTTATCCCACATCTGCTTGGCTGTAGTACATGTCATCAATTTCAACATCTCGCTGTCCGGCATTGCACCAGAGATTGCATTGAGTGCCTTCTGATTACTCACATATTTTTTTCATTCTTCAGTATAAGTTAAGGGTGTTGATGGTGCAGTGTACCCATTTGTCACAGACTCCCAAACTTCTAGACCTAAGGAACCCAGATAGAATTCCATTCTTTTCTTCCAAAAGATAAAATTTGTGCCATCAAATTTTGGTACCTTACCAGATGAATATCCTTCTCCTGAAGCCATGACTGTCCTATAGATCTCTCAGTTGTTGGTTTCCCTGTCACTGAATGTGGCTCTGATACCACTTGTTGAACTGGCTTCAACACTGAGAGGAGGGGTCAATCAGTGTTTATTAAATTTTCTCTCCCCTTTTTTCAATTCTCACGGTACCTGTAACACAGTCGTATGCACTCCCGCCTCGCAACCAAGAATGGTCAGGCCTACCAAGATGTGCACACCCATTCTGCAAGCACACATGCACTTCTAATATCCAATCAACCACAAAGACACAAGATGTACATGGTTCGGCAATTTGCCTACATCCACAGAGCAATACCCAATCGGGGTTTCGTATTTGCTCAATACGCAACACTTTTTAACCGCTACAACGGTTCAAGATAGTATCCTGCTTCTGTTCTTGATAATACAAGAAACTAAGGCAACAACCCCAAAAGGAAATTCCTATAAAGCACCAACCTGATAGCCCATACAATGATGTAATAATAAAATAGCAAATCCCCCCTTTTACAGCATCAATCTAAGTTTAACATCAAGCAACAAAAAACCTAGAACATCAAAACAGGGATTCGATATAGAATTACCTCACAACGTAATCCAATTAAGGAAGAACTCAACAATCTTCAACAGTAGCAGCCTTGGACAACATTCTCCAACCTTGAACTTCATTTTTCTTTTTTTTTCTTTTTTTGTAATACTTTGTTCACAAAGGCAGCAGCAAGTGTATGAACCCAAGCCTCCACTCTATATCGCTTTCTTTAGATGGTGCACCGAGGCAGCAACTCACGAATTTCAGAAACCAGTGACTCTTTTAAACCTCCACTTCACAACCAGTGGCAGCAATAAAAAATATATATAGAGAGAGAGAGAGACACCTTACTCGGTTCTGCTGCCTCTTTCTCTGATTTCTCTCACGAGAATACTCTTGGGTCAGCAATTCATCTCAATGAAGATCAATAGAACATCTTCGGCCAGCAACTAAAACTCACGAATCACCTCTATTGCAACCCCGAGAGAACTCTCTCTACTTTTTCCTCTTCTTTTTTATTTTAATTTTTTTAATTCCACAAGGTAGATTATTTTCAATCCACACAATAACCAACTCAGATTCAGCAATCTTCGGATTCCCGAGCTAATCGCATATAGATAGCTTTCCTTTTATATTAGGATCCTAATATTCTTTCGATATAGCACCAAATCAACCAAAAGAGTTCTAATTGAACTCAACTACTCAAGCCACGATCAACAAGAGATGCAATCTGAGCCGCAAAATCTCCTTTAGGATTAACAAAAAAATCAAACTTGAATCACATTGCTGCAATATAGAATGCACAGCTGGCTTTCACCCAACCACCATGACTTGCTGTCCACCTTAATAAAGAATCCCAGCTTACTTCAATAACATGTGGCAGCTCTCTAAGGATACCAGCATTGACATGTGGCAGCAACTATATTCCCATCACATGAGCTGTATAATGTTAACAAGGTTGTTGCTTTACAAGATCAAGACTCCAATATCAAATTAGCAACTTATATAATGCATACCTTGCTGTCCAGCATATGATAAGGTTCCATATCATGCCATGCCTTAGTGCTATCAATCCATTTGACATGATTCATGTTTAACCAATGTACACCTGGTGAGCAATTGAACCATTCCACCTTGAACCATTGAGAACCAGCCCACCTTGAACCATTGAGAAACCAGAATCAACTGTAGTTGCCAACAATGACAACCTTTACTTCAGTAGTCCAACACATAGGGGGTATAATAGGTACCCTTGGGCGATTCTAATGGCCCAGTTCAAACCTCAAACACATGCCGAGAGGTCAAGCATAAGTTCTATAACAAGGTATCGAACCTATGGATCTATTCCCTCTTTTTTTATTTCTAATTAATTGGTTAGTCCTTGGATCAAGAAATAATATAGAAATAGAATAAAGATCTCTTTCTTGAATGAAGAAATAATAAAATATTGTTTCCGGATATCTCAATTGGTCAAATTCCAAGTAATTGTATCCTTTCGAGAAATGCCCGAAAGAGTAACCTCACCAACTAGATAATCAGACACGAGCCCCTCCTTGGGCGGATTCCTCCTTTTGCTCCTCAGCCTACGGGGTATTAGCAGCCGTTTCCAGCTGTTGTTCCCCTCCCAAGGGCAGGTTCTTATGCGTTACTCACCCGTCCGCCACTGGAAACACCACTTCCCGTCCGACTTGCATGTGTTAAGCATGCCGTCAACGTCGAACTCTCCCTTATCAGTGTATGGACAGCTATCTCTTGAGCACAGGTTTAGGTTCGGCCTCAATGAGAAAATGGAGCACCTAACATCGCATCTTCATAGACCAAGAACTACGAGATCACCCCTTTCATTCTAGGGTGACGAAGGGATCGCACCATTCGAGCCTTTTTTTTTATGCTTTTCCAGAGGTCTGGAGAAAGCTGCAATCAATAGGTCGACAAGCCTCCCTTCCCGAAAGGAAGGAGTCAGAAAGACTGCAACTTGAAGCTGGCGGTATTCCTGGCAGCAGTTGGGTGAGAACCAAATCTTGAAAAGAGCTTCAATACGGCTCAATTAGTGTCTTCAAACATCTGAATAGGCTATAAGGAACTTATTTCATACTCTTTCAACAAATCTTTACATAGGAATCTCCTCCTTGAAATCCTTTATGCCCTAGGATTCCAAAAAGAAGAAAAAAATAGGAACAAGGAACTGAACACGACCCTCAAACCTGGTGCTCTGATACCAAGTTGGTTTTTAGGTTAGAGCTACAAGAGAAGGAGAAGTGGTTGAAGAAGAAAGAGGAAGTGAGGAGAGGGAGAAGGAGACAAAGAGAGGATATTTCTGTGGTAAGTTTTGTGTGTGAGAGTACACCTATATTACTTCATTAATAGAAATGAGAATATTACAAATACCTCCCTAGGGAGGTAAAAGATAAGAAAGTTAAAAAATAGAAAATACACAATAGGGCAACTAGACAAAAGGCTAGTTCCCAAACTACCCTTATCGCATAACTTCTAACAACTCTAACAAGGAGGAATACTACTGGGTACCGCACCTTTGTTGACGGAAATCTAGTTACTTAGCGAAGCAAGAACCAATCTATTGTGGCTAGATCTAGTGTTGAGGCTGAGTATCGAGCTATGGCCCATACTGCAGCTAAACTAATATGATTGAAATCCCTATTACAAAAGTTGGGGTTTTCTGTCTCAACTCCCATGAAAATGTTTTGCGACAACCAAGCTGCCGTTTACATCGCAAGCAATCCGGTGTTTCACGAGAGGACCAAACACATCGAAGTTGACTGTCACTTTGCGAGAGATGTTGCTATGAAGAAGCTCATCTCCACACCTTTTGTCTCCTCCGCAAATCAGCTTGGTGACCTGTTTACTAAGCCCTTGTTTGGTCCGATGTTCCATGGTGATCTATATGCTCCAGCTTGAGGGGGAGTGGTAAGATATCGTGGGGCCCTCTTATGCAAACCACGATAGAAAGAGTCCGATTGTGGAGTATTTGTTTCCTTTTGCGTTCCTAATATTTTAGGTAGGTTAGTTGCTTTTTCTCTAGGAGATTTTCTATCTTATTTCTTTCCTATTCAAATTAGAAAAGTCCTGGTTGTAATCTTCCTTCTATTTTATTATAAATCAGATCTGGGAGAGAAGAGCAAGTATCGGCTGTGAGTTCTCTCAACAACATCTCTTCTTCTCTTCTCTCCCCCTTCGTTTCCTTCTCTTCTTCTTGCTGCTGGTTTTCACATTCTGATGTTGTAACAAAGTATGTTGGGCAACTGGAGCATGTGTTGTTATTGTTGGCAACTATACAGTATGTTCTGGTGATGCACGTGTGTACAGGTGTTGTGGCAATGCTGGGAGTGTTGGACAGTGAGTTGGCAGTCCAGTAGCAGTGAAAACGTAACATGTGTCAGTTGGCAGTGATATTTAAGTATCCGGGCATATGTAGCAGTGTTAGGCAGTATATTACAATGTTATCTAGTGATCGGCAGCATGTGGCAGCATCAGGTGAAGGGTGCATGCATTTTAAATGGCAATTTCATAGGTTCACGCTGATGTGTCAACTTTGGAGCCAATTTGAGTAGGCCAAATGCAGATTTGGAAGGACAAATGAACATGGAAATTGTGGTGTGTTGTGTTATCTTTCCAGCACCACTGAAATCGCATCAATCTGATTCCGTACGGGGAAGTTATGAAGATTTTTGTATACTCACAAAGAAAATAAGGAAATGAGGAGGTTTTTGGAATTCGGAGTTGGCATGTGTGGCACGTGGCAAGAGATGGTTGGGTTTTAAAATAAAAAAGGGAAAAAGAACTTTGTCCGGGAGTGTGGCCTACGGCAGCACTCCCATGAGTCTATCTCTCTTCTCCCAATTTGAAAAGACAGCCCTTGTTTTGAGGAGGAGAGAGATAGAAACATGGGAGTGCTGGCGTGGGACACACTCCCAGACAGAAAACTACTTCCTATAAAAAAAATAATAATAATAATAACATTCCTTTTGGGGTGGCATCCCAGGTGAGGGTCATGGACCATGGCACAGGGAGTAGGGCTGCAGGCCAACCCACATAGCTGGCCGCGCAGCAAGCACCAGGCCAAGGGACACGCATGTAGCACTGCACAGGCTAGGCCTCTCCAACAACCCATGCTCGCAACTGGGCCAAATGTTCGACCGAATGCCCAAGTGAAGACCCAATTTCATGAGTTCTCGCCTTCTCGGTAGAGTCCCAGAACTGAGGATCAATGTGTTCCAGAGTGCACTCGTGACATACCAAAACTGCACGAGTTGGTTAAGATTCCAATCCGAGATCGCTTACAAGTCAGCCACTACTGGATCTCAATCAGACAACCACAGTTTGCATGCACTCGAGGCGCGCAACACTGACGCAAATTATTCCATCGTGCATTCTCTTATTTGTCGAGCATCGAGAGATCTTTGTGCAGTGAAACATTCAATTGTTGCACATTATCGGATGTTGCGCGTGTACAACTGTTGATGCCGATCCAACAATCCCCGCTAAGCCTGCATTTTGGAAGGCCGATCCAACGGCCAACATTTGTGCTGCCCTTTGAACGTGTAATTCTGTGCTTCGCAACCTACCCGTGCACTTAAGAAGATTCCAATCCAGAAGCCTGGGATCCAGTGGCTCATATTGAACCCACATTTTAGATAGCCGATTCAAGGACTGTAATCCAAACCGCGGACTGTGACGTTCTCAAAGATCACAAAGATGCCTTTTTAAGCCCATCCAGGCCTCCCCCCTTCATCGATCCGACTGCTGAACTTCAAATTGAGTTTTTCAAATCAATTTAGGGCCTTTTAAGCCAAAGTTTTTTTGCAGCTCTCATGGGATTTGTACCAGAACGTCATAAACCTGAAAAAAGGAGAGAAAAGTGAGGAGAATAGTGCTTTAATGGTGAAACATTGATTTGGTTGATTGTGATGGCTACTTTGATGATGTGAGCATGTTCAAGGTGTAATTTACGCATCAAGGAAGCAGTAGTTTGTGGGATTACACAGGTTGAGGTAATCCAATTTTGCAAATCCCTATTTTGTTAATCTAGGTTGTGTTTAATGTCAAGAAACCTAGCTATATTGAAGTAATATGGGGGAATTTGTATTTCAATTTTTAAATTGTAATACATGTCAAGTTGGGCTTGATAGGATCGCGGTTGTAGCCCCAAGTCTGTGTTGCATAGACGGAAGCAGGGATTGTAGTTCCTGGACTGTTGTAACAGTCAAAATATTGGAGATGATCGAGCAATATACGAGGCCCAATTAGGGCATTGCTCCATGGATTTAGGCAACTTGCCGAACCACGTATATCTTGTATTGTATGTGCCTAGCTATGTTACTGGCTTTTGATGATATTGGAGGGTTGTGACTGCCTTGTAGAGTGGGTGTGCACTACCTGGTATACCTGGCCACATTGTCATTGCGAGGTGGTTGTGCACACGATTGTTTGTGATTGGTAAATTTGGCATTTGGGATTGCTCCAGCCAATCAGTATGTGTGCTTGAAGACAATATCGTCTGTGTGTTGATCAGCAGGGTGAATATCAAGGTTCAGTTGGGAGAAAATTTGAAGACATTGGTTCACTCTCTCTCAATGTCAACCTAGGAAAATCAAATGGTATCAGAGCCATGGTTCCCTAAGAAAAAGAAGTCTAACAGCTTTGGGTAGTTGAACTGAGAGATTGACAGATGGCATCAAGTGACAGTCGTCAGGTGCACAACAAGGTTCCATTATTTGACAGGTCCAACTACAAATTTTGGAGGATGAAAATGGAAGCCTTAAGGCTTTAGGTTATGATGTATGGATGGCAGTCAAGAATGGGTACACACCATCAGAGGAGGATATCAATCATATCACAGATGTTACAAAAAAGAAAAAGAGAGAATGATTCGAGGTCAGTGAATGCTCTACTGAGCTCTTTGATAGATAATGAATTTGCAAGGGTTCTCAACTATACTACCTCAAAGATGGTTTGGGAAAAATTGAAAAGATCAGAGAAGCCAAGCTACAGCATCAAAGGGTAAAATTTGAAAGTTTGAAGACGTCAGAGGAAGAGACAGTTGAGAACTATATGAGCAGAGTTAATAAAATCAATGCTATCGAAGGGCTAGGTAAATAAGTAAAGGATGCAGTTGTTGTGAAGAAAGTCCTTAGGTCTTTGCTGGATCTCTACAACCATAAAGTGTCTACAATAGAAGAATCCAAAGATTTGAATGCTATGAGTTTAGATGAGTTGCATGACACATTGACAGCTTACGAGATGAGAATGATGAAGGTAAAACCTACAGAGAAGGAAGCTGCATTCAAGGCTATAAAGACATTGTTGTCTGTATGATGATCAACAGGGTGAATATCAGGGTTTAGTTGACCAAAAGGGGCCTCAAAACCAAGATTTTGAACCTTGTTACTAACACATCCTGAAAATATTAACCTCAAAGGTTAAACTATAATGGAAAGTGAATTAGGTCTATTATTTCTTTTTCTCTTCTTTTATGAATAGTAATTTAAAAAAAGTAAAAATAATGAAGTGTATAAAGAGTTCAGGGAAGCAATCCTCCACAGGTGAAGTATCTCTATATACACTATTTTCAGCAACCAAGGCACAGCATCCTTTTTGTTTGTTTAGGTATCAGAGAAAATTAACTCTGACAGCTTTCTTTGGAGCAATTTAACCAAAAAATTTACAAGGATAGTCTTCATCCAGTTGCTTTTCCACCTCCAAGGGCATCATAACATACCCTTAAAGATTTTAAAGTTTTTAAGAAGAGCTTCCAAAGCTACCAGGTCCATTAGAATTATGTCACCTGATGGACCCCCAAACTCTTCAATAATTTCACACCATGATCACTACTGAAAGCACACTAAGTGGAAGGCCTCCAGGAGCATAACAAATGATGTTCAGCTTGGACAATCATTTTCTTCCCCAAGGAGCATTTAAGAGTTCTTCACAAAATAACTACTAAAACAGAATCCTGAAGAACATGAATTCATTCTCTTTAGCAGGCTCCTTCTTTTTTTTGGGTGAATAAAAATTCATTACCAAAGGGAAGAGAAGGGGAGAGGAAAAGAATACACAGGGGAAAGAGGGGGTGGAGCTATACAATAGCAGGCCCTAGGAAGGGCCGGAAGGAATAAGATGAGAAGCGGGTAAGCCCCAAATAACCACAATATACATACACCTTGGGGAGTCTACAACAGATCTATGACGTAACAAGTGAGTCTTAGAGTTAACATCATCATGTAAAGGGAACAGGAGTTGGAAGTCCATCTTCGAAGATTTCGCACCATCCACATATGAGATATAGCAGCACCGAACACAAGCTTACCAACCACGTCACAGATAGTGCTACCGGAGACCGTCATATCCATCCAAAGCCAGTCCCTAGAAAAGGGGAGAGGTCTACTGCAGCGGAGCCAAAATGACGCTAAGGCTTTTTTCCAAACTGAGCAGGCAAAAGGGCAAGAGAAGAAGAGGTAGTCGATGTCCTCAGAGCCATTCCAACAAAGGATATAGGAGGGGGTGACAAAAAGACAACGGTGAAGGAGGAAAGCATGGGTGGGGCGACAGTGGTTAAAGATTCTCCAGACAGTGAAGCTGTGGAGGGGTATGTGGCCTTTGAACCACACCAATTTGTGCCAAGGGACAAGGGGACCACTATGTCTAACAAAATTCCAAGCAAATCTGGAACTGAATAAGACATTAGAGAAGGTACAAAGCTTTCCAACAAGTCCAACATTGCTTAAATCTGATTTATATTGAAAAAGTTATGTAATCTGATTTATATTGAAAAAGTCATGTACCGGTCAAACTTAATTTGGTGTGCGCGAATGCTGTCAAAATCGCTCTGAATGAAAATATTTTTTTGGACATCAAAACAAATGAATATTTTACCGTACTTTTGGTTTTTAGCAATGTTTTACCATATTAAGAGTGATGGGATTTTTAGATTTGAGAAAAACCCCAGCATTAGAAAGTTGAAAATTGCACCTACCGCCAAAAATCCAGTTTTTGTTCTTGAACTGGGAGGTTGACTTTTTATCCTTTAAGAATTTGATTTTTCAACTATTTTTATTGGATTCAAATAGGGGTATTTGCTTATTTATGAATAATATCTTAAGTGCTTGTCTTAGTTTCTGGCATAAGTAAGTGTCTGTCCTGGTTTCCCACTAACTGAAACTCCTATTTGGACTTTGATTTTTCAAAATTTGATAGTGCCATTATATTTAAATGGCCCAAAATAGGCTGTATACCAATTTTTATGACCAAACTAGATCTATAACCCACCGAAACCAGCCATCGAGTTGAAAAAAAAAAACACAAATTGGATCTCGGCGAGATCTCGACCCAACTCGCTATTTGGCCAGGTCAAAACCTGTACTCGAGACGAGTTCTTGATCTATGATCTCAACATGCTTATGTACATGGCAAGTTCCTTTCTGTTCAAGTGTTTGTTAGGTTCCTTCACATTGATGTTCTTTCATTATTTGTTAGAGTGAGCCATCTCTACACAATTAGATAAATTAAATTAAATTAAATTGCCACGGTGATGGTTATGATATCTAATTTTACTTTAGAAATACATGGTGTTAAACAGTTTCCACATTTCAGGAGACGAAATACCTCCACATTCTTTAACTCCATAGTCCCATCTATAACTTCTATTAATAACTCATGTTCCTGTATCAATGGCTCACTGATCTCCATTTTCTGTTGGCAAGCTAAGCCCTCTGAGACTGGAATGAATGTCTTCAGAGATAATCTGATATTGTTTCCTTCGAAATCAATAATCTTCAGACCTGTCAATCTGTCTTCAATCTGTTGAATTGCTTCAACCCTAAAATACAAGAGCAAATGAACATGTTGTAGAAATCCATGTAAACAGAACAAAGAACAAGTATTAACTTCCCTAAATGAATCAGTTACCTTCTAAAAATGGACTCAAGATCCTGCAAAGTGCTTAAAGCAAATTTTTTCTCCTCAATCTGATGTTCAAGTTCCAAAATCTGAAATGTCTAGAAAACTGAATCATAATCTTCTAAGATGTTGTAAGATAGCATAAACAATTACAAGAATGCAGTACTAGTAAACTAGGAGAAGCCGGCACAGAAAAATGAAAGAAGACAATGTAACAAAATCAAGAGACAGAAAACTATGTTAAAAACAGGTGTTATCAAACTGAAATTGTGACCAGGTGAATCAACAGAAAACATGTCACCATTGTTAGTAGTGATAGCAGAGACTGTTTGATGTTTAGGTTCTAGTTAAGGGTAGTTTGGGTATTTTATTTTATTTGCTTCTTTCTTATTTCCCTAGTGTATCCTTTAAGTGAATATATGTTGAATGAAGTGGGAGCTTCATCACCAAGTGGAAAACTCCCAAGGGTTACACAAACACATCGATTCTCACTGTTCTCCTGTTTCCTCTCTTCTTCTTCTCATCTCTTCTCTTCTATTATTGTTTACATGGTATCAGAGCAAGATCTCTAGGGACTGCTACAACTTTCCTAGTATCTTGTCTCCTCCCTTTCAAGGTTTCAATCACCATTGATTGATTCATTTCAGCTCAAGTTTTGAGAGTTTCTTCAGTTTTTGTTTGAAAGGGGTGCAGCATCCTAACCAGTATTTTCAGACTGTTTAGAGACTATTTCATGATTGAAGATTGAGAACTAGGTCTCCTTTGCTGTTGGTTTTTTTTGGTGAATAAATAAGTATTACCAAACCCCAGGAGGGGGCCGGAAGGAGAAAAGAGGGGGGGGGGAATGTACAAAGAGAGAGAGGGGGGGGGGGGGAGAAAGAAAACCAGAGTCAAGTCCTCCTTAAACTAGAAGGGGACTGCAACATACTACTATCCAGACCCCAGGTAACAACAATGTGCCTGTTCCTTGGGGTATCCATGAGGGACCGGTGAGGAATAGTGCTGATCTTAGAGGAAACTTCGAAGGAGATGTCTTTCCAAATCAAGTCGAAAGATCTAGATTTGGAAGTCCATCTCCTAAGATTCCTCTCCATCCAAATATGATGGACAACAGAGCCAAAAACAAGCTTGCCAATACTGTCACAGATGGAGCTGCCTTTAAAAGTATTGGTCAACCAGATGCATTCTCGGTCAAAAGGAAGGTACCTCCTGCTTCGATACCAGATGGAAGAGAGGGCTTTTTTCCAGATGTTAGAAGAAAAAGGGCAAGCAAAGAAGAGATGGGCAGTGTCCTCAAAACCGTTCCAGCAAAAGGTGCAAGAGGGGTGAACAGGGATGTGGCGGTGCAGGAGAAAGGCTTGAGTGGGAAGGCAAAGGTGAAGCGATCTCTAGGCTGTAAGGCTATGGCGAGGAATGGAGCCTTTGAACCAGACTAGGTTGTGCCAGGGGACTGGGGCGGAAGGGTTGCGGACGAAGTTCCAAGCTGATCTAGTGGTGAAACTGCCAGAAGGGGCTGGGAGCCAAATTGACTGATCCACAATGGAAGGAGAGGGAAGGTGTAAGGGGGGGAGGGTAGGCCAGATTTGGGATAGGACAGAGGGAAGGGGAGAAGGAGGGGACCAGGAACCAAGGGAGATGATGAGAGATAAGGGGCAGATTTGGGAATGCCAGAAGAGTAGACAGCTCGAGGGCCAAAGACATTATAAGAATGCCTAAAGGATGCCAGGGGTCAAGCCAAAGGGAGGTAGAGGAGCCATTAACAATGGCGGTGGAGGTGGCCGTCAGGGCAAGAGGCCGGAGAAGAAGAATCTTACGCCAAACCCAAGACGCGTCTGGGCGTAAAGGAGCAGTCCAAATGGAATCATTCTTGAGAAGGTGGGAGTAGACCCAGTTGACCCAGATGGAATCGTGCCTGGAAGAGATTTTCCAGATGAGCTTAAGGATCCCGGCTTTGTTGGAGTCCTGAATGCAGCGAATGCCTAATCCTCCTTCAGCCTTGGGGAGACAGACAGATTTCCAACTGATTGGATGCATGAATTTTGAGGTTTCTTTGCCTTTCCAAAGGAAAGCACAGAAGAGGTTCTCAATGGCTTTGATGGTGGCTTTAGGGATGGCGAAAATGCCACACCAATAAATGTAAGATGATTGGAGGACCGATCTGATACATTCAAGCCTACCCGCATAGGATAAAAGTCTGCCTTTCCAGAGCTGAAGGCGCTTACGGATATTATCAAGCATGGGGGAGCAATGATGGCTGGTCAGCCTGGCGGGGATGAGAGGCAAGCCAAGATATTTGACCGGAAGGGAGCCAAGGGAGAAGCCAGTCAGACGGAGGAGGGATTCCTTGTCAGACTCGGGGATCCCAGCAATGAAGGGTTTGGATTTAAGGAAATTTATTCAGAGCCCAGAAAGGTCTTCGAAAAGGCAGAGGGAGGACATAATGGCAGCAATGGAGGAGGGGGAGGCCTTGGAGAAAATCATCAAGTCCTCAGCGAAGGCCAAGTGGGTAAGGTTGATGTGCTTGCATTTGGGGATGGGGGAGATGAGATGGCGATCAGTTTTGGATTGGAGGCTCCTGGAGAGGACTTCAAGAGCAAGGGAGAAAAGGAAGGGGGAGAGGGGGCATCCTTGGCGAATACCAACCGAAGACTTGAAGAAGCCAGCAGGGGAGCCATTAACAAGAACAGAATAGGAGGGGGAGGAGATGCAGGTGTGAATCCAGCGCACAAAAGCATTGGGAAAACCCATTTGGATGAGCACGTTACAGATGAAGTCCCATCGGATAGAATCAAAAGCTTTGTGCAAGTTAATCTTCATGAGAGCAGTAGGGGAATGGGATTGACGGTCGAAGCCACGAACAATCTCAGAGCAGAGGATGATATTGTCCGCAATACTCCGGCCCGAGATAAAGGCAGATTGATTGGGGCTGACCAGATCAAGGATGACTCGTTGGATCCGATTGGCGAGGATCTTAGCAATGAACTTGTAGAGGAGGTTACATAGCGAGATGGGTCTGAAATCAGACAAGGCGGATGCGCCATCCAGTTTGGGAATGAGGCAGAGGAAGGTTTGATTGATCTGGGCAAGTTGACTGGGTTTAAAGAAAAAGCTGCGGATGGCTTTGAAGAGCTCGCCTTTGATCGAGTCCCAGCAACTGAGGAAGAAACCCATACTAAAGCCATCGGGACCTGGGGCTTTATTGGTTTTGTGGGAGAGAATTGCTTTGGAGATTTCATCATCCGAGGGGATAGACAGGAGGAAGTCAAAAAAAGAAGGGGGAACAATTTTATTGATGAGATTAGGGGGAAATGTGGATACAGAGTGAGGAGAGGGGTTGAAGAGAAAAGAGAAGAAGGAGGCAGCTTCGGCCTTGATCCCAGAGATGGAGGAAATAGGGGTCCCATCCGAAGAGATGAGATGGGTGATGGAGTTAGAACTAAGCCTGGCACGCAAAGAGCAATGGAAAAAGGCTGTGTTCGAATCACCCAACTCGAGCCACTTGATTCTGGATTTTTGGCGCAAAAAACTTTCTTTGAGGAGGGAGAGAGATGAGAGCTCCTCGGAGAGCTTTCTCTCCTCCAAAGCTAGATCCTGAAGGGAGGGATCTTGTTGGAGGGAAAATTGAACACGGGCCAGATCTGAACGGCATGAGGAGAGGCGGGAAGTGATGCTGCCAAAAGTGGAGAGATTCCATCTCTTGAGGGCTGCTTTGGTACGACGAAGCTTGGAGGCGAAGGTGAGGAGAGGAAGGGAGGGGAAATGGACAGGAGGGCGCCAGGCTTGGAGAAAAGTGGTTTGAAAGTCGGCATGGGAGGACCACATGTCGAAGAATTTGAATGGCTTAGGGCCAAAAGATGAATAGGGCTGGATAAGAAGGAGGCAAGGACAATGATCTGATAAGCCCTGAGGGTGGAAAGTAGCATGAGAATGAGGAAAGGTAGTGAGCCAAGAGTCATTAATGAAGAGGCGGTCTAGCTTACAGGCAACCCGCTCAGGGCCAATCCGTCTGTTGTGCCAAGTAAGAGGAGACCCAGACCACCGAAGATCATCAAGACCGAGATCTTCAATGCAATCATTGAAGGAGTTGACAGAGGGAAGGTCAATGGGCCGACCTCCAAATTTTTCGGATTGATATCTAACCACATTGAAATCACCGCCCACACCCCAAGGTAGGGAATTAATCCTACATTTGAGGAGAGATAGGTCCTTCCAAAGGGCTAGACGGTCAGCAGCCAAATTGTGAGCATAGACCACAGTGAGGAAGATGGAAGAGGGGGAATTCGGGAAGGAGAGATGAAGGTGAAGGAGTTGGGAGGAGGAGTGAGAGATGGAAATGTGGATTTTGGCGGGATTCCAGAGTATCCAAATACGACCATTTGGGGAATGGGTGTAGTTAGAGAGCAAGGACCAAGAAGGAGCAATAGAAGCAACAATACGGGAGGAATTCTCTTGGAGGACACGGGTCTCTAGGAGAGCACAAAAGGAGGAGTGAGAGGAGTTGATGAATGATCTAATTTCATGGTGCTTAGCTAGGGAATTGAGGCCCCTAACGTTCCAAATGAAACCAGCGGACATGACTAGGGGATAGAGGGCAGGGAGGACCTAGGGGGAACACTTCGGTATCGTCTGCAGGAAAAGACAATAGCCGGGTTACGAACATAAGGGCGCCAAGGGGGGGAGGGTCTAGAAAGGCCAAGAGGTTGGGGGGGGGGGAGAGTAGGAATTGAAGGCAAAGGCACCGAGATAACTAGAGGAGCAAGGGGAGGGTCCTCAGGAAGGGTGGGGAATTGGGATTCAGAACTGGACCGGGTTAGAAGAGGCCGAGGGGAAGGATCAGGGAGACGGGGAGGTGGGTCAGGGAGATGGGCTAAGAGGAGATGGGCTGGGGGTTTAATTATAGGAAGATTGTAGGCAAAATAAGAGTTAAAAGGGGGAGGGGGGTTCGGTTGAGAAGGAAAAGAAGAACGAAGGTTGGCATGGGTGGGCTTAAGAGGGATGGGTTTAGAGGAGAATTTAAGACTACTGGAACAGGTGGATATGGACGAAAGGATGGGCTTAGGGGGGGTGGGTTTAGCAGAGGTTTTAAGGATTTTGGAACTGGTTAAAGAGGAGGAGAGTGTGGGCTTCATGGGTGAGGTAGTCGTGGAAGATTTGAGTGGGCTTAAATGGGCTTTGGGACTGAAGGGCTTAGGAGAAGAGTTAATGGAAGTGGGTTGATGGGCTTGAGCGTGAATGGGCCAGATGGGTGTTAAAAGGGTTGATGGGCTAGAAAGACAAGGGTTTTGGGAAGAGGTTGAGGAGGGGTGGGATGTCTGGAAAGTAAGTTGAGAGGACACTTGTCAGGAGAAGGTAAAGTGGGGACAAGGGGGTTTAAAAGTGGAGGAGAAGAAAGCAAGGGGGGTAGTTGTGAATAGGGAAAAGGTGGGAGAGGGGGGGAACTACAAAAGGGGGAAAGGGGTTGGGGAGGGGGGTTATGCAAACCTGACGCGAGCGCAGGAGTCGAACTTCCATTCCCAGAGAAGGCATCGTTGACCAAAGCTTCAGGGGCACGGGCATCGTCAGCAGCAGAGGGAGCCTGAAGAGGCAAGTCCTGGTTAGCGAAGGAGACAGGGCGTGAAGAAGCTCCTCCTCGATCAGCAGAAAAGTCCTCACGGATCAAGGGGCTCCGAGACATCATAGTGGAAGTCGCGTCAATCGAGGTGCAAGCAGGGCTTGTTGGATAGCTTAAAGTAGCCAGACAAGAGGGCTTGCAGTGCGACAGAGCGGACAGGGGATCAGACTGCAGAGTCTCTGATCCACCAGAAGCAGCGGTAGTCGACGCAGAGGTTTGGGGCATAGCAGGTTTCAAAGAGCAGGCAGGCATCTGGGCTGCCTTTCCAAGATGTTTCTCCAGCAGGGCAGCAACGCGACAATTATTTTTGCGCCCAGGAAGAGTTGCACGAGAGGAAGATCTTCCCGAAGAGGTAGATCGATGGGAGGTGAAAGTCAGAGATCGTGGTCTTCTGAGAGGAGATAGTTGACATTTAAAGCATCCGACGAAGAGGAGACTGCAAGTGGAACTTCGAGCGAAACAGGCAGAAAGCACTTCAGACGAGACAAGAATTACCTGGGTAGCAACCGGAGGAGCAGTGGACTCGCAAGGGCTTTCCCGAACAGACAAGGATTGGTGGCCAAAGACTTTACAGATGGTGAAATGAGGCGGCAACCAACCGTACTTCACAGTCGTTCAAATCGAAACCATCGTCCTCCACGATGGTAATGGAGGAGGGAGGGGGCAAGCGGCAATATGTCGCACGCAGGCGGGCGAAGGAAAGTCCGAGCATCTTAGAGGTTCGCTCATCCGAGTACAACGGCACCCCAATGACCGAGCCTAGCCGGCCGAGACACTCTGCTCCAGAGTGCAACAAGGCCAGGAGGGTAATCCACAAGGGAATGGAGTCGTGGTCGACCTCGTGGAGCCGGATATAAGGAGTCCATCGGCGAAGGAAGATTGGTTTGGAGCCAACCATCCAAAGGGCGCCAGCAAGGGCTCGAGCTTTGACATCGGGGGAGTAGAATTTGAAGATAAAAACTCCATTATCAAGCAGGAAGAGGTCCAGCGCTCCAAGAGCTTTCCATTGCTTGGAGAGGGAGGCTTTGACAACATTGAAGGAGGGTCTGGCCCCAAGGAAATGGCCCACGAGACATTCGTTCCATTTATTGATTTCAGGTGCTAAAAGACTGTTTGGGCAGAGGGCGTAAGTAGCGCCATTCTCAGAGGAAGGTTGGATAAAGTGTAGGGAGGTTGCAGAAGAGGATGAGTCACGATGGAAGAGGTAGTTGCCCCAATTTTTTGCAGGGGCAGGAGTATCAGAAGGTAAGAGAGTATGAGTGGCGATGGAGGGAAGAGAGGAGAGGGGGGGAGCAGCGATGGTGGAGACAGGGGGAAATTGGGTGAAGGGGGCGGTAGAGGGTGGAGGGTTGGCCGGAGGGAGTGGCGCTACCATGATCAAGGGCCCATTTCACAGCGGCAGGGAGTGTTCACCATTATGATATTGTTCTCCTTTGCTGTTGGTTATTGATTTATGAAGTGGAAAATGCATTCAAGAGCTTAGATATCATGTTTGATCAAGGTTTTTGGATCGATTTTTAGGGCAGAAGCTGAGATCGATTTCTGTTAAAATCGATTTTTTTTTTGGGTGAATAAGAAATTCATTAAAAAGGAGGGGGAAAAATTTACAGTGCCCTCAAAGGGGAGCAACAAAACAAAAAATAAGGATCTCAAGCCTTAGCTTTACGGGCTAGCGGAAACAAGGGAGACAGAAGAGAGACCCTAGGAGACAACAATAAGCATGTTCCTTGGGGCGTCAGTGCAAAAAGAGGGAGGGGCTGATGATAACTTCGCCTTAATATCAAAGGAAATGGAATCCCAAATCTGCTGGTAAGATCTAGAATTGGAGGTCCATTTCCTGATATTGCGCTCCATCCAAATATGGTTCAAGGTAGCACAAAAAGCAAGCTTTCCAACAGTATCACATAAAGATCGGCCAGCAAAAGTCCTGTCGATCCAAATCCATTCCCAGGAGAAAGGAAGAATTCTTCTAGGGGCTGGCCAACATTTTAGCAAGATGCCTTTCCAAATCGCTGCCGCAGTAGGGCACTCAAAGAATAGGTGATCGGTGTCTTCCACATTGTTCCAGCAGAGGCAGCAAGAGGGGGAGACAGGGATGTGGCGATGCAGAAGAAAGGCCTGAGTTGGAAGACAATTGTTGAAGATCCTTCAAACTATGAAGCAGTGCCTAGGGATGTGGTGCTTGAACCAAAGAAGCCTTCTCCAAGCGCCTAGAGGACCCTTATGCCGAATGATGTCCCAGGCAGATTTTGAGGAGAAGAGAGAAGGATATTTTGCCAACCAGTTTACACAGTCCTGGCTGCCCAAAGGCCTTCTGATGATGGAGGAGAGGTCATTCAAGATGATGGCAAGGTCCGGAGAGGAAGTAGGAGGGGGAGCCCAGCCGGACTGATCTAGAATGTTAGATTAAAATTGATTTTTATTGGACTTGAAATCGATTTTTTATTGGTTGGAGATTGATTCTCATTTGAGTTAGAAGTTGGAAATCAAGCTTGCTTCAAGGTCTTGAGATTTAGCATCAACCATTAGGGTTTTGAAATCGATTTTTCAGTGCTTTGGAGCTGAGATCGACTTTTTCAGGGTTTTGACTATTTCTCTGAATCTTTGGTACGTATTGCAACTCCATTCCATTTTGTGTTTGTTGAAATGTCTGAACCATCAAAGCATGTCATTAGTGAGGTTGTATCTTCATCAACCAACCGTATTACTGAGAATCAACTAGAAGGAATCACCAACTTTCAACAAAGGAAGAAGATTGTTAAGTTGGTGTTGATTGCTGGTGACCAACATGACTATTTGACTAAGACTAAACCTTGTGATGATGCATTATGGGATACCACTAATGCATGTATTCTAGGACAGTTGCTGAATTCTATGGAAAATCAAATTGCTGATTTGGTGACTCAAATCGGTACTAGTTAAGGAGTTACATGATTATTTGAATGTTCTGTATTCTGGGCAGAAAAACTTGTCTCATATCTATGAGTTGTCTAAGGAGTTTTACAGAGCTTATCGAAAGGGTCGTCCCTTGACCCAGTATTTTGCCGATTTTAAGAAGATGTATGAGGAGCTGAATTGCCTACTTCCTATCACCTCTGATGTGCAATAGATGCAGAACCAGTGAGAGAAACTCACAGTTATGGGATTTCTGGGTGGTCTTGGGAAGGAGTTTGACTCTGTTTGTTCCCAGATACTTGGTGGTAATAAGGTAGCCACACTTTCAAATACTTTTTCACAAGTTCTACGCGTATCTCGTGTGCCTACTCATGATTCCACCGTTGTGGATGGTTCAGCTTTGGCATCTTTCACACCTAACCATGGGCCTAGTAGTAGGCATGGTACTAAATCTCGTTTCGTTTCGGTGTTTCGGTCTGACCGAAATTTCCGAGATACCGAAATTTCGTCGAAATCTCGGTCGAAATATGGTATTTTTCTGTGGGTGTAAAATGCCAAAAATGTCCGAGATTTCCGAAATTTTCGAAACGAGATGACCGAAATTACCGAGATTTTCGAAATTTCCGAAACGAGATGACCGAAATTTCGTCGAAATATTCGAAATATTGCATTTTTTCATTTCGGACTTGCATTTCGTTTCGGACAGGTCGAGATACTCGAAATATTCGATATCTCGACCGAAATTTCGCGAGTTTTAGTACTATGGTAGTAGGACAGGGACTGTTGGTAGTCCTTGTCGTGGGACTGGTTCTGGCAAATCCCCTATATCCGGTAAAACTCCTATTTTTAGTACTCAGGGTGGTTCAGATTCTTCAGGAATAGTGAAGACCTGTCACCATCACTGGACATATCCAACTCTTTTGTTGAAAATTTAATGGCACACCACCACAGCAACAGTTTGATAATTTTACTGCCATTACCAATTCTGCTGCTACATCATCTTCCCAGTTTGAGGATAAGACTTTGAAGATGTCTGGTGAGGATTATGCACGCTTTACCAAGTTTCAGATCTCTTAGTCTTCCCAGCCATTTGCTGCTACATTTGTTTAGACTAGTAATGTCACTGCATGTCTTTCGACTGCTTCTCGCACCTGGATCATTAGTTCAGGTGCATCGGACCATATGAGTGATATGACTGGGGTCTCAGGTATATTTTCCACCTTTCGTGCATCATCCTCTAGTGTTACCTTAGTTGATGATTCTTTAGCTAAAGTAACTGGTACATGCATTGTTCATGCTACTCCTTCCTTATCCTTATCTTCTGTTCTTTATTTGCTTGAGTTTCCTTTTAACCTCTTGTCTATTAATAAGTTTACTAAAACTTATAATTGTTTTGTAACCTTTTCTATGATTCATGTGTCTTTCAGGACCTTACGACAAAGAAGATGATTGGTAGAGGTCATGAGTCAAGGAGGGCTATACCTACTTGAGGATATTTTGTCTATGGCATGTTCGAGTATGGCATCACCTCACCAAGTACAAAGTCGTTTGGGTCATCCATCATTGCAGAGTTTACGGCTTTTAGATTCTCGTTTTCGGTCTATTTCTAGTTAAATTGAGAGCCTTGTCAGTTTGGGAAGCTTCACCGTGTAAGTTCTCCCCTAGAGTCAATCAACGGTCTAATCAACCTTTTGCTTTAGTACATTCAGATGTTGTCCTTGTCTGGTTGTTTCTAAGTTAGGCTTTTGTTATTTTGTTACTTTTGTTGATGACTGTTAAGTTATGTAACCCGATAAGGGTATTTTGAATATTTTTCTGTCTTTTTCCCAATACCTAGCATAGTCGGCTATGTGGGGGTGTTCTTGTAATTCTGCCTCTTTTGGAAGACTGTAAATAAAGATGCTTGGAGATCACATTGATCATTCAAGCCATTCATAAAATTCTGTTTTGTTAACATGGCATCTGAGCCAAATGTTTCTCTGATCTAAGTTTTTTCAAAACCCACCACCCACCCATCATTTTTTCTTCCCTCTCTTTCTCTCGATTTTTTCCCTCCTTTTCTTCTTGGTTCTCTTCCTTCACCTTAGGGCAGCACTAATGAAGTGATCATATGATCTAGTTGCTGCCCTCAAACCTACCTCTTCTTTTTTTCCATGACCTAAAGTTCGATTCTGCTCAATAGTTGCTGCAACACTTCTCTGCGATATTGGAGTTCTCCATGTTTCGAAGATCAGGCCTCTATCACTTTTGAAGGTTGATTTTCCCTTCATGGAGATTCATCTGCAGCCTTGACCAGCATCTATCCCAACTCTACAATTTTTTTTTGAAGCCCCCTAACCTAAATCGATCTCCAGTTTCAGGGTTTTCTACAACCCTGACACCTATCAATTTTTTAAGTTAGGGCTGTTTACTGTTGCTGCCTTTTTCAGAGGAGTTTACTTCCACCAAGAGGATCACTCGACATCACTTTCAGCCAGCCAGATATTCTGAGTTTTTTTACAAAATTCAGATTTTCTTTTCTTGGGATCGATTTCTCCCAATATCGATTCCAAGGTTTTTAGTTCTTCCTGGCAGGCTGCATCGGTTACTTGCTTGTTTAATTCATTGATTGGCTGCCACAATGACAGGCTCATATTCTTCTTCTGCAACTTCTGGGATTGATGGACAAACCCGGACTGATTTCCTTCCCCTTGTTGCTCCTATCAAGCTCGATGGCACCAATTATCTCATGTGGTCTAGGTCTACATATTTGACCATTGCTGGTCGGGGACTTACTGGACATATTCTTGGGAGTAACTCCATGTCAGCTGACCCTGGTTCTCTGCAAGACAGATGGATGTCTGATGATGCTATGGTGATGTCCTATTTGATCCACTCTATGCAACTGGACCTCTCCAGCAACTACTTGCTGCTGGAAACAGCCCACCAAATCTGGAGTGCTGCCAAGGAGACTTATGGGCAGTTAGGGAATGATGCTCAAGTGTATGAGATTCGCAAGAAGGTTCATGACACCACTCAGAAGGAGCTGTCCGTATCTAAATACTATGCTGCCCTCAAAAGTTTATGCCAGCAATTGGATCATTACTCGGATTTTCAGCCCTCTACTGCTACTGATATTGCTGCCTATCGCAAATACGTCGACAAAATCCATGTGTATGACTTCTGGTAGGTCTGAATATAGAATATGACCCTATTCGAGTGCAAGTTCTTAGCAGGTCTCCATTTCCTACACTAGAGCAGTCCTTTGCTTTGGTTCATACAGAGGAGACTCGTAGGGCTGCTATGTTGCATTCTCCTATTATTAATCGCTCTGCCTTACAAGCTACTTCCATTCTATTACCATTACTGATGGTGGGAATGCTGCCTCCAAAAAGCCTGTGAAGTGTGAACACTGCAACAAAACCTATCACACTAAGGCTCAATGCTGGAAATTACATGGGAAGCCTGCTGACTTTGAGGCAACACGGGGATGTGGGAAGTCCAAACCCAAGGCAAATCTTACTGAATCTACTATTGATGCTGCTGCTGCCCCTTTTACCGACATTGGTCTTACTCAGGATGAACTCCTGGCTTTCCGTCGCATGCTACAGGCCTCTTCTGCTACACCTACTACGGCATTTTCACCTGCTGCCCCTCCTGATTCTCACTTTGCCTCAGGTATTCCAGTAGGTAGTCATTGTGCATCGGCTGTCTCCAGTCCTTGGATTATAGACTCTGGTGCTACTCACCACATGACTGGTTCCTCCCATATGTTTCACCAATATTCTCCTTCTTCTGGGAAAGATACTGTTCGAGTGGCTAATGGTTCCCTTTCTTCTATTAATGGAAAGGGTTCCATTCACTGTTCTCCTACCCTTACATTAAATTCTATTTTGCATGTTCCCTCTTTGTCTACTAATCTTTTTTCTATTAGTAGTCTGACCAAAGATTTAAACTGCAAAATAAATTTCTTTCCCTCTCATTGTGTCATACAGGATCTGGTGAAAGGACACACGATTGGGGGTGGTAAGGTACATGGTGGTCTCTACTTACTCGACACGGGTCGGACTTCTCTTCCGTCAGCTTCATCTCCGGCTCATCAATTATATTCAACCACTTTTCCTGATCTCCATCTATGGCATTGTGCCATTGTCAGCTTGGTCACCCTCCACTTTTAGCTTTTTTTATTTCCTCAGTTAGTCAAAGATTGTAAAACCGGATGAGTTTTTAAGTGAGGCCTGTGTTTTGGCCAAACAGACTCGTTCCAGTTATTCTTCATTTAATAAAAAAAGTGTTTCTCCCTTTGCTTTAGTGCATACTAATGTGTGGGGCCCTGGCCGTTGTGTTTCCATTCCTGGCCATAGATGGTTTGTTTCCTTCATTGACTGCTTTACTAGGACCACTTGGGTTTACATGATGCAGCACAGAAGTGAGGTTTTCGCGGTTTTCAGTTATTTCATCATATGGTTCAAACCCAATTCAATGCCACCTTAAAAATTTTGTGGAGTGATAATGGCAGGGAATACATGGAGGGTCAATTCAAAAATTATTTGGCTGAAACTGGAACAATTCATCAGACCAACTGTGTCGACACTCCGGCCAAGAATGGAGTGGCTGAAAGGAAAAATCGGCATGTTCTGAAAATGGCTCGGGCCATTATGTTTGCACAGGAAGTTCCTTCTCAATATTGGAGTAATGCTATCCTCACCGTTGCCTACCTCATCAACCGAATGCCTACCCGTGTACTTGATGTTGATGGTCGTGCCCCTATTGACCTTCTCCAGGGTTCTTTTGTAGCTCCCCAAAAAATTGTTGGTTGTGTTTGTTATGCTCGCAACCATCATCCTCATGGCAAGCTAGATCCTCGAAGCATTCGGTGTATTTTTTTGGGATACTCCGCCACCCAGAAAGGATACAAGTGTTATCACCCGCCCACTCGGCGTATTTTGGTTACTATGTGTTGAATAATGTAAACCAGAATACCATGGGGGTATTCTGGTCTTTTGGTGTTTATTTTTTATGTTTTTAAGTGTTTTGTGTACTGCCTAGCTATGTCGGCTATGGCAAGGGTATATTTGTCATATGGATGTAATTTTAAAGTTATAAATAATAGGCTTGGCTGATCACAATCGATCATTCAAGCATTCTTCAAATTCTGGTTTTGATAACATGGTATCAGAGCACTCTTCTCTGATCTAGGGTTTTTCAAGACCTTCCCCCTCCATCGATTTCTTCTCTTCCATCATCTCCATCGATTTCTTCTCTCTCTCTTCTTTCTCTTTCCTTGGTTCTCTCCATCCTTCAAGGGCAGCACCAATGAGGTGATCCTATTATGGTTTAAGTGCTGCCCTCCATTACACCTAAATTTTAATGCCATAAATACAGATCGATAGCTGCTGTGTTTTTTCTCTCTACGATTTGGGACTGCTCCTCTTTTTTTGGAAATCGATCTCATAGACTTGGAAGATCGATTGTTCACTTTGGAGTACCACTGGCAGGACCTTAGACAGCATCTATCACACCTGCATTATCAGCAATTGAAGATCTCAAGTTACAGCCCTTTTTTCCTTTTTATCGATCTCAACTGTCAGGGTTTTCAAAAACCCTGACACCTTATCGATCTTAGCTTTCTGGGCTGCTGTTTGAGGAGTTCTTTTTAGGGATATTTCCCTGATTATTCTGCTGCACTCGACCTGTCTTTCAGCCCCAATTGCTGCAGTTTTGTTGAAGATCTGATTTTTTCAATTTAGAGGATCGATTTCTGCCTGGCTGCAATATGGGTGACTCAGAGATTACTTCGGCTGCTTCTGGAGGAGATCAGACTAGGACTGATTTTCTGCCCTATGCTGCTGCCATAAAGCTTGATGGCACAGACTACTTAATTTGGGCCAGATCATTATCCCTGACCGTGGCTGGTAGGGGACTCACTGGCCATCTTACTGGCACCACCAAACAGCCTACTGAAGAAGGTGCTGCTCGTACTAAATGGGCTGCCAATGATGCAATGGTGATGTCATTTATTCTGAACTCTATGACCACTGACCTTTCTAGTCAGTATCTTCTCCTTGACACTGCTACTCAGATATGGACTGTTGTCAAGGGTACTTATGGTCGTTCAAGAAGTGGTGCTCAGGTTTATGAAATCAGGAAGACACTTCAAAACACTACTCAGAAGGAGATAACTATCACTAAATATTATGCTGCCCTCAAATGTTTATGGTAGCAATTGGATCACTATGCTCGATTTCAGCCTACTACTAGTGCTGACATTACTGCCTACCACACCTATGTAGATTAGCTTTGGGTCTATGACTTTCTGGCTGGCCTCAATGATGAGTATGATCCTATTCGGGTGCAAGTTCTTGGTCGGGTTCCTTTCCCCACTTTAGAGGAAACCTTTTCTCATGTGCACAGTGAAGAGACTAGGAGGCCTGCTATGATGATTACTCCTAGAGTTGAAAGACCAACCTTACAAACTGTAAAATCCGCAATAAATTTAAATTTTTGGAACTTGTGTGATTTCAGATTCCAGTCCTGTGATGATGCTTGCTTCAATGTTATGGGCTGCATCGGTCGAGGTACTAGACCAATCATCTGACACACCTATGGAGGATTCCGGGGAGGAGTCTTCTCAACCTACCCTTCTAGAGTCAGAGAACCCTGGTGGGGTCCCGCATCTGAGCTACCTGTGTCAGATATGCTACCTGGAGGGGATGCGGAACCTATCCCTTAACTAACTTATTGTAAGTATGAACTTATTTGTGTATTCGTATGCCGATTATATGACCAATTAGACTTTTAGGGGTATTCTGGTCATTTTATCCCTGTGGGACCCACTTCCCCAGTGGAGATTCCAATTCCAAGTAATTACCCGTACCCAGTTTACCCATGATGTCATGTGACATCATTCTATAATTACATTAAGGTAATAAGTACAAAATTCTGGTCAAAAACAATTTTAAAAATTAGTTTTAAAAGCTTATTTTACATTAAAGGACCAAACAGCCCTTAGATAACTCAACCACTATAAATATAAACCAATTACACTATTCATCAATCTAAGAGGTTAATAAATTAGTTATAGAAATAATTAATACTCAAATTACCACCCTACCCCTTAGTGCTTAAGTATTATGCATATATATAAACCCCCCTTTACTATTTTCCTTCTTCCTCTTATCTAAACATAAGAAGAATCGATCCAGCCTTGAGAGCCTTAGGGAAACTTAGAGAAAGAAGAAGAAGAAGACAGAAGTACATCATACGTTGGGGCTTTGATTCTACACTTGGAGTTGAAGCTTGAGAGTGCAATTGGAGTTCTTCCTGCACAATCTAGGACTGTTGTCACACTGATATCACCATCAATTTCAGGTAGGTCCTTAAATTTCTGTTGTTCTCTTCTCTTTCTTCTCTAATCCTAAGCCTTAACCCAGTCCTAACCCATGGCAGCCTCTAAAACATGTAAACTAAGCTTTGAAAATAGGAATGCTACCAACATAAACCTAATTTAGAACAAACTAGGTTCTGTTATACCTGAAATTCCAGGGTTGTTTCTCTGCTGAATCTAATTTCAGGTTCCATGAACCAATTTATAAGCCCAAATCATTAATTTGAGAAGTAATTAACCTAAATCCCTAATTTTAGTATTTAAATCTAAAATTCAACAAATTAGTGAAATGACCCACTTTAATTATTATCTGAAACCAGAAATTGGGACTGTGCATGTTAAGATCTGCCCATTTAAAGTAAAACCCCCAATTTTTCCCTTTGAACCGGACAGCCGGTTCAGCCGGTTCAGCCATTTTGGACCAAAATACCCCTGATGCCTTCGACTAATCTCTGGCTATGCTCTAACCTCCAAACATTGCTGATTTTCTGCTGATAGGGACTGTTTCCAGTCTGTTCTTGCTGGTTTGTCTGTTTTGCTGGGCTATTTTGGAGGGTAATCATTTAGACCTTACCTACAGAGACAGGTAAGGGAATTCTGACTTTAATTTTGGAGTGTTTATCATCCTAATTTGTTTTTGTTCTGAATGCCATACCATACATCATCGAAATTATCCTGTTCATATAGTTTATTAGCTTTTATTTACTGCATTAGAATCTGCATGTGATTTAGGTTGCACTAGCATCTTGCACTTGCACTAATATTACTTGTTACTGATTTCTATTATTGGAAGAATACTGTTCTAATTAAATTCAGCTATACATACATGTGTTACCATGCATAAATTGCATTGGGCTAGGCTGTTTTATCATAACCCAGTACTACGCCCCTTACCAACAGGGGGTAAGGTGTTGGACAACCCGTGGTACAGCCGAAGGGTATGCCGGGGTACCATTCACTGTCCCATGTTAGCGTGTGTACTCCGATGTGGGAACAAACAGTAGGGTTGGTCATTGAGGGTCTGTTGGATTAGCTGCTTGGTGATATGCTTTCCTGGCGGGTCCTCACCGTGGTAGAATGGTTTTGCTCGGGTGACCGATGTCTGGAGCTGCCTGGTGTCATGTTTTCCGATTGGTCATTGGGGGTCTGTTGGGTTAGCTGCCTTGTGTCATGCTTTCCTGGCAGGTTCTCTTCGAGGTTAGCATCTACTACAGTAGTACTTATACCACATGTGACTTAGTATCCATGTAAGGATATGCTACTTAGGACATTCATCATAATTGCTGCGATATGTTTGCATGCATTCCCTTATTGGGCTCAGTTGAGAGCTCACCCCTCGTGATCACTCTATTTTTACAGATGAGACTTCTATCGCTGCTGTTTGTGCTCCTTTGGGCACTCCTACTGTTCAGGATTCTCTTGTTGATCGCGGAGCTGGTCCTTATGTTCTGGTGGAGCACGATGCTTCGTGCTCCTGCGACGACTGCTCATTCTCCTGATCTCCCAGACTGATCAGGCTCCTCCCTTCCTTTTGTTTATATTACTTTTTGTAGTACTTATGTATATAACCTTTTTGGCTTATTTAGTGTTACACCTTCTATGAACTAACTATGTAACCCTGATGTAAAAGCATGTTCATATATATATAAATACAACTGTTATCACTAGTTTCCTTTAATTACTGTCTTATTTCATATTAAATTGCTTCCGCTACTCTTGATTTAATTATATTGTGACTGAAACTGCGAATAGAGAACTGCATGGTGGTCTTGGTTGGATGTCAAGGACATCCTGGCACACTTGGCCCTTATAAACCGGGCCGGGGTGTGACACAAACTGCTGGCTCCACCCCTGATACTTCTTCTAATAGTGTTGCTGCTACTGCTACAGCTAAAGAGCCTGTAAAGTGTGAACATTGCCACAAACCATATCACACTAAGGCTCAGTGTTGGAAACTGCATGGGAAGCCTGCTGATTTTGAGGCCAAACGTGGTCGTGCTAAGTCTAAAACAAAGCCAATCACACTGAAAGTGTAGCTCCAGCTCCCACTACTGACATTGGTTTCTCCCAGGAAGAACTTCAAGCTCTCCGGCGTCTGTTGAACACATCCGCTGCCCCTACTACATCTGCTGCCAATTCAGGTTCCTTCTTTGCCCGTACAGGTATTTCCTTTGCTGGTCATTGTGCATCAGTAGTTTCCACTCCTTGGATTATAGACTCCAGTGCTACTGATCACATGACAGGTTCCTCCAGTCTTTTTAACACATATTTTTCCACTTCTGGTAAGGACAAAGTTGAAATTGCTGATGGGTCCCTCTCCTCCATATCTGGGAAAGGATCCATTGGGTTTTCCACTTCTCTTACATTATCCTCTGTGTTGCATATTCCCAAGTTTACCACAAATCTTCTCTCCATTAGCAGTATCACCAAATCTCTAAATTGTAAAGTGACTTTTTTTCTCACTCATTATGTTTTTCAGGAACTGGACTCGGGGAAGACGATTGGATTGGGTAAAGTGCATAGCGGATTGTACCTGCTTGATGGAGATCCTGCATCTACCCAGGCTTTACCTTCTAGGCACTGTTCTCTAGCATCCTTCTCTTCTGAACTACACATATGGCACTCTAGACTAGGACATCCACCTCTAGGTACTTTATCTACTTTATTTCCCGCATTAAGTAATACTTGTAATAAGGAAGACTTTTTTTGTGAGCCTTATGTCTTGGCCAAACAGACACGTTCCAACTATCCAATTTCTAATAAAAGGTCATCTTCTTTATTTCATGTTGTTCATACTGATGTGTGGGGTCCTAGTATAAAAGTTTCTCTTTCGGGTCATCGGTGGTATGTCACCTTCATTGACTGCTATTCTAGGTTCACTTAGGTCTACCTTATGCACACCAAAAATGAGGTTTTTTTCATGTTTTCAGCACTTTCACCAGCTGGTTAAAACTTAATTTAATGCCACCATTCAGATTTTGAGGAGTGATAATGGGACAGAGTATATGGAAGGTCAGTTTCAAAATACCTGGCTGCCCATGGAATCCTCCATCAGACCAGCTGTGTTGATACTCCAGCCCAAAATGGAGTGGCTGAGAGGAAAAACCACTACCTCTTGGAGGTAGCTAGAGCTCTTCTGTTTGCTCGCAATGTCCCTTCCGTTTATTGGGGGGATGCTATTCTTACTGCAGCCTATTTAATTAATAGGCTGCCCAGTCCGGTCCTTAACTCTAGACCCCCTGTTGAGCTATTACTTGGCTCTTCCTCCTTTATAGTTCCCCCTAAGGTTTTTGGCTGCGTTTGTTATGCCAGGGATACAAGGTCCCCTGGTAAACTTGACCCACGTAATCTCCGCTGCATTTTCTTAGGGTACTCTACTACACAGAAGGGGTACAAGTGCTATTACCCTCCATCCCGCCGAACTTTTGTCAGCATGGATGTCGTGTTTCACGAGAGTGTTTCATACTATGTGTCCCTACCTCTTCAGGGGGAGAGTGTTAGTGAAGATGTGCTGACTATAGCCTCCCCACCTCCACTCCAGTCTGTTTATCATGAGTCTGAACCAGATCGGCCTGCTCCTAGTACTTCCCCTGAGACTGCTCCTTGTACCCCCCCTGAGTCAGGGGGAGAGATTCCTATACAGGGGGAGCAAACTACTCCAATTCAGACTCCTGTCCAGAGGACTATTAGTGAATTTCAAAGGAGGATTGATGCTAGTTACATGAAGGCCTATGCAAGGAAACATAAGCAGGTTCAATCAACTGTTGCTCTAGTACCCATCCAATTGCCGAACCTGGATCCAGAACCTGCCTCTCCACCTGGTAATGTTCCTTTTCCTGAGTAACCTATTGCTCTTCGCAAAGGTGTCAGCACTTGCACTCAACATCCCATATCTCATGTTGTTTCTTATGACTCCCTTTCCCATCCTTTCGTGCTTTTGTTTCTTCTCTTTCTTCTGTTCGTATTCCTAACAATTGGCAAGAAGCTCTATCAGATGGAAAGTGGAAGGCAGCCATGATGGAAGAAATGGAGGCTTTGAAGAAAAATAACACATGGGAGCTTGTAGTTCTTCCACCTGGGAAGAAAACCGTTGGATGTAGATGGGTGTTTGTGGTGAAACAGAAGGTGGATGGCACTGTGGATAGGTATAAGGCACGGCTCGTGGCCAAGGGGTTCACTCAGACATACGGCATTGATTACCAGGAAACCTTTGCACCTGTTGCAAAGTTAAATACTGTTCGTGTGCTGTTATCATGTGCAGTCAACCTTGGATGGGATTTGCAGCAGCTAGATGTCAAAAATGCCTTCCTCAATGGAGCACTGGAGGAGGAGGTGTATATGGACATTCCACCAGGGTTCTCTTGTGACAGAAATAAAGGGAAAGTGTGTAGGCTGAAGCGTGCACTGTATGGGCTGAAGCAATCACCTCGAGCTTGGTTTGGTCGATTCCACAAGGCCATGATTTCTGTGGGCTATAAGCAGAGTAACGCTGATTACACACTCTTTGTCAAGAGTGTTGGTGAAAAACTCACTATTCTTATAGTCTACGTTGATGACATAGTGGTTACTGGCAATGATGGTGATGAGATCAGACGGTTGAAGACCTTCCTTGGCCAAGAATTTGAGATTAAGGATCTAGGGAAATTAAGATACTTTCTTAGGATTGAAGTGGCCAGATCTTCTAAAGGCATATTTCTCTCCCAAAGAAAGTATGTCCTAAACTTGTTGGCTGAAACAGGGTTGTTAGGCTGCCATCCTTCGGATACTCCTATGGATCCCACTGTTCGGCTTAAGGAGAATGAGGGTGAGCCTGTTGATAAAGGCCGGTACCAAAGACTTGTAGGGAAGCTGATTTATCTTTCACACACTCGTCCTGACATTGCTGTCGCCGTGAGTGTTGTGAGTCCGTTTAGGCATGATCCCTACACTTCTCATATGGAGGTTGTTCTTCGTATTTTGCACTATTTGAAGTCAGCTCCTGGAAAAGGCATTCTTTTGTTTGCACATGGTCACCTACGGATAGAAGCGTACACCGATGCTGATTGGGCTGGTTCTGCAGATCGCAAGTCGATTTCTGGGTATTGCTCCTTTGTAGGTGGAAATCTTGTCACATGGCATAGCAAGAAGCAAAATGTAGTTGCTCGTTCTAGTGCCGAAGCTGAGTTTCGAGCTATGGCACAAGGTATTTGTGAGTTACTTTGGCTTAAAGGTTTGCTACAAGATCTTGGTATTCCTATTCGCCTTCCTATGATGTTGTACTCTGACAACAAAGCTGCGATCAGCATAGCACACAACCCAGTACAGCATGATCGTACCAAGCGTGTTGAGGTGGATAGGCATTTCATCAAGGAGAAGTTAGAAGATGGGCAGATCTGCATTCCCTTTATGACCTTTGCTGATCAGCTTGTTGATGTCTTCACCAAGGGGCTGCCTGGAAAGTTATTTCATCCTAATCTAGTCAAGTTGGGCATGATCAACATCTTTGCTCCAACTTGAGGGGGAGTGTTGAATAATGTAAACGAGAATACCGTGGGGGGTATTCTGGCCTTTTGGTGTTTATTTTTTATATTTTTAAGTGTTTTGTGTACTGCCTAGCTATGTCGGCTATGGCAGGGGTATATTTGTCATATGGATGTAATTTTAAAGTTATAAATAATAGGCTTGGCTGATCACAATCGATCATTCAAGCATTCTTCAAATTCTGGTTTTGATAACACTATGTATATTGTCTTCCATGAATCCCTAGCATATTATTCTTAGACACCTCTTCAGGGGGAGCATGATCCAGGTTTTGAAGATATGTCTGCTATCCAACCAGCTCCTATTCAGGGGGAGCCTTCTTCTCTAGAGCCTCCAACTTCAGTCTCTAGTTTGATTCCTATTCAGGGGGAGTATAGACCTGTGAGTCAGATTCCTGTTGATAAAGTCTATACCCGGAAGCACAAAGAGCAAGTTGAGACTACCACTACTGTACCTCTTCTCCTCAGAACTTGATCCAGATCCAAACTCTGCTACATCATCTGGTAAGGATCATTCTCTTGACTTACCTATTGTTGTTCGTAAAGGCGTTAGGTCTTGTACCCAACATCCTATCTCCAATGTTGTTTTGTATGATTCTTTGTCTTCTTCCGATCGTGCATTTGTGTCCTCTTTCCTCTGTTTCTATTCCTCAGAATTGGCAAGAGGCGATTGCAGATCCAAAGTGGAAAGCAGCCATGATGGAAGAGATGAAGGCCTTATCCAAAGATGAGACGTGGGAGCCAGTGGTTCTTCCTCCGGGCAACAATTCAATAGGCTAGAAATGGGTGTTTGTGGTCAAGCAGAAGATGGACGGGACAGTAGACAAATACAAGGCCAGACTTGTGGCAAGGGCTTTACTCACACTTATGGGAATAGTGGTTCTTCCTCCGGGCAAGAAATCAGTAGGCTGTAAATGGGTGTTTGTGGTCAAGCAGAAGATGGACGGGACAGTAGACAGATACAAGGCCAGACTTGTGGCAAGGGCTTTACTCAGACCTATGGGATCGACTATCAGGAGACATTTGCCCCAGTTGCAAAGTTGAATACTATTTGGGTTTTACTGTCATATGTTGTCAATCTAGGCTGGGATTTGCAGCAATTGGACGTAAAAAAATGCATTTCTCCATGGAGAGCTGGAAGAGGAAGTTTATATGGAGATTCCCCCAAGTTTTTCTTGTGACAAGACTCATGGAAATATTTGCAAACTAAAGCTGGTGTTATATGGACTGAAGCAATCTCCTTGGGCTTGATTTGGCAGATTCCATAAAGCAATAATATTCATAGGATACAAACAGAGTAATGTTGATCACACCTTGTTCATCAAGCGAAATGTAGATAAGATCACTCTTCTTATAGTCTATGTCGATGACATAGTTGTAACTGGTAATGATGCAGATGAAGTTTCTCACCTGAAGAATTTCTTGGAACAAGAATTTGAAATAAAAGATCTAGGACAGCTAAGGTACTTCCTTGGGAATGAAGTTGCCCGTTCTCCTACAGGCATTTTTCTCTCCCAAAGGAAGTATGTTCTAGACCTACTATCAGAGACTAGTTTGTTAGGTTGTCATCCTTGTGACACTCCTTTGGAAGCTAATACCCGTCTGAAAGAAAAGGATGGTGATCCGGTTGATAAGGGAGAATATCAACGGTTGGTGGGAAAATTGATATATCTCTCCCACACCAGACCGGACATTGCATTTGCAATAAGTTTGGTCAGTCAGTTCATGCATGATCCCTACTCCACTCATATGGTTGTTGTTCTTCGCATTCTCCATTACTTAAAGTCAACTCCAGGAAAAGGGATTCTCTTGTCTCCACATGATCATCTTCGTATCTAGACTTACACTAATGCTGACTGGGGTGGTAATCCTGACAGGAAATCTACTTCAGGTTATTGTACTTTCGTAGGAGGTAATCTTGTCATGTGGCGTAGTAAAAAACAAAATGTTAAGGCAAGATCCAGTGCTGAAGCAGAATTCCGTGCTCTGGCCCAAGGCATCTATAAATTATTGTGGCTTCAGAGTTTACTCCAAGATCTTAGTGATTCTATTCATCGTCCAATGATGTTGTACTGTGACAACAAAGTAGCAATCAGCATTGCCCACAATCCAGTACAGCATGAGTGTACCAAGTATGTGGAGATCGACAGACACTTCATCAAGGAGAAGTTAGAGAGTAGGCAGATTTGTATACTTTTTGTGAAGTCCGGTGATTAGCTTGCTGATGTCTTCACTAAAGGGCTAAGTGGGAAGTTGTTTCATCCTAATTTAGTTAAGTTAGGCATGTACGTTATCTATGCACCAACTTGAGGGGAAGTGTTAGGTTATGTAACCCGATAAGGGTATTTTGGGTATTTTTTTGTCTTTTCCGTATAGCTAGTATAGTCGGCTATATGGGGATGTTCTTGTAATTCTGCCCCTTTTTGGAAGATTATAAATAGAGATGCTTGGAGATCAAATTGATCATTCAAGCCATTCATAAAATTCTGTTTTGTTAACAATGACCATTCAAGAGTTACTTGGTGTTATTTAATGAAGAATTGTTTTGAGTTGTTCTCTCTTTTTTTTTCTTTTTTTCTTTTTTTTTCTTGATTGTTTTTGTGAATTAAATTAAGAGTCAGTTTAGTACTCCTTTGTGTATTCTTCGTAGTGATAATGCTAAAGAATATTTTTCTAATCCGTTCACTGCTTTTATGGTTCAACATAGCATTATACATCAATCTTCTTGTGCCAACACCCCACAACAAAATGTGTGGCCGAAAGAAAGAATCGCCATGTGATGGAGGTCACACGGTCTCTTTTATTTGAGATGAAGGTGATTAAGTCTTTTTGGGCTGATGCTGTTTTGAATGAGTGTTTTTTTTGGGTGAATAGAAATTCATTACCAAAGAGGAAAGGAAAAAGAACAACAACCCTCAAATAGGAGGGAAAAACAAAACAACAGCCTAAGCCTCAAACAGAAGGGCCCACAGCTCGAAGAGAAATAGAGGGAATGCCCCAGGAATCAACAATGAGTCTGTTCCTTGGGGAGTCATTACAAGTAGAGGGAGCAACCGAACTAAGTTTGGTTTTAATTTCAAAAGAGATGGAATCCCAAATCTGATTGAGAGATCGAGATTTGGAGGTCCATTTCCGAAGATTTTGCTCCATCCAAATATGGTTGATCACAGCACCAAAAGCCATCTTTCCCACCACATCACAAAGGGAAGAACCACCAAAAGTCATGTCAACCCAAATCCATTCTCTGCCGAAAGGAAGAATCCGTCAATTTCTTGGCCAGCATTTAGCAAGGATATCTTTCCAGATGGAGTGGGAGACAGGGCAGTCAAAGAAAAGATAATTGGAGTCCTCCATTCCACTCCAACATAGACCACAATTAGGGGAGACAGAGATGTGCCGATGCCGAAGAAAGGACAACGTTGGAAGGCAGTTAAAGAAAACTCTCCAGACCGTAAGCAGTGTCGGGGAATGTGGTGTTTGAACCAAACAAGTTTCCTCCAAGGGACAAGGGGATGGCGAGTCCGAACAAGATCCCAAGCAGCTTTGGAGCTGAAAGAACCCGAAGAATTTGGGAGCCAAGTGACACAGTCTTCCCTGTGATGGGCCTTCTTTGAATAGAGGGGAGGAGATTCCAGATATTAGTGAGCACAGGGTTTGAGGTTTCAAGAGGAGCCCAGCCATTAGCATCAATGATATCAGCCACCAAAGCATTTCTAGGTAGTCTAGAGCCATAAATAGATCTAGGGCTGACTTGATGAAGGAGAATTCCCATAGGGTGCCAATGGTCCAACCATAAGGAAGTCAAATTCCCATTACCAATGAGAGAGAGAATAGATCCAAGGACAATGGGGCGAGAAGCAAGAATTTTACGCCAGACCCAAGAGGAATCCGAAGAGATGGAGATAGTCCAAATGGAATCCAATCGAAGGAGCCCAGAATAAATCCAATCCACCCAAATGCTTTTTTTCCTGGAGACAATCTTCAAAATCAACTTGATGATGCCAGCTGAATTCACCTCCTTTATTCTTCTAATACCCAAGCCACCTTCCTGCAGAGGGAGACAGACTGAAGCCCAACTAGCAGGCCAGAGAAACCTAGAGGAATCAGAACCTTTCCAAAGGAAAGAAGACATGAGAGATTCCAAGGATTTGATGGTGGAATGAGGCGGCCCATAGATTCCAGACCAGTAGATATAGGATGCTTGCAGCACCGATTTGACGAGAACCAGGCGACCCGCATAGGATAGAAGCTTGCCTTTCCAGAGTTGAAGTCTTTTCCTGATAAGGTCCAACATGGGAGTGCAATGATGAGCTGACAATCTAGCTGGAATTAAAGGAAGGCCCACATATTTGACTGGGAGCTGACCAATAGGGAAACCACAAATAGCCTGCAAAGCATCTTTGTCTAAGTCAGAGACCCCGGCCAAGAAGAGAAGGGACTTGGTTGGGTTGATCTGGAGACCCGATAAATCTTGGAAGAGCTGCAAACAGTGCATAACAGACTCAAAAGAGCTAGTGGAAGCCTTGGAGAAAATCATGAGATCATCAGCAAACGCCAAGTGAGAAAGCTTGAGGGCTTTGCATTTGGGAATGGGGGTAATGAGCTGCTGATCGGTGCATAATTGGATCTCCCTTGAAAGAACTTCCAGAGCTAAGGTGAAAATATAGGGGGAGAGGGGGCACCCTTGCCGAACACCCACAGAAGAAGTGAAGTAGCCCGCTGGGCTGCCGTTGACAAGAACAGAGAACTTGGGCGTGGAAATACAGCAATGAATCCAATGGATGAAGACCGGAGGGAATCCCATCTTAGCTAGCACCTTGACAATGAAGTCCCACCTTAGAGAGTCAAAAGCTTTGTGAATATCAATCTTCATACGAGCAAATGGGGGATGATTCTTTCTCTCAAAACCTCTAACTATCTCATTGCATAGGAGAATGTTTTCCGAGATGTTCGTCCCTAGGATGAAGGTAGACTAGTTATCACTGACTAGGAGATCCACCACAGTCTTTAGCCTATAAGCAAGGATTTTTGCAATGAACTTGTAGATCAGGTTACAAAGGGCAATGGGCCTGAAGTCAGACATCACTGAAGCTCCCTCCTCCTTTGGAATGAGACAAAGAAAGGTATGGTTCACCCCTTCAATCTGGCTAGGATCAAAGAAAAAGCTTCTGATAGCTTTGATAAGATCATCCTTAATAATGTCCCAAGTAGCTAAGAAGAACCCCATGCTGAATCCATCCGGCCCGGGAGCCCGATTGAGCTTTAGAGAGTGTATAGCAGTGGTAATTTCATCCTCTGAAGGAATGGCACTAAGAGACTGAGTAAACTCATTAGGCACAAATTTATTGAGCAGGTTGTTGGGAATCGGATCTGCAGTATCAAAAGGGCCAGAGAAGAGATCCTTGAAGTAGTTCACAGCCAAGTCTTTGATGTCTTTCACAGTAGTAACAGCAGAACCATCAGGAGCAACCAGTTGAGAAATAGAATTGGAATTGGATCTTGACTTTAAGGAGCGATGGAAGTATGCTGAATTAGAGTCCCCTAGCTCCAGCCACTTAATCCTAGCCTTCTGCCTTAAAAAGCTTTCCTCTTGGGAGAGAAGCAAAGAGAGCTGAATGGAGGCAGCTTTTTCGTCCGCAGCAAGTTGGCAATTTAGAATGTCCGATTGGATTTGCTGCTGAATGGAGGCTAATTTATCCTTGCAATCCTGAACATTCTGGGAAATATTGCCAAAAGTGTTAGAGTTCCAAGCTTTGAGAGCAATCTTCACATTCCTAAGCTTCCTTGCAAGAGCAATAAGGGGGGAAGAAAAAGCTTGAACAGGTTGGTCCCAAGCATCCTTGACAATGGTAAGAAAGGAGGGATGAGAGGACCACATATAAAAAAATTTAAACCCAAAGGAATTGTAAGGCTGAATTGAAAGAGAGCTAGGGCCATGATCAGAAATTCCAGGGGTATCAAAAGTAGCAAAGGAAGAAGGAAATGAAGCAAGCCAATTGTCATTGACAATAACTCGGTCAAGCTTACAATCGATCCGGGAGCTCCCAGCCCTTTTGTTGCTCCAAGAGAAAGTAGGACCAGTCCAACAAAGGTCATCGATGCCCAAATTTCGATACAGTCATTGAAAGCAGCCATAGAATCAAGGTCCAAAGAGTCACCACCCTGTTTTTCAAACCCAAATCTAATGACATTGAAATCTCCAGCAATGCCCCAAGGAAGAGGGCCTATAAGGCTGGCAGTGTTACGGAGATCATTCCACAAAGATATCCTCTGTGAAGGGCAGTTGGAAGCATAGATGGCAGTGAGAAAAAAGGTGAATTGGTCTTGGCAATCCGAGAAACTTAAATGGATGTACTGAGCCAAAGAGGAGATCAGGGAGATCTTAATTTTTTAAGAGTCCCATAAAATCCATATACGACCATCAGGGTGATGATTGTAGTTGGATAAGAAAGACCAGCCCGGAGCAATGGAATTTAAAATTCTGGCAGCATTGGGCTCTTTGACATGAGTTTCCAGCAAGCAGCAGAAGGTGGAGTGATGAAGCCGAATACGGTCTCTAACAGCAGCATGTTTACAAGGGGTATTGAGACCCCGAGTATTCCATACAACTCCGTGATTCATAAGGGCTAGGAGAGAGATTGCACCTGAGTCCCCTCAAGCCGGGACAAGATACTTCGAGACGAGGAGAAGCTGCGATGACGCCGGTTATAGGAGCAGGCACGAGAATTCACGGCAGCAGGAGCTAAGGTAACAGGGGAGTTGCAGGTGTTTTTGGATAAAGGAAGAGGATCGGGTAGAAGAGATGAAGAGGCCTTATTGGAAGCCAAGGGATCCTCAACCCGATAACCCAACCCAATTGGGTCAGAAGGAGAACTTAAGGGGTCTAAAGCAAGGCCCACAGGGGTGGAAGATTTATGGGTTTTTTTTTTCTTTTGGGTTTTTTTTTTTTTTTTCTTTTGGGTTTCTTTTGAATGAGTGTTACCTAATCAACTGCATGACTACCTCTGTTTTACGTGGTGGTATACCCCATTCTTTGTTATTTCCTTCTAATCCCTTATTTGCCTTACCACCACGTGTCTTTGGTAATGTTTGTTTCATTCGTGATCATAGTCCAGGTGTTTCTAAGTTGGATCCCAAAGCTCTTAAATGTATCTTTGTTGGCTATTCTCGTACTCAAAAGGGTTATCACTGTTATTCATTTGAGTTACAAAAACATTTTTTCACAGCTGATGCTTCCTTCTTTGAGTCTACCCCTTATATTAATTCCGTTTGTGTTGTTTCTGAATTGGACGATGATCTTCCTTTGTATAATGTTCAGTCTCCTGCTCGATAGGTTTCTCCATCACCACCACCACTGCCATCGCCACCTCCTATTGTGTACCAGCGCCATCTTTGGAAGATTTGCCCCCTCCCCCCATTTCATCAACCTCAACCTCCTCTTCTTCGTTGCCTGATCCTGCCCCAGGTAATCCTTCTTCTTCTCTTGATGTTTCTTCTGACCTTGATGTGCCTATTGCTCTTCGCAAGGGTGTTCGGAGTTATGCCCAACATCCTCTTTCTAACTTTGTGTCCTACTCTGGTTTATCCTCTACTTTCCATTCCTACTTAACTACTATTGAGAATCATCCTATTCCTAAGTCTATTGCAGAGGCATTATCTAGTCCTGGTTGGAGAGCTGCTATGACTGAGGAACTGTTGGCTTCGGAGGAAAATCAAACATGGGATCTTGTTCCATTACCCTCTGGTAAATCAGCTATTGGTTGTCGATGGGTATTTGTGGTAAAGGTGAATCCTGATGGTTCTTTGGCAGGTTTGAAGGACCGCCTTATGGCCAAGGGCGATGCCCAGGTGTATGGTGTTGATTATTTGGACACTTTTTCTCCTGTGGCTAAGCTTACTTCTGTTAGCATTTTGCTTTCTCTTGCTGTTACTAATCACTGGCCCCTGTTTCAGTTGGATGTTAAGAATGCTTTTTTGCATGGGGATCCCCATGAGGAAGTTTATATGGAGCAACCTCCTAGGTTTGTTGCTCAGGAGGAGTATGGAATGGTATGTAAGCTCAAGAAGTCTTTGTATGGGCTGAAACAGTTGTTTTGGAGTTTGGACTGACACGTTTAGCATAGTTATCAAGGCGTCGCTAAGGCAACGCCTAGCCGTCCAGGCTCCTTGGACGCCTAGGCGGGCGCCTTGCCACCTTAGCAGTATCGCCTTGAATTTGGTCACCTTTCCGCCTTGATAACTAGGCATTGTAGTAATGATCATTCTGTATTTTTCCGACATTCTAATGCAAGCATAGTTGTCAAGGCGTCGCCTAGGCGTCAATTGTAGGGCGCCTTGCACTGGTTGAATTGATATCGAACAGGTTCTGGCACTTATTTATTCCAAATATCATTTAAGTAAATGAAATATATTTGTTATTTCGTTTACTTAAGATATTATTCATAAATAAGCAAATACCCCCCTATTTGAATCCAATAAAAATAGTTAAAAAATTCCAAAGGGACAAAAAATCAACCCCCCAGTTGAAGAACAAAAACTGGATTTTTGACAGTAGGTGAAATTTTCAACTTTCTAATGCTAGGGTTTTTCTCAAATCTAAAAATTCCATAAATCTTAATATAGTAAACATTGCTAAAAACAAGAAGTGCGGTAAAATATTTATTTCTTTTGATATCTAAAAAATATTTTCATTCAAAGCGATTTTGACAACATTCGTGCACACCAAATAAGGTTTGACCAGAACATAACTCCTTAAATATAAATAAGTTTTAAGCAATCTTGGATGTGTTGGAGAGTTGTTTTGTGCTCTACCTAATACAAAAAGTGTCATGTAAAAATAAATCATTTGATCAATCAAATTTCTTAGAGAACACGAACATTTCTCTAAATCTAGAGCAGGTTAATTACTTATTAATAAGATCATATTTTCTAAGAACAGTATAAACCAATGTGAGACTAGGTATACCTGAAAATGACCAATTCCAATAACATATAAACCAAATATATGTTTTGATTGTTTCAAACTTCCAATAGCTTGCTTCTGTAGTTCTGTTGTCTTTCATTTCTATGTTGATTTTTTACGACTTAATGTGACTTAATGTTGATTTTTTATGACTTGATGTGGCTTAATGTTGATTTTTGATGATATAAGGTACATATTGTAGCATATTAAATAATGTTAGAAAAGTAGGGAAATAAAAATTAACACTAGGGCGCCTTGTCGCTTAATCGGTTAGACACCCCTCACCGCCTTGGGTCGCCTTGTCGTCTTGACAACTATGGATGCAGGAACACTATTTTTTTTTGTACATGTGGGTGATATTGTCATTACAGAATATGACTCTTCCGGAATTGAGAAGTTGAAGATGCATTTACAACAGAAGTTTCAGACTAAAGATTTGGGAAGATTGAAATACTTTCTAGGTGTGGAAGTGGCTCAGTCAAGGAAAGGAATTTAGCTTTCACAGCGAAAGTATGTTATTGATCTTCTTTCAAAGACAGGATTCTTAGGATCTAAACCTCTAGATACTCCTATGGATCTTAATTCAAAGCTCATAGCTGATGGTGGGGATATTCTTAGTGAACCTGAAAAGTATCGTAAACTTGTTGGGAAACTAAATTATTTGACTGTGACACGACCTGACATTGCCTTTCCTGTTAGTGTTGTGAGTCAGTTTTTGCCTGCTCCTCAGACATCTCATTGGGATGTTGTTATACGTATCTTGCAGTACTTCAAGAAGGCTCATGGACGTGCTCTACTTTACTCAGATGATGGCCATGGACGGTTGAGGGCATTTCAGATGTTGATTAGGCTGGATCTCCTGTTGACAGATGGTCAACTACAAGCTATTGCACATTTGTCGGAGGGAATCTTGTGTCGTGGAAAAGCAAGAAACAGACAATTGTAGCTCGATCCAGTGCAAAGTCAGAGTATCAAGTCATGGCACAGTTACTTGTGAGATGATGTGGGTGATACAATTGTTGACTGAGATTGGATTTATAGATGATTCCCCTATGCAAGTAGTGTTAGTAGAGACTGTTTCGTGTCTTGGTTCTAGTTAAGTATAGTTTGAGTATTTTGTTTTGTTTGCTTCTTTCTTATTACCCTAGTGTAACCTTTAAGTGGATACATATTGAATGAACTGGGAGCTCCATCACCAAATGGAAAACACCCAAGAGTTACACAAACACATCGATTCTTCTTCTTCTTCTTCTTTTATTATTGTTTACAACCATATATCAAACACAAATCTCTATAAAAGGCATTTTTACTGTGAAGACTTGATCCTTGCTAGGACCAGGAGGAAACTATATATGTTTTGCCCATTTCAGTGTATGAGTTACGGTATTTGTACCCCTATCTGCCGCAGTATGGAGTTCTCCTCGGACATCTGGATGTCTTTGCAGTCAAGTGGATCATTTAGGACAAGAGGTGAAATCCTCTTGACGCCTGAAGAATCTTTCGTATGGCCTTTGCTAGGTAGCGGAAGTTTGAAATAAATGTTAGTATGTTGCTGATAAAGCAGTCATCCATGTTGAAGGATTATGGAGGGATAAAATTGGATGAATATTTCCATTAAGTGACACTTTATTACTAATAGTTATACAGTCAAGTTTTGTACTCTAGAGATCATTAATATGTTCTTGTTTTCCTTTTCAATGTAACATTTTTTCCTGCCCGGTGTAGCTTTGGCATACAATAATTCAATATAATTTCCTCACTAGTAAAACAAGTTCCACTCATAAGAAGATCTTCTTTCTTAAAGAAACAAGTAAAACGGGGGAGGGAGAAAGTAAAATATGGAAAGAAACTTCCTAACCTCGAAATTATAATCTCCAGGTGCTTCTTGGTTTTCTTCAGATATTGAGCACCCAATATGTCCATTCCCTTGTAGCTTTTGCAGACCCTAGAAGAAAAAGTATAGGGTTAAGTAAATATAAACAAAAGACAGATCCATTAGACAAGTGAAAAAGAACAACAATCAGCTATTCTACTACATGTTGATTGCTGACTGGTAGCAGCTCTAGATATAATACAAGAGGTACTTATAAAAGCTTCCTTTGTCAGAAACTTGAGTGGCATGCTGAAAAATGCTGCTTAGCCAAATCTTTAAGAATCGGCAGTAATGGTTTTTTCCTTTTTTCTGGGATAGGAATTCATTTATCTATTTTCCCCTTTCAATCCTGTTATTTCGTCGTTATTTCAGACAACCAAAGAAATCATATTAGGTTCCTCCCCCCCCCCCCCCCTCCCCTCTTCATTTTATGCAGGAATCTCCTTTTTATCAAAAATTTCCTTCAAAAGCATATCATTCTAGATGTGACGTGAAAAATTGGTGTATAGATTTCATTTCTTTCTTTTACCCATGCCAACCTCCTTTGTTTTTGTCAATGTAATCTTGAGTAATTTTTAGATTATTTCTCAAAAACATGTCACAGTGGATGCAAGGCAATTAATAGGTCTCTGGATGTTATCAATTTCTTCGCTTTCTTTTCTTCAAAAGAAAAAATATAACACTTCAAATGAGTGAATTGAAACTAGGAATTATGGCAAACCTACAATGAAATGAGGAATATCTATTGCCTTGATCAAATCTTTTGCTAAAGGTGAGATTGAGATTCTTTTGTTGGAGAAACACGTTATCCTCAATAAATGAATTTTTCACTCTTTAGAAGACAGTCTCTCTCATTCAAAATTGTGAACCTGCCAGTAGAGCCCTGGCTGGTCCCATATGACCAAGCAGATCTCCTATTACTCACATACCCAAGCCAAAAGAGAGAATGAGATTCTTTTGTAGGAGAAACATGTTATCCTCAATTAAAAAACTGTTCAGTATTTACAGGACAATCATTGCCAACATACCAGCAGAGCCCTAAGCTGGGCCCATGCGACGAAGCAGATAACTAACCACTCCCGCACCCAAGCCGAACTCGGTGTCCTTAAAGAGAACACCAAGCATATGAACATCTGGTAACAATCATATGGGCTAACTCTAATCCAAAGTAAAAACCCAAAGTAATGGGCTAACCAACTCAAATCTCATGAATCCCCTGAATTTTATTGGAGGGGGGGGGGGGGTAGGGCTAAGTCGGAGCTTCAAGGAGCTCACCATTAAAGAATCCAGATACCAGGAAATGATTTCCTAGTCATAACTTCTGAGAGGGGTTCATAATAGACCATGGTACACAGTATTGCCAAAGTTTCGCGAAATTATGCAAAATATTTCAGTTTAGAATTTTCCTTTTGTTTTCTGTCAGTACTTCAGTCTTATGTACTGTCGGTTAGTTGTAGGGGCATTATTGTCCTTATTTTTATTTTGTTTTGATTATAAATATAATAGGGACAGACCTGCGGCAGAACATTCTGTTCTAGCCGCAGGTTCTCTCCCACCTCTTGAGGCTAGCGTGCATCTTCTCTCTTCTCCTTTTCTGTTTCTTCTTTCATTGATCCCTCTAATCTGGTTATAATACTCTGATGTTCTAACATGGTATCATGGCAATTACAATCAGATTAGAGGACCCTCCCACGATTTTCTGTTGATCTCTCCTTCTTGATTTTCCCTTGTGGTGTGCAGCCACCTACTGCTGCTTTTGCAATGAGTTAAAACACTCCTCTCAATATTCGTGGAGTGTTTTATCCCTACCTACACTGATGGTGCTTACTGATTTGAAGATTCAATCATCTACACCCAAGGACTGCCAATGTCAATCTCTAGCAAAACCCTGACAAAATCGACTTTCTTTGAATGGATGTTTTTGGAGCTGTGATGATTCAAGGTTGTGATGCTATGGTTTCTAGTTGGTGATTGCAATTGATTGTATATCAATTTCCATCCCTATGCTTCATATTTGAAGTTGGTGGTATTTGATATTGATCTCCCCTTGGATGGTCTCTTCGATTTCACCTTATATTCTGCTTGTTGTTTCTTCTTGCTGATTGAAGATTCAACCTCTTCTACCTACTGGAGTCAGTTGCTGCTCTTTTTTTACCACTACAATACTGGAGTTAGTTGTGTTAGCTGCTCCTTGAATTATCTACTACTGCTGCCTTACAGGTGTTTGAACATTTTCCTGAACCAATTGCTGCTGCCCTAACTCCTTTCTTTTTTCTTTTCTTTTTTTCCCCCCTGAAGAGCCATCTCTTCTAAATGGCTGATACAGAGAATTCTACAGACAATGTCAATGCTCAGATTACATCTATCAAACTCAAGGGGAGTTCTAACTATCTACTGTGGACCAAAGTTGTTCGTGTCTACATTATGGCTAAGGACAAACTTCGCTACATTATTTCTGACCCTCTGGCTCCAGATTCTAAGGATTACAGCACCTGGGTGAAGGAGAATGCAATTATTCTGATTTGGTTGTGGAATAGCATGGAACCCAACATTGCAGCTAATGCCATGTTTCACACGACTGCTAAGGGAGTGTGGGATGACTTGAAGGAGGCATATTCTCAAGAGAACAGTATGACCCATATTTCTGAGCTTTATGAGAAGCTATTCCAGTTCCAACCGTCTGATAAATCTCTTCAGGAGTACTACAGTGCTTTTAAGGGGATCGTTGAAGAATTGAACGTGTTTCAGTCCCTTACCACTGAAGGCCCAACGGAATGAATTCTTTGTCTCAAAATTTTTGGCTGGATTGAATCCTAATCTGAAGGCTATGAAGGGTCACTTACTTGCTGGTGATTCGGTTCCCACTCTTAATGATACTTATTCAAGGCTGCAGTTTATTGTCTCTCTTAGTTCCAAACCAGACACCACCCCCAAGGAAAACTCAGCATTCACTGCTAGTAGAGGCCATGGCAGAAGCCGTGGTTCAGGGGGAGGATGTGGTATTGGAGGCCGTGGATCTGGTGGGCAGCATATTGACAAAGCTGTCGGGCAGTGTTCTTATTGTGGGAAATCCAATCACATTGTTGATACATGCTGGTCCAAGCATGGGAAACCAGAATGGGCTCAACACTTGGCCAATCATGCAGCTCCTGAAGAAGGTATAGACATGGTTGCATCCAGTGATACTAAATCAGGTTCAGCCATGGCAGAATCCTCCACCGCTCTTCGTGATGAGGTTCATCAGCTGATGCGCCACATAAAGAGTCTTGAGTCATCCACTTCCACTACTAGGGCATCTACTTCCGCTGCCACATTGGCCCATGCAGGTACACCTGCCTTTCTTTCCACCACTTCCACTCCCTGGATTATTGATTCGGGGGCTTCCGCTCACATGATTGGTAAGTCATCTATTTTCAGTTCCATTTCATTTAATTCTCATACTTCACCTGTTATCTTTGCCAATGGCTCTTCTACACCTGTTACTGGGCATGGTATTGTTTGCCTTAACTCTAACCTTTCTCTTTCTTCCGTATTACATGTACCTCAATTTCCCTTAATCCTTCTTTCAATTAGTCAACTCACTAAAAATCTAAATTGCTCAGTAACATTTTTTCCTTCTCACTGTCTTTTTCAGGATCTTCACATGAGGAAGACAATTGGTGGAGGGCGTGAGAAAGATGGCCTATATTATCTTTACGATGCTGGCCCATGTGCTTCTGCAGCTGCAACTACTGTTGGTGGAGAGTCGCCATTCCAATGGCAATGTCGGTTAAGACATTTGTCCTTGTTTAGGTTAAAAATTTTGTTTCCCCAATTTAAAGTCTTTAGATAGGTTTGAGTGTGAGGGCTGCGAGTTGGGTAAACATCATCGTGCTTCTTATCCGTCTCGCACTGTGCCCCGTAGTTCTTCTTTATTTTCTTTAGTGCATTTAGATGTATGGAGTCCTTGTCGTGCAAGTATTAGACATGGTTTTTCGGTATTTTGTCACATTTGTGGACGACCATTCCAGACTTACATGGTTATATCTTTTAAAGGGTTGTTCTGAATTTACATGTATTTCGCAATTTTTGCAATGAAATAAAGACCCAATTTAAAGCCTCTATTCAAGAGTTTCATTCTGATAATACCTTAGAATTTGTTCAAAATGAAATTTCTTCCTTTTGTGTTCATAATGGCATGATTCACCAAACCACTTGTTCCTATACCCCTCAACAAAACGGGGTAGCGAAACGGAAAAATAGACATTTACTTGAGATCGTCCGTGCTATGATGCTTCATATGCAAGTGCCTAAACATTTTTGGTGTGATGCAGTTCTTACTGTTTGTTTCTTAACTAACCGAATGCCTTTTTCTGTGCTTGCCGACAAGCCTCCCTTCTCTGTTTTATTTCCAGACTTACCGATTTTTAACTTACCACCTCGGGTTTTTGGCTGTGTCTGTTTTGTTCATAATCTCCATCAATCAGGTGATAAGTTAGCATGGTTTACAGTATCAATGCGTATCGTATCGACCGATACGTATCAGTATCGGTCAGTACCGATACGTTTCTTTTTTTTAAATGAACTATCTCGGATTGTATCGAAATGTATCAACCAATACGACCGATATGTATCGATACATATCGATACGTCCAGTAAAGGGTTCTATGGGTGGTTTAATACGTATCGATATGTATCGATACGTATCGGCCGATACGGCTCGATACATACCAATACATTCCATAAATAAATAAATAAATAAATAACCATTTTTATGTGAATTAAAAAACCATTTTCACTCAGAGACTCGTTACAACTCCTATTCTAACAGAAAAATGAAGGAAAACACTCAACCAAGAAACTAAACTCTTGCATTTAATCTTGGTTTTCACACTTTTGGACTCAAAAATGAATCAAGGAGTGCTACAATATCATCCTTTGCATCATCCAATACTCTTCATGGCTATAGACGATTAAAACATGTAAGAAATCTCATCTTTTATAACAATTTCAAAGTGCCGCACTTGTGTGGTTATACATTATTCACAATTCTTAGTGTATATGCATGATAAATGACATATATTGCTTGTTTATATTGTTTTTTGTGTCCAAAAGTCTATTTCCATGTGTATTTTGATCATTTTCATGTGTTTCTGCACTGATCGATGCGTATCTCCGATACGATACGATACGATACGTCTCTTAAAATCGCTTGACCGATACGATACTCAATACCGATATTTTAAACCTTGTAAGTTAGATCCTAAATCAACTAAGTGTGTTATCTGGGTTACTCCCGTACTCAGAAGGGGTACCGGTGTTATGACCCAATTACTAGGAGACAGTTTGTTAGTGCTGATGTCACCTTCTTTGAAGGTACCTCCTACTTCTCTGATCAGCCCATCTTGTCGGATGATCCTTTGACTGTGTCTGACCTCCTCTCATCCCTGTGGTTGTTCCTCTATTTAACCCTCCACTGTAGGTGCATCGACGTAAGAGGAATATTGGGCAACACAGTACAGATACTACTGGTTCATCTCCATCTCTTCCGGTACCATCCTCAATCTCTGGTGTGGTTCCTCCCTTACTTACTCTTCCTGACTTACCAGCTGAACCAAATGACTTGCCAATTGCTGCTCGTAAAGGTAAGCGGTCATGTACTAAAAAATCCTTAGTTGCTTATCCCATTGATAAGTTTGTGTCTCTCTCACATCTTCCATCCTGTTATCATAGTTTTGCTCACTCTTTCTCTACTTATACCAGTCCTCGCACCCACACTGAATCTCTTTCTATCCCTGCTTGGAAGAAAGCCATGGATGTGGAAATGGATGCCTTATTGACTCGCGATACATGGGAGTTGGTGGAGTTACCTCCTGGTAAAGACCTGGTGAAGTGTAGGTGGATGTATACTATCAAGTATCACTTTGATGGTTTTGTTGAGCGGCTTAAGGCTTTCCTGGTAGCTAAAGGAAACACCCAACATTATGGTGTAGAATATTTTGAGACTTTCTCTCCTGTGGCTGAATTCAATTCGCCTTCTTATTTCTATGGCTGTAAATTTTGCTTGGCCTTTATTTCAGCTAGACATTAAAAAATGCCTTCCTCTTTGGTAACATACTTGAAGAAGTATATATGGAGCAACCTCCAGGATATGTTGCTCAGGGGGAGAATGGTGGACGTGTGTGTAGGCTGCACAAGGCTATTTATGGGCTGAAACAGTCTCCTCGGACCTAGTTCGAGAAATTCAGCGCTATTGTGATTGGTTATGTTTTTCTCAGTCTTTTTCTGACCATTCAGTGTTTCTTCGTCGCCAAGGAGAGAAATTGGTTGTTCTTGTTGTCTATGATGACATCACTGTCTCAAGAAATGATGAGGGTGGCATTAAGGAGGTAAAAGATTACTTACAGTGTTACAGCAGCATTTTCAGACCAAAGACTTGGGCCAGCTTCATTACTTTCTTGGGATTGAGGTTATTAGAAGCAAAAAGGGGATCAGCCTGTCTCAAAGAAAGTATGTTTTAGATCTCTTGACTGATACTGGTATGCATGCTGCCAAACCAGTGGATATTCCTATGGATCCTAATAAAAAGTTTGGGATTGATGATGGTGAACCTCCTTAGGAGGTTCACTCCTATAGAAGCTTGATTGGGAAGTTAATATCTTTGAGTGTCACTAGGCTGAACATATCATTTGTTATTGGGGTTCTCAGTCAGTTCATGCAATCTCCTTGTAAGTCTCATTGGGATGCAACTATTCGGGTTCTTTGATATTTTAAGGGTGCTCCTAGGAAGGGGCTTATTTATCGTCCCAATAGACATATGGAGTTAGTTGCGTACTCTGATGCAGATTGGGTAGGTTCAGCCAGTAATCGTCAATCTACCACAGGGTATTGTAGTTTTGTTGGCGGGAACCTGATTACGTGGCGAAGCAAAAAACAAACCACGGTTGCTAGGTTTATAGTTCAAAATCTTGCGAAACCTCGATCGAGATTTCGGATATTTCGAGCTGCTCGAAACGAAATGCTACTTCGAATCGAAAAAATACAATATCTCGAGCGAAATTCTCGAAATTTCATGATATCTCGCGAGATTTCGAATTTTTCGTCAAACCCCTTTATATAAAAGACCACATTTCGTCAGTCTCGGTTGAAACGAGACTTCAAAACAGCTCTGGTTTTTTTGTTTTTGCTTGGTTTTTGCTCATTTCTTCTCCATTCTTCCACTTCCCATTTGAATCCTTGCCGCATCTACGCCGGAACCACTTGGAGAACACAAGATTCAAACTTCTTAGCACATCTGTGAAGCCTTTCCACTATTCCAGGTAAAACCATATTCTCAAAATTGGTTTTTTTTAGGGAAATGCATGATCAATATGTTTGTTTGTGATGAAATAAATATATGTTAGACACCGGAAGCCGATCTACAACTTCACGGTGTCGAAAACACCATTTTGGGAGACTATTTTTGCAATTTGAACATTTAAATGTGTTTATATAGCCTAAAATAGGGTTTCCATGAAGTTTCAGGCCTTAACTTGGCCTAAAACCCACCGAAATGACCTACCGAAACATACCAGAAAAATACAATATTTCGGTCAGCCCGAAATACCGAAACGAAACGAGTTCTCGAACAATGGCTAGGTCTAGTGATAAGGCTGAGTATAGAGCTATGGCACATACTACAGCTGAGCTAATTTGGATTCGGTCATTACTTTCTTGAGATGGGTTTTCTGGTACCGACTCCTATGAAGATGTATTGTGACAATAATGCAGCCATCTATACTGCTAGTAATCCGGTCTTCCATGAGAGGATCAAACATATTGAAGATTGTCACTTGGTTCATAATGTTGTGTTGAAGAAGCTGATTGAAACTCCGTTTGTTTCTTCGTCCGATCAGCCAGCCGATTTGTTTACTAAGTCTCTTTTTGCCCCTAGTTTCCATTCTTGCTGTAACAAGCTGAGCATGGGTGATGTATACGCTCCAGCTTGAGGGGGAGTGTTGAAGTTTTGATATTAGGGACAGTTTAGTCTTTTTCCCGTGTTTTCTATTAGTACTTACGTCTTATGTATTGTAGGTTAGTTGTAGGGGCATTATTGTCCTTACCTTTATTTTGTTTTGATTATAAATATAATAGGGACAGACCTGTGGCAAAAACATTCTGTCTTGCCGCACGATCTCTCCCATCTCTTGAGACTTGCGTGCATCTTCTCTCTTCTCCTTTTCTGTTTCTTCTTCTTCCTTCTTTGATCCCTCTAATCTGGTTATAAAATTCTGATTTTCTAACACTTTAAATACCACATTTCGAACGAAATGGGTTGAAATTCTGACCCATTTCACCTAGTTTCGACTTTCGACTTTCGACTCAAAAGCTTGGAAAACCCATTTTTGGTGGTTTCTTGGCCAAATCACTGTTGTACAAGGTTGAACAAGTACTTGGGCAATAGAGGAACACAATGGAAGCGACGATTTGCTGCATTGTTGGAAGTATTTGTGCCAGATTCAAAGTTGGAGGCATTCCACAGTTTTGATCATGCCTGGAACTCATTTTGGTACTAGGATCCTAGGACTCCGATATAAGTAACTCTTTGTAACAAACCATGTATGATGCATGATTTATGAATTGATTTATAATTTGATGTCTAGTCATTCCTTTTTTCTTTTTCTTTTTTTTTTTTTTGGTAGAAGATGTCTATTCATTCATGATGAAATCTGGAAAAATGGGAGAATGACTTGTGTTAATGAGACACAGGCCAGCTTTATTTATAATAAAGAATAGAACAATCTAGAATGAGTACAAGACCAAAATACCCTTACTGACAATTCTACCCTTGTACCCATATTACAACACTCCCCCTCAAGTGGGTGCATAGATATCTATCATGCCCAACTTGCTAACAATAGAACTAAACAACTTAGAACTTAGGCCTTTAGTAAGAATATCCGCAAGCTGGTCATCAGAAGGAACAAAGGTAATGCACATCTGACCACTGTCAAGTTTCTCCTTAATGAAGTAACGGTCTATCTCCACGTGCTTTGTTCAATCATGACGAACAGGATTGTGAGCAATGCTGATTGCGGACTTACTATCAGAGTACAATCGCATAGGTAAATCAGCCTCAATTCCAAGATCTTGCAACAGTTCTTAGAGCCAAAGAACCTCACAAATACCTTGGGCCATAGCCCGAAACTCAGCCTCTGCACTGGAACGAGCAACAACTGTTTGCTTCTTGCTCCTCCAGGTAACAAGATTTCCTCCAGCATATGTACAGTAGCTAGAAGTTGAACGCTTATCATCAAGAGACCCAGCCCAATCTGCATCTGTATATGTTTCAACCTTCATATGTCCATAAGGAGATACCGAAATTCCTTTTCCAACAGAAGCTTTCAAATATCTCAAAATTCTGTAGACAGCATCCAAATGTGTAGAGTAGGGGTCATGTATATACTAGCTCACCAGACTTATTGCAAAGGCAATATTAGGACGAGCGTGGGACAAATAAATCAGACGTCCTACCAGTCTCTGGTACTGCTCTCTATCAACAGGTACTCCTTCTTTTGACCGAAGGTGACGATTAGGCTCTACAGGAGTGTCAGTTGGCTTACATCCCAACATACCTGTCTCAGATAAGTCCATGGTGTACTTTATTTGGGATAAAGAAATTCTTTTGTTAGAGTAGGCAACCTCAATACCCAAGAAGTAACTAAGCTTACCTAGATCTTTGATCTCAACCTCAGTACCCAGAAAAGTCTTTAAAGCATCAATCTCCTCCTGGCTGCTCCCTGTGATGACAATGTCATCAACATACACTATCAACATCGTCACATGTTCGGTAGTCCTTTTAATAAAGAGTATGTGATCTGCCTTACTTTGCTTGAATCCATTGGAGACCATAGCTTTATGGAACCTACCGAACCATGCCCTAGGGGATTGCTTTAACCCATAAAGAGCTCACTTGAGCTTACACACCTTTCCCTGAGTCTTCTGAGAATCAAAACCTGGTGGAATATCCATGTAGACTTCTTCAGCCAATTCACCATGCAAGAATGCATTTTACATCAAGCTGAAATAAATTCCATCCCAAATTTATGGCATAAGATAGGAGAACTCTCACAGTATTCATCTTAGCTACTGGAGCAAACGTCTCCAGCTAGTCAATCCCATATGTCTAAGTAAAGCCTCTAGCAATCAGCCTGGCTTTATATCTCTCAATACTTCCATCAACCTTGTGCTTGACAGCAAATACCCATTTACACCCTACAGCTCTCTTTCCCGGTGGAAGCTGAACCAAATCCCACGTATTATTTTTTCCAAGTGCTCTCATCTCTTCCTCCATAGCTTCTTTCCAGTCCGAATGTGCCACTGCCTCCTGCCAGGAGTTAGGAAGAGAAACAAAGGACAGGGAAGCAAGAAAAGTCTGGAAACTAGGAGACAATGAGTCATAAGAAACCACATTAGAAATCGGGTGATGAGTGCAACTGCGTTTACCTTTCCTAACAGCAAAAGGAAGAACTAAAGTAGGATCATAAGGAGGAACAGATGGAAGCTTACCAAAGGGTTCAAAGTTAGTAGAACTTGGAACCGTTTCAGTCAATCTTAGATGAAAGATGGTAATAGGCCTGTTCTGGTCGAGCTTACTCTTCCTGGCATATATGTGAAGTGACTCATCTTCCTAAACTACTTTTTTCTTCCCAAGCTTAATAGTATTTTCAATAGGCACAGGAGTCTCCCCCTGAACAGGAACGTAACTTTGGCTTTGCACCTGTTCTTGGCTAGTAACCCCATCCTCAAGAACATCTTCTTCATCCCATGGTGGATCTATAGGAATTTGAAGGACCTCTTCCTTATGAACAAACTCCCCCTGAAGAGGGACAGGGTAGAAGGGAACATCTTCCTAAAAAACAACATCCATGGAAACAAAAACTTTTCCGAGAAGAAGGATGATAACATTTATATCCTTTTTGGGTAGCAGAGTAGCCCAAAAAAATACACCTAAGACCCCGGGGATCTAACTTCCCATGGACATGATGATTACGGACAAAAGCAACACAGCCAAAGAATTTAGGAGGAACTGGAAAGGTAACAGTACCAAGGAGAGTTTCGATTGGACTCTTATTATTAAGCACACGGGAAGGCATCCTTTTTTTAGGGTGAATAGAAATTTCATTACCAAAAGAGAAGAGAAAAAAGAATTACAAAGGGCCTCAAAGGGGGGGGAAAAAAACCAGCCAGCCTAAGCATTAGCTAAGGGAGGCCGAAGCAACCAAAGATACATTAGAGAGACCCAAGGATTGAACAATGATCCTGTTCCTAGGGGTGTCAAGACAACTAGAAGGAGGGACTGGAGATAACTTTGCTTTAATTTCAAAAGAAATGGAATCCCAAATCTTCTGGTAAGTTCGAGAATTGGAGGTCTATTTCCTTAAATTGCTCTCCATCCAAATATGGTTGAGAATTGCACAAAACGCCATCTTCCCAACCGAATCACAAATAGAGGAGCCAGCATAGGTCATATCGATCCAAATCCACTCTCTAGAGAATGGAAGGATTCTTCTGTGGGCAGGCCAACATTTGAGGAGAATACCCTTCCAGATGGCAGCTGCAATAGGGCACTCAAAGAAAAGATGGTTCAAGTCTTCATCATTGTTCCAGCAAAGGCAGCAAGCAGGGGAGACTGAGATCTGACGGCTGCGAAGAAAGGCTTGAGTTGGAAGACATTTGTTGAAGACTCTCCAGGCCGTGAAGCAGTGACAAGGAATGTGGTGCTTGAACCAAAGAAGCTTACGCTAAGGACATAGTCCGAAATCTCAGGTCTCAGGGCCATCTCGGCCTTTGAAAAAACCGAGTTGGGCCGAGATCTCGGCGAATTTGTGCACTTTTTTTTTTTTCCGACTCGGAAGCCCATCTCGGTGGGTTTTAGACCTCTGTTGGGTCTGAAAATCAGTAGACAGCCTATTTTAGGCCATTTAAACACAATGGCATTATTAGATTTTACAAAAACAAAGTCCAAATATGACTTTTACATCGGACCCTTAGTTGGTAGGCAGCGACGTATTAAAATAGCATAGTATATACATTAATGACATAATTTATGTACATAGAACTCAAACAAAACATTTAATTAATAGGAAAACAAGTTAATAAGCATTATAAACCATCAAAAACCTTCACAAACTTGAGCAATCCTCCAAAATTGAGCTGCAATCTTCACTTTGCCACCAAATTCAGCTTCCAAATGTTTCAATCCAACCAAAAAATGAAGAAGGGAAGAGAAGATTGAGAGAAGAAGAGAGTTAGAGAGAAGAGAGCCAAATAATAGAAAGCAAGGTTCGACAAAGCAAGGTTCTTTCGAACCTTGCTGTTTACAGCATGTATATGCCTAACATTTTAAGTTAAATGGGTAAAGTGAGTGAAGTGACCCATATCCAGTAACCGAGACCCGAAACTCGACCCGAGATCTCGCCGAGATCTTGCAATGTCTTCTGTTTTTCAATAAAAATTCAAGATGATATTGAGACGAGATCTCGGCGAGATCTCGCCGAGATATGGTACTTTTCTGTTTCCCTTGCCATCTCGACTCGGTTTTTGAAAAAACCGAGAATCTCGAGAATCTCGGCGATATCTCGACGAGATCTCGCGAGATTTCGAACTATGGCTAAGGAACCAATGGGCCTTTCAAACGAATAAAATTCCAAGCCACTTTGGAGGAAAAGGAGCAAGAGCTGTTTGACGTCCAGGAAACACAGTCACCTCTTGTCGTAGACCTTCTTGAGATGGAGGGGAGCTCATGCCAGATAAGATTAAGGGGAGGGCCGGATAGGGGAGGAGCCCAGCCATTATGATCAAGGATATCAGCCACCAAGGATAGTCCATGGAGGCCCGATGTGTAAATGGTTCTCGGGATGACCCGGTGAAGAAGAATTCCCATAGGGTGTCAGTTGTCCAGCCAGAGGTAGGAAGAGCGACCATCTCCAATGTTGGTGCGAATGACTTGAAGGACCAAATGACGGTTGGCAAGAATTTTCTGCTAGACCCAAGAAGCATCAGATAAGGATGTGGCAGTCCAAATAGAGTCATGGCACAGGGGCCCCGAATAAATCCAATCTACCCAGATGCTTTTTTTCTTCGAAGCAATCTTCCAGATAAGCTTAATGATACCAGGTGTGTTCACTTCTTTGATTCTTTTGATGCCTAACCCTCCTTCCTTCTTGGGAAGGTACACAGCAGCCTAACTTAAGGGATGAAGGAACCGAGAGGGATCTGAGCCCTTCCATAGAAAGGAAGCCATAAGAGCTTCAAGGGACTTGATAGTAGATTGAGGAAGGCCATAAATACCCGACCAGTAGATATAAGAAGCCTCCAAAACAGATTTAATAAGGACCAACCTGCCTGCATTGGAGAGAAGCTTGCTTTTCCAAAGTTGAAGTCTCTTCCGGATCAAATCCAACATAGGGGTGCAGTGGTGGGCAGAAAACCTTGCAGGAATCAAAGGGATCCCCAAATATTTGACTGGAAGTTGGCCCTCAAGGAAACCTGATTTGACAAGGAAGGCAACTTTGTCAATCTCTGAAACTCCAGCAAAGAAGATGAGGGACTTGGAAGGGTTGATGCAGAGACCCGAAAGCTCTTTGAAATGCTGAAGACATAGCAAAATAGACTCTAAGTAGGTAACCGAGGCCTTGGAGAATATCATCAAATCATCCACGAAGGCCAAATGAGTAAGCTTGAGGGCTTTACACTTGGGCATAGGAGTGATGAGCTGCTGATCAGTACAAAGTTGGATCTCTCTGGAGAGGATTTCCAAAGCAATAGTGAACAAGGGGAAAGAGGGCAGCCTTGCCGAATCCCCACAGTAGCTCCAAAGTAACCTGTTGGGCTCCCATTGACCAACACTGAGAACTTTGGGGAAGAGATGCAAGAGCTAATCCAATTTACAAAGGCCAAGGGAAATCCCATCTGAGTCATCACTCAAGCAATATAATCCCACCTTAGAGAATCAAAGGCTTTGTGGATGTCAATCTTCAAGAGAAGCGAGGGAGAATGGTTTTTCCTATCAAATCCTCTGACAATATCATTACACAGAAGGATGTTATCAGAAATGTTCTTGCCAGGGATGAAGGCCATTTGGTTATCGCTTACCAAGAGATCTACAACACTTTTGAGCCTTCGAGCAAGAATCTTGGCAATGAACTTGTAGAGCAGATTGCAGAGGGCAATGGGCCTAAAATCATTCATAGCAATTGCACCTTCCTTTTTCGGGATGAGACATAGGAAAGTGTGATTGATCCCTTTGATTTGATTGGGATTGAGGAAGAAGCTCTCAATTGCAGCAATAAGGTCTGATTTGATGATGTCCCAAGCAGCTAAAAAGAATCCCATACTAAAACCATCCGGACCTAGAGCTCCATTAACCTTGAGGGAGTGGATAGCTTCCACAATTTCATCTTCTTTCGGGATGGAACTTAAGGAAGCAAAATATTCTGGGGCAATGAACTTGTTGAGCAAGTGATTCAGGATGGGATCTTGATCCTCCTGAGGGCCAAAGAAAATGCCTCTGTAATGCTGGACAACCAAGTCTTTGATGTCCTTTACTGTATTTACAATAGAGCCATCCGGGCGAGAGAGCTGAACAATGGAGTTAGCATTAACTCTAGCTTTCACAGAACGATGAAAATAAGCTGAATTTGAATCTCCCAAGTCTAACCACTTGATTCTCGATTTTTGCTTGAGAAAACTTTCTTCTCTAGCAAGCAAGGAGGAGAGATGAATGGAGACCTCTTTTTCTTCAACAGCAAGAGAATCATTAAGCAAATCAGATTGCAGCCGAGCCTGAATGGGAGCAAGCCTGTCTTTACACTCCTTTACTTGGAGAGTAATGTTGCCAACGATATTGAGGTTCCAGTCTTTGAGAGCAGCCTTGACATTTTTGAGCCTCTTAGAGAAAGCAATGAGAGGGGTGGAGAATGCAAAAACAGGCTTTTCCCAAGCTTCTTGAACAACCGGAAAAAAAGTAGGATGAGAGGACCACATGTCAAAGAATTTGAAGGGTTTTGGACCAAAAGAAGTGAAGGGTTGGATTGCTAGGGAGATGGGGGAATGATCTGAGATGTCCGGGTTGCCAAAGGAGGCCTGAGAGGAAGGGAAAGAAGCTAGCCACTCTTCATTGACAAGCACTCTGTCTAACTTACAAGCAATGCGACTGTTTCCAGCCCTTTTGTTGCTCCAAGTAAGGGGGAAACCAGTCCATCTGAGGTCATTTGCAGCTATATCCTCTATGCACTCATTAAAAGAATTCATAGCTTCCAAGTCAATATGATCCCCACCTGGTTTTTCATGACTGTATCTGATAATATTGAAGTCTCCCCCCAGCCCCCAAGGATGAGAACCGATTTGGTTAGCAATGGATCTGAGGTCAGCCCACAGGGAAGTCCTTTGAGTAGGACAATTATCAGCATACACCACCAAGAAGAAAAAGGAAAAATACCCCCAAGGAGTCCAAGAACTTGGTGAGCAAGAATTGAGAGGAAGAAGAAACAAGGGAGATGGAATTCTAGAGGGGTCCCATAAGATCCAAATTCGGACATTGTTGTGGTGGGAGTAGTTGGAAAGGAGAGACCAACCAGGGGCAATGGAGGAAAGAATTTTGATCGAATTAGGCTCTTTGATATGAGTTTCCAAGAGACAGCAAAAGCTAGAGCGAGAGGCTCGAATGCGAGAATGAACAGTAGCCTGCTTTGCGGGAGAGTTAAGCCCACGAGTGTTCCAGATGGTGTCGTGGATCATTGGGGAAGAGGGAGGAGAGGCAACGAAGGCTTAAGGAGCCTGGTCAACACAGCACGAGACCTGGTTTCGCTATGATGGCGGCGACGATAAGAGCTTCCAATAGGAGTAACAGGCGTATAAGGTGGAGGAAGAGCCTCGCGGGGACCCAGCAGAGCTTTGATTAAAAGTATGTCGGATAGAGAAGAAGTTGGGTCCAACGGATCCGGGACAGGCCCAAGCAAAGAGGAGCAGCCCGACCCAGAGCCAGAAGCTGGTAAAGAGGAGCAGCCCAACCCTGAGCCGGAAGCGGGTAAAGAGGGGTAAGATGGTTTGTCAAAAGGACCTGACCCAGGAAGAGAAGCAAACAGGTTAAAGCCCATGGGAAGGCATCCTATTAATAAGAAAAGCAACAATGGTAGCAGCATCGCCCCAAAACCGAATAGGAACATTCATAGCAAACATGATAGACCTAGCAATCTCAAGAAGGTGACGGTTTTTTCTTTCTGCCACTGCATTTGGAGATGGAGTATCAACAGAGGATGTTTGATGGATAATCCCATGGGCAGAAAAATAGGACTGAAATGTCCCGACCGAGTAATCAGTGCCATTATCAGACCGAAGAATTCTGATTTTAGCATCAAACTGAGTGGAAACCTGCGATTTGACAAAACCCCGTCAAAAGTCGGGCCACGTGAGGCACTGCTTGTGGCAAGAGCCAAGGACCCAAATAGGTCCAAGCCCCCACCCACCTTGCGGCACGAGCCAAGGACACAAATAGGTCTAAGCCCCCACCTAGGCCATCACCTCACCCTGGGCCGACAATCAACCAAGGTAGCGCAAAACCCCATTGGAAGGCAACACATCGTTATGCATCATGGTGTTTTGAAAAACATGCAACATCGCCTGTGGTGCTATTTGACACAACCCCGTCAAAAGTCGGGCCACGTGAGGCACTGCTTGTGGCAAGAGCCAGGGACCCAAATAGGTCCAAGCCCCCACCCACCTTGTAGCAGGAGCGAAGGACACAAATAGGTCCAAGCCCCCACCTAGGCCATCACCTCACCCTGGGCCAACAATCAACCAAGGTAGCGCAAAACCCCATTGGAAGGCAACACATCGTTATGCATCATGGTGTTTTGAAAAACATGCAACATCACCTGTGGTGCTATTTGACAAAACCCCGTCAAAAGTCGGGCCACGTGAGGCACTGCTTGTGGCAAGAGCCAAGGACATGGTGAAAATGCTGAAATATAGAAAACACGTCACTCTTTTGTTGCATTAAATAAACCCAAGTCGTACGACTAAAACAATCAATAAAAGTCACAAACCATCTATAACCAGAAGAAGATACCACACGGGTAGGGCCCCACACATCAGAATGAATTAAACTAAAAGGAACCATACTACGATTATCCGACACAGGATAGGTATTTCGAGTTTGCTTTGCAAGAATGCAAGCATCACAATGAAAATTATTCAAATTACATAATTTAGTAAAACTAGGAAATAAACTAGAAAGAGTTCTTAAGGGTCGGTATCCCAAACGACGGTGCCAAGTGTGCAAATCAGCAAGGGCTGTCAAAGCAGATCCTAGGAGAGAAGCCACAGTAGATAACGCAATAGGAGGCTGCTCTAACATGTACAGGCCACCTTCCATTTTACCACATGCAATAGTACTGCCTGTTTCCAAGTCCTGAAATACACAGTGAGAAAGAAAGAAAATCACCTTATAATTGAGCTCACATGTAATACTACTAATGGATAACAGGTTAGTTGAAAAATTGGGAACATGAAGAACAGAAGATAATGAAAGGGAAGGGGAACAATGAACAACACCCTTGCCAGATATAGGGGAAAAAGAACGATTAGCAACCTTGACCTTATCGTTGCTAGCTAATAGAAAATACTGAGAAAAGAATTTAGGAGAGCTCGTCATGTGATTAGAAGCACCCGAGTCAATGATCCAAGAAAAAGATTTGACAGAGGAGCTATGACCACAAAACAAAATACCTGTGGAAGGACTGTCAGAGAGAGGTGCAGTAGTAGCAGAGGCAACACTGGCATGGGCCAAAGGTGCTGGAGTGGTAGATTCCAGCCTTGACATCAAACTCTGCAAGTGACTCATCTCATCGGTAGAGAAAGGTGTACTAGAGGAAGCATCCTCAGAGATCGACTGGTGGGCAGCACTACCTCCAGTTCTTGGCAGACCACGCCCACGAGGCTCAGGTGGGTGACCGTGGAGTTTCCAACAACGATCCTTGGTGTGGCGCTCCTTCCCATAGTAGTCACACTTCACAGGAGGGCGACCAGATGGGGCAGCAAGACTACGAATCTGGACCCCGGGAAAGCGAGCAGTAGAGGTCAGAGTCCCTTTGGCAGGAAAAGTATATAGGGCGGCTTTCTTCAGAGGCCACAATTGCATAGGCCTATGCAAGGATAGGAAATGGATCCTTATTCAAGACATGAGCACGCACAGGATCATACTCCATATTCAACCCCGACAAAAAATCATACACCCGAAGCTTCTCTTCCCATTGGCGATAGGCAATAGTGTCAGCCTGACAGGTAGCAATAAACTTCCCATAGAAATCCAAGGTCTGCCAAATACCCCTCATGGTATTATAGTACTAGCTAAGAGTGAGATCTTTCTGTTCCATCTTATGTATCTTCCGGCGGAGTTCGTAGCATTGGGCAGCATTACCAACCTTAGAATAGGTTTCTTTGGCAACACTCCAGACATCGGTAGCAATCTCAATCAGAAGATAACTCTGGGAAATAGATGGATCAATCGAATTGAGAAGAAAAGACACACAAGGCACTCGTCGAGATCCCATTTATCTTGGGCCTTCCCTGCAGCAATAGGACGAACAGAGGTACCCGTCAGATGGCTTTTCAAACCACGAGAACCAACAGCAAGCAAAACAAACCTCGACCACATGAGATAATTACTGCCATCAAGTTTAACAAAGTTAGTCTGGAAGGTAGGGAAATCCTTTTCATAGTGCACAGAGGACCCTCCTTGTCCAAAAGAAATGGCAGAATTTTCGTTGTAAGACATGGCCACAGAGAAGGGGAAAATTTTTCACAAGGCCTCACTCAACGAAGCAGCACATAAAAAAAATAGGAGATTTAAGGCATAGATGAAAGCAAAGAGCCCTTGGTGGGATACACTCACCACCAAGGGAGGCCGAAAGAGAATGGCAGGGAAGAGGACCCCTGCAGCTTGGGCTGTAGAGGCGGAAAAAAGGAGGGGGAAAAACGAAAGAAAAAAGGTAAGGAAGGGTGGGCGGTGGTCTTGCAAGAAGAGAGAGAGGAGGTAGAAGGGGTGATGGAGGCGGAAGTGGAGGTGGTGCTGCTACGGTGGTGATGTTGTGATTGGGTGGGAGGCTGCTGTTTTGTTATTCTCACACATGACCCAAAACCCTAGGTCGATTTTCCCTTGCTCCCCATGATGAAATCTGGAAAAATGGGAGAATGACTTGTGTCAATGAGACACAGGTCAGGTTTATTTATAATAAAGAATAGAACAATCTAGAATGAGTACAAGACCAAAATACCCCTATTGACAATACTACCCTTGTACCCATATTACAACAATTCCTAATGCATATTTAAGTTGTTTTACTTGAATTATGTGTTCTAGTACTAAACATTGTGTCGAATAGGACATGTTAGAGAATGTATACAGTGTACACTACCAACCTAGTGTCCGAAGTCAAACTGGCATTTTGAATGTGGTTTTTTAAAATCTAACGGTTTCACTATGTTGGTTTCCTAGAAGTTTCAAGACCTAATTTGGCCATTTGGCCCTCAAAATCAATCATCGAAATTTGCAGAAAAAATGTACAGATTTAAACCGAAACGTGGTACTATGTAATAGACAGCTATAAGGAATCCTGGCGACTGACAAACCCCTCCCTCTATTCAGGATTCACGTTGCCATTTACAGCATACTTAAGAATCAGATTCAGGTTCAGAGCACAACTTTCATCTTCAAAGCCCAGCCCACTATACAAAACAAAATAAACTGTTAACCAGAGACTGAAGTCACCATTCCTTTTTTTCCTGGCGAGGATTCATTTGTCCACCTGACTAATAAATGGATCAAGCTAGGATTGGGTGCTTAGGTGTTACCCTCATTGATCAACCCAACCAAACCAATTGCAACCTATGTTACCCAGACATGGCAAGGACTTGACATTCTGAAGCATCAGAAACATAACTTACATTGAAAACAGGAGTACCTCACAAGATATAACAACCATTTTGAAGTATATGGTTAAATTTTCCACCCTGGCTCCCGTTCACTGTAATTTTCAATCACCTACCCAATTTCAGAGCTTTTAAAGGCATGAGAACTTCTTTCTAAATCTACATAGCATTCAAGGCTCTTTTGACTTTATCCTTTAAGCAAAAAATATTATTAGAACTTACAAGCTAAGGTAGCTTACGAGAAAGATCTGGGAAGCTTTAGGAATAAGAGTTAGGTTTTATTTTGGATGGACGACTCAGATGAATTTATTAGCCTCTAAGTTATTAGGGTTTTATTTTTTAATATATTGAAGATGTCGTTATCTATTAAAAAGAATTTCATACAACTAGTTTCATTATTGTCAATAAATGAGGCTTTAGATTAAGAACATGTTAGTGTTTGTGAGATACCATGGAAAGAGGTTCCATAAGTTTCCTCTTTAACACCGCAACTCAATACTGTGATCAGAGCTTTTATCTCTCCCTTCTGCCAACTATTCTCCTTGCCACATGGTACGGTATGCACTTCCATTTTCTTTTTCCCAACATCAAACTTACCGATCATTTTATTCATTTTCAAGGTCAGATCTTGTTTAACACAGCACAAAATTATCAATGAGTTGCCAAAATGTAGGATTCCGGTCTCCCTATCCAAAAGAAGAGGGGAACTCAGATGTACAATTTTAACCAGGAACTAAATAGGTTGTCCGAGTCATCTAATTGATGATGTGATAAAAATATAATGATACTGAGTTCAGCTTTGGAACTTCCACACATAATTCTCAAGGAAATACCTGCAGCTCAATGAGCTCCAATGAATTACTCAAACTGTCAAGATCACTCTCCAATCGAGTGGAATCTACATACAACAGGAAAGTAAATTACTAAGGAATAAATAAATTCAGAAACCAATGACAATGCTATGACCAACTCACCTTCGATATAGGTTTTGGTAAGAACCTCAATTTCATTAGAAATCTTCACATTTTCAGCTTCCACCAGTTTTAGCTCTTCTGTCGTGTTTTCCAAGTAGGCATCTATATCGATACATAAACAAATTCTGACAGATAGAAGACGATAATGCGAAAAAAGGAAAGAGAAAACTATTTTTGGGAATAAAAAGATAGACCAAGTGAACTTGTAGACATTATTCGGAAATTTAAGTTCTCTTGCAATTGCTACTCAAATGAAGTAAAAACAGTACATGAGCAAGAGAAAAATAAAACTAAGTAAATAAGTCAAAAAGAAGAAGAAGAAAAATGCATAGATTTCTTACCCAATTCTTCAGGAGCTAAGGAATCAAAACCCAACAACTCGGACGTAATCTGATTCTCTGCATTCTAGAAATGTCTCAAACGAAGAATCATAAGAAACAGCAAATAGAAATGGAAACGGAGAGCAACAAATTAACGGGCTTACCCCGAGATGGAGAACAAAATCTTTTAATTTCTCGGAATCTTTAGGGGACATTACGGAAATATCTTTGGAGCTTCTGTGAATTCCTGAGAGCTCTTTCATTCGACTAAGCAGAAAGAAATTCAACTAACAAAAAGTGAATGCTGGCAGATAATCGAGAGTGAGGGTTTAAAGAGATTCGAAGTTAACATCAGAAACAGACCTTCTGATGATCTCTATATCGAGTGACTGTTCGGAGGAGGGCAGGTATTCGCGCTGGTCTCCCATCTCGCTACACTGTTGAGTGTCTTCGGCGTCTGAATTTTGTCGGAGTATGGAGTATGCGAGAGTGTCTGACTCCTTATATCTGATGTGATGTCCCGCCATTCTAATCCGAGCTTTTGAACCCAATCTACTGGGCGCGTAAGCATGGATTCGGCTCCTATGTAGCGCGGTTTTTTTTTTGGGTTAGAGGTGTCCGGCCCGTGGCCGACTAATTCCCCTTAGACTCGTGCACGATCCCGCAACACACATGAACCGGAAGCCCCACGTCACATAAGAGTATTACAAAGAGGTAATTTTGGAAAAGCACATATCCACCAACCTATCCCTACATCTCGTAGAGTATGGTTTCCGTCATCATTCCCATGTGACTATCCCCCTCATCCTCAAAACAAGGGGGTAGAGGTGTCTTTTCATATGAGGAAGAGAGATAGACACATGGTAGTGATGGTGAAGGCCACACACTTGGACAAGGTTCTTTTTCCCTATTTACTATCCCTACCGTTATAACAATGTATATTTTTCCTTTTTGGAGAAAAAGATTTGCTACCTGATCGCGTGGCCAATGTGGCTCTTGCGCCTAGACATAGTACCAACCTATTTTCATGGAAAGTACCGCCATGCCCCTATAGCAAGGCAGAAATCCTGCCCAAGTTGATGCTTGTGCGTGCTCTCACATTGGCCAGCATGCACATGCAAGCTCTAGAGGCCCAAGCAACGTTCTCTTGCCCCCCCCCCCCTTTTTATTTGGTGGGGGGAGTGTTGTGTGGGGAGGTGGGGGCGTGGAGGCATGGTTTTTAATCTCTAATCGGTATCAGCCAAGACCAATCCAATGCACTTGCACAAATAAGGGTAGAAAGGTAACAATCCAATCTACATTAACAATGCATTCCTCAATGGTCAGCTTATTGAGGCTGTTTTTATGGTTCAGCCACCGAACTTTGTGGATTCCACATTTCCACATTATGTTTGTCGCCTACAGAAGTCGTTACATGGGCTCAAGCAAGCCCCCCGCATGGTATACCCAGTTGAGTAGTTTCTTGGTTTCATATGGTTTTGTTTCCTCAAAAACCGATACTTACTTGTTCATCTATCGGTGGGTGGTGTTATCCTTTATTGTCTCGTCTATGTGGATGATTTACTCATCACGGCCCCACTACCACGGCGGTTCAATCTCTTATTTCCACATTGTCTGCTACATTTACATTGAAGGATCTCGGGGATTTGAACTAATTTTTGGGCATTGAGGCCTCTCGGTTCACCAAGGGCCTCTTTCTCTCTCAATGCAAGTATGTTATGGATCTGCTTCATAGTACACATATGGTTGATGCAAAGCCCATATCCACTCCTTTAGCGTCTGATGTTTCCTTGGCATTGTCTACTGGTTCGGTTTTGTAGGATGGTACAGAATATCGTAGGGTAGTTGGAGCCCTCCAATATCTTGTTGTTATGAGGCCTGATACTGGTTATGCTGTAAATAAAGTGGTCCAATTCATGCACAGGCCCACTGATGTTCATTGGGCTGCAGTAAAACATGTTTTATGCTATTTGAAGTTTAATACCATGGAGGGACTCTTGATTAGGCCGTGTTCTATCTCTCATAATGGCTTTGCCGATGCTGATTGGGCAAGCTGCCCGATTGACCGCAAGTCCACCACGGGTTATGATATATATCTTGGCAACAATCTAGTGTCTTGGAGCTCCAAAAAGCAAAAGACTGTATTGTGGTCTTCCACGGAGGCTGAGTATAGACTATAGGGCGATGGTGGCGACGACCACTGAAATACTTTGGTTACATTCCCTTTTATGTGAACTCGGTATCTTTCTTGCTATAGAACCGGTCATTGGGTACGACAACGTGGGTCCTACATATCTATCGGCAAACCCCGTGTTTCATGCTCGTATGAAACACATCGAGATAGACTTTCATTTTGTTCGGGATATGATTGCAACTAGACAGTTAGCCGTGCACTATATTTCCACTATTGACCAAATAGTTGATATCCTTACCAAGGGTCTCTCCCGTTTGCAGTTTACTATGCTCAAAGGCAAGGTCATTGTTGGCTCGCCCCCCATATGAGCTTGAGGGGGAATGATAAGGATACATCTCATCATCTATAGCCACATGTCCACTAATGTATTATTCTATTACAGATGCAGTTAGTCTACGTTGTCTGTGTATATATAAGGACTTTCTCATTAATATAATAAGAGAAAATCATTTCTTAACACACCCATGTCTATTGCCTCCCAAAGACGAGGCTTCCCATCGCTTTGACTCTCTGTTGCACAGCCTATTCTACTCTATACTCTGCACGACTCGTCTCAATCCCTGACTGACCATCTTCCATTTCTGCTACTTTAGAAGATACCACGCTTGAAGCTCCCCATCATCTATTGATTCCTGAGGAGGGCCCAGATTGAAATCCCTGTTAAATGCGGGTGGCCATATTGCTTCCCAAATCCAAATTGTATAGTTCCAGTTCAGCTCGGTTCAATTCAACAACAAATGGCTTCCGTTGTGGGTGAGATGGTTTGAATTGAAATAGCTCTATTTTAGCATGAACCTTGAGGACAAAGTTCTCTGAAGAGGTTGGCAATGTTATGATCATTGGTAGATGGGTAATTTGTGTTGGGTTTGTTTGTTAGGGATAGATAGATAATTTTTATTAGCTAGGGCTTCATACAGTGTAAGGGATGGATTGTAAAGGCATCAAAGAATTAATCCAAACCTCCATATTAAGCTTGAAACCCCCTTTCCCTGTTCCGATACGATCCCTTCTGAAATCTGCACCTGGTTGCCTTCGTTTCACTATTGTTAGGTCTCGCATTCTGGTGGTGATGCTTCATCAAGTCCATGGTCATATCGTATAGCCCCCCCCCCCCCCCCAGAGAAACCGGAAGATGAAAAAAAATAGAAGATGAAACAACGCCCTCCCATATGGTCCTTAAAATTAGACTGTGCCGCCTGTAGTCTCTTGGAGTAGTTGAATACCTCAGTTGCCTTGGTACAATTCAGTACCTGGAATACTTCTAAATTTGGTAAGTTTGGCAGCAAATCAGAGGGTATGACACTACTTAGACTAAACAATTTTGAACATATATAAATCTTATTTGTTGAAACATCCACTTGGAAGATGTCCATGGCAAATTACTGTCAATTTGGGTAGGGACTTCAAGTATAGCTTTTCCAAACTCTTAAATGCAATTCGGTACACCTGGTTCCCTATTCCCAACCTTAGCCATTCGATGGAGGGATAGTTGTGTTGAGTTGTTGCAAACCCCTCTCAGATAGAAACCCCAAATTTTAATAGAAGACTGAACTCTCTCAGATGAGAGCCAAAAAACAGAGGAAATCAAATTAATTCAAATCAGATCAATAGGACGACATGAAATTTGTAGAAAACCTCCCTTTTAGTGTCCTATCCCAGTCCCCAAAGTATTATAGAAATCTGATGGTGGAATTAGAAAAATTCAGATGCTTAAATAGAAATCTGCAGATAAAGGAGATTTTTAAGTAGTTGTCAACCAACCACTTAAATAGAGCCCAAACTCATATCCAAATGTACTCCTAGTTTATGCTTATTAAACCCCAAAAGATGGGACCAAATAGGTTAATAGGTTAGCTTGCGATTGCAGAGATCTCAGACTGAAATATAGCTTTAAAACAGGGGATTCACAAGGTTTCTATAGAGGTTTTAATGGTGTTTTAAAACAAAAGAATAGGGTGGAGAGAGAGCGGGAGGGGGTAGTGATGATTGTGCATGGTAATGGTGGTGGTGGCGGAGGAAATGGTGGTGGTGATTTAGGATATAATTGGAAATATCAAAATTGGTATCCTAAATATAATTTTCAAGCTTTGGGTATCTAAAGTGCATTTTCTACAAACGATGGGTATCTCAATTGTCATTGTTTATCTTATTTTGGTTGAGGTTAAAATTGTCTTTTCACTTTTTGGTTTGACTTAATATAACACCGTTATTACAGAGGAGGACGGATGAGTATTTTCAAATAAAAGGGGGTGACTTAAGATTCGTTCCATTTTCAGGGGGTGTTTCGTAATTTATCCAAAAAAAAAATAGTATTAAAAGGGCAAAAAAGTAAGCTTACGAAATTTTGTTTCACCAACCTTGGTAATATGCATAAAAACAACTCGCTTATGGTTGCTTGACATGTGGCATAAGGTCCAATTAAAGTGGAAGATTGAGGTGAATATTATTGTCATCCATTGAAGCATAAGCCCTTACATCTTATAACCACAGTTGTGATTGGAGACTTTCCAGGGGGGGGGAATTTACCTTACTTCATCAACATGTTATCCAAAACCTACAACTATACATCCTATAAATATAGGGGTGCTATGCAAGGTAACGTGATGCTTAATCGTATTTATTATTCTCACCCAACTACTCACTTAGTTCCCAGTTCTTCTTACTACTGTTGCTTGGATTATTGACTTTAGCATCAGAGAGTCCACCTCGGAACCAAGTCCGACCTTCTCTTTTGCTCAAATCTTAGCTTGTGGCGTGCATGTCTCCCTCTGACGTGGCGGTTCAAATTCTAATAGCAACAATTGGCAGCAATAAGATTTTCCCTTATATTTTATCATATGTACTTTTATTTTACTTTTGAAATCAAAAGTATTTGATTGCAAAATAAAGAAAATTTTAATTGGTTACAAAATCACATGAGATAATGATTACAAAAGTTTACACCTTAGTACTGGTTCTATGATTAGATATCACAGGCTACCCAACACTCTTCATCTCTATCTCTCTATTACTTACACTCTCTTTTCTCTCTGTTCATACTCCCTAGAGCCCATTGTCCGATTTCCTCACCTGTAATCGGATCAAGCATCAGTGGTTCTCTGCTACCAAAATATATAGTCATAGATAGAGAATGAATCATCTGCATCTACATGCAGGCGAACATACATGAGAGAAATAACCACTCGTCCTTTTTGTTTTCATAAATACCCCTCCCCTTGTAAATGGAAAAAAAAATTAGGATTGGTAGTTACCTCTCACATGTACATGCACCTACACTGTTGCACATACGTGCAGAGGAACTAGACTCTCATAGATCAGGATAGATTAATGGAGGAACTAGGATTGCTGCCCACTATTAAGACCAATTGCACAATCAAAGGAGATGATTTAGGATTTTATCCACCAATGACCAGCGAGACATACCCATCACAGAGAAGGCCACCGTTGGAAAGAGAATAAATGATACGAGCGCAATGCATTGTCATGCACTCATGGCAACTCTTGTTTCCTTTAATAGAGGAACCTTCCCTCATAAACAATGTCTATCATCCTTAAATAAAGGAGTCTGGATCCTCGATCTACTTCCGCCTACCCCTACTTCCGTGTGCCACACACACAATGGGGCGCTCAAAAACCGCCTTACCCTTGCTTGAGTGCCTTGCCTGAGCGAGGGTAAGGAGGTCTTTGCATGCCTCGTTGTGTGTAGAGTGCACACGGAAGTAGGGGCAGGTGGAAGTAGAGGATGTCGATTCTAAATAAGGACTCTATTCAAAGCAAAAGATAACAAACAAAGCTATCAATTCGTGGACGTGAACGTAGGTTACTCTTAAACCGAACCACGTTAAAATGATCTGTGTCATCTTCTCTATCTCTATCTCTATCTCTTCTCTGCTTCTTAACACCCACCTACCTATCCATTCTCCGATGCCCATATTATATCATGTGCAGAAACGAGACTTTTTGTTTTTTGTAATAAAAACAAAAATAACATTACTGAAACAAAATTACCTCATCGGTCTAAGAAAGAGAGTCGCGTTGGTCTCTCATGGCTACAAAAGAAAAATGTCGCAAAAAAAATAGGGTGTTAGGATCAGTCAAATCTTTGAACAAAATTCCATTAGAGTTAGTAGAGATAAATAATAGTCAGGGGATGAGAAGCCACGACCAAGGTGCTGCAATTGGCGAGGGGAGAAGTTAGGGATTTGGATCCTCTACTGCCGAGCTGCCCAGCAGGACCGTGCTGCTCAGACACGGTGCTGCAATCCGAATCTCTTTAATCTTGATATGCAAAAGGAGAGCATGCTTCAAACCCTTAGCAGGTGATGCTGGTTTCCAAAAACTGTCCTTGTGTCAAGATACCCTGCAGCCACTAAAACTATACGTCCTTCTAACAAAAAACAATAACTTCACCCTGATCTGTTCAAGACGGAGTAGACAATTCCTGTGCAAATCAAAACAAGATAGTGTGGTACAGGAAATCTCGCAGCACTAAAAGACAAGTATTTGAATTAAACTGATTTGGTACATCACTGGAAATAATTGGGTTGGGGGAAGAGATATTCAAATCTAATAACCATCTAGAAACGTTAAGGAGAACTCAATGTGGATCAGAATTAACTGAATCATAAACCACTTTGTTCCGGGAACACCATATAAAATAACAAATAATAATTGCTACGGAAAAAAACCAAGAGGCAGATTGTTTATCCAGCTGCCTAGCAGCAAAAATAGAGATACAAAGATTTTCCAAAGAAGAGGAAGCGAGACTAATTGCTCAAAAAGTAATGACACTTAAGAGTTTTTTTTTATTTGAGTCATCCCTCATGGGATGCTGAAATTTTCATTATTTTTCTAGAGTGGATACACCTCTTCTTTTCGGACCCACAAAAAAAAATTCTTCTTTTAATACATGTAGGAAAAAGTAATGCCTTGTGTCCTCTCACATGGGGCAGTGAAATGACCCTGGACCACCCATACTACATAAAAATGTCATACATTTATCATATACCGAAACAAAGGTACACTGCCCATGTGTTGATTTTTTTGGGTAGAAATGTGTTGATTTTAACTTAATTTAAAGTGGTCCTGCATTTAACTTTCTTAGACAATGCAATTTGCATTCTGCAGTGCTTGGGGTGGTGTGATTGGGGACCTGCCTTTACCTTTAACAGATGGGGTTAGGTATTGAGCCTACAACATTTCAAGAATTGAGAGAGATAGGGAGAATGAGTTTCTCAGGTAAGAATGAACGTATTAGAATTGAATGTTACAATTACATATCAGCCATATGGGTGTTCATCCACATCCATTATGTAAGGGATTTGGTGGAGATTGATATGGTCTTATCTAGATTCTCTCATCTGGCAAGCCAGTTTGTAGGGGCAAGTTCTCAAAGCTGGACTGGGCTGATCTTGATTGGTCTTGACCATAGGGAGGGGGAAGGGAGATGCAAGGGCTAGGTCTGGGCCAAGCCGGGGAGAAGAAGAAGAAGACAAGGACATGATCAGCCCAAGGCCTCAACCCTAGACCGACTTAGCCCTGACTTAGGGCAAAAAATTCCTAACACTGATCCACCCTCAGGGCCAAGGTATCTCAGCCCAGGCCAGGGCGAGCTTGGGCCAACATGACCAAACTTGCACCCCTAACTTAGATGTCTCATATTTCACAAATAAGTTATATAATTGATAGGATTTGATATGATACTTAGATCGATGATATTGTTGAGATTGTTATTCAAATATATTTTCATAGAACTTATTGATTTGACCTCATAAGCAGGACTACCTCTTTCCTCTTACTTGCATCCTTCATCTTTCATTTGTCATTTTCCATTTTCTCCCCTCACCTCATTCCTCTCTTCATTCTTCAGTTTTACCTACTTTGTTTTATTAGGATCCATGTAGCCGACCCCATTAAATTGGGATAAGACTGAGTTTATAGTTGTTTGTTATTGATTTGACCTCATAAGCAGAATTACCACCCAATAACATCATATTGCAGTTGGATGTGTTCGTTTTGACATAAAATAGAAATGATGAGCACATTTATGTGTGAAATTTTAGGGCATAAATTATACATTTTACCACATTGGACAGAGTTACTCGGTGCTTTCTTATGTTTTTCAGGGTTTAGGTGAATTCTTGTGAAAATGAAGGAGATGATACTAAGGATATGTTTTAAAGCTTTTTAGAAGTGTAAATGGATGCATAGCCCATCGAGTCAGCTTCACAGTGGTTCAAACGACACTTAATTTCGAGTTGAAACGAAGAAGTTATGGCCGTTTCCGTAACGACGCGTGAAAATGGTCTGCAGGGGTTTATTTATAATTATTGACAGTCGGATGGGAACAAAATGAAACGGAAGTTCGGATTTTACGGGCCTTAATGAAATTATCAGAAGTTACTTTACTGTACCCGAAAGATTCCATTTGGAAGGCTCTGGACAGTCCAACTTCAACTTGAAATATCTTGGGCTCCCCAACTCCGAATTGGATGAAATTTGGGTCTATTTTGTGTGATTTTTCGCAAGGAACACAATGGTGAGACCTATATAAGCACCCCATGCTCCATGTTTTCTGAAGGACAGAATGGGTATTTTATTTATTCTTGAAGGAATCCTAGTCATCACCCTTACTCTCTCTCTCCTCCAACTTCTCAAGGGCACTTCTGAAATTCTACTTGGGATAGATTTATATTTTCTCATCTATGGAAGGTTGAAAAATCAAAGATGCTTTGATTTTATTGCTTGGAAAAGATATCTACAAAGAAAGGAAAGCACTTGTTAAAATTGGAAGTTTATTTTTAGAAATGAAGGCCTATGTAAACAATCTTCTCTTTTTCTTCTTTCTATTTTTTATTTTTCTTAGGATTCAAGGCATTGTAAAAGAGGAAAGAGAAGAGAATATTCTCTTTTCTTAGGGAATATTTCTCCTACACTTCCATCTTCTCTCTTCTCCTCTTTTCCACCTATAAATACCCCCTACCTCTCTTGTAAAAATTGGCTCATTCACTTAGTGAAATTTATTCTCTTATTCTCCTTCTAATTTGTGATTTTTGGCTTTTCTAAGTTCTAGTTTGCTTTTATAATTTTTAGTTAATGCTTATAATAGGTTTAGTTTATGCTTTAATTTCAATTTAAGTCTTCAATTGGGTTGTAATTTCTTAATTCTAGTTTAGGTTTTAAGCCTTCTAGTCTAAGTTCTTAAGTTGATGACAAGACTTGAAGATTTAGAAGAGGAGGCCAGGGTAAGTTTATGCAAGTATTCAAGCTTTTCATTTACATTCATGCAAAGACATCCAGGGTTTTACTATCTAAACTCTCAATCTCATTCTCCATCTCCTCTATCTCTCTCTATCTTCTTCTTCTTCCCCCTCTATTTCTTTTATTTTAATTTTATATGGTTGTGGTTTATGGATGCATTTTTATTCCCTTATTTCTTTTTATGTGGTTAGTATGTGTGGCTGCATTTTTATTCCTTTAAATTCGCTTTAGTTTGATAGGATAGATGCTCATGTGTTAGGACGCCGATTTAATCCCTTAATTTTGTTAGATGCTTATGAGTTAGGATGCATTGATTTTCGTTAGTTTAATTAGTTTAATTTAACACTTTAATTTGGTTAATTTTGCATTACTTTTAAGTTAGTTAAATAGAGTGGCGTATATCTCCTCGTGTTCGACCCGTAGCTACGATTGACCCGTACGCTTGCGGTTTTATTTTAACTCAAACAAGAAACATAACATTAAATACAGGGGAAGAGATTCATGCACGGCACCCCATCTATACACAATTCTACAAATAGGGGATAGGTTTTGGTCATTTCGACCCACGTTGGTCTTCATCACACGGTTGTGTTTGACCATGCACATAACCTTTTATCCTAAAAATAAAAAGTACACATACACACTAAGAAACTTTTCATGTGCAAATGTATGTGTGGTCTTGTATTTGGTAGAGAGAGAATTGAAAAATATTGATGTTTGTTTAATAGAAATATAAATGAGAATAAAAAGTGAAATTATAATAACAAACATTTAAGCCAAAAAATTCCCATGAAAATTCTTTCATTTAAGAACAATGGAAATTCCAATGTTGAATAGAGATCTTTACTTTTTCTTTATTGATGGTTAACAGATACCAACAGGTTCTTATCTCATGTTCCTGCCATGAAGGCCGGATACTGTATCATTATTCCATAAGTTAACACCATTAAAGAATATAAAATACATAGCTTAGTTTTGAGTATCTCAAATGACATAATTTTTATGAATTTAGCTCGTCTCTAGGGAGGCGTGTGCCTAGGGTGTTGCCAGGAGGCATCTAGCAGTTGAGCTGTGCCGCATACATCTTGGCGCACGCCTAGGGATGTGTGTGGTACAATCCAACGGCTGACAGTGCCCTGGGCGTTCCCTGCTCCCTTGAGACGATCCTAATCCAATTTTTATTTTATTTATCTTTTTAACGAATGGGTGTGTTAGGGATGGAGAATATAACTGTTAGAGGAACATAATTGATTTAATGTGACTACAAAACATATGGAATTTAATCTTTATAAGAGTTAGTATCTATAAGAATCAGATATTTAAAGCATTTATAAAAATATATAAACCAGCAGGAGGAAGAAAAAAAATCTCAACTTCATATAATTATGAGTATTAGTTGATAAAATATTAGTTACAAGGGTCATTTTTATTTTTTTGGTTACAATTGTGGCTAGAAAAGATTTAAAATATATTTATTTTCACTCAAATCAAAGGTTTGAGTTTCAAGATATGAGGGCATAAATTTTCATATATCAAATTGCCATAATTTTTCCAAAACTAGAAATTCAGAAGTAAGAATTACCCTTTGTTGTTAGAATAGACTAATCCAAAGTTTCCCCAAGACACCATTTTGTTTTATTATATAATGAGTAGGCAAGAAAAGAAAAGAAAATTATCTAATTATAGTTTGGTCTTAAAAGTCTTCTAAGAAAATCCATAACTAATCCATTTTAATAACCTGTTTGGCCCAAAACAATGCTAGAGAAAAGATAGATTATGATTGTGAGTGCTACAAAAAAAGGGTGGGCATGAAGGTCCTGCCACTATGGGTCAGGGAAGGATCATAATGTACGCAACATAAAAAATAAAAAATAAAAAAAAACTGTGGGCATTGCGGCGTTAAAAAAAATTGATGTTTATGTTAGAGAAAAAAAAAACTAGGTTATAATTTAATAGGAAAAAAAAACACACCTTAGTTGCGTGGCTCTTGTGCCTAGACATAGAACAATTCAACTCTTTTACTTTCGCCTGCCCGTATTGCCGTGTGCACTCCACACACAAACAACGCTGAATGTACCCCTTTACCCCTGCCCGAATGCCTTGCCCAAATGGGGAAGGCGGTATTTTTTACCACGTTTGTGTGTGGGAGCCCACGACAGTATTGGACTGGCGAAAATAGAGGAATCGGATCAAACACAGAAACATACAAAAATATGACACTCCATCGTGAAAAAGGAAAAGTTTCATCTAGGACAATACTTGCGCGTACGCTCCCATTAACCCCCAGTGGGCATCGTGGATAGCAGACTGTTACCAGAGATCATATCTGTTACCCACCCACGATGAAGCTAAACATGATTGGCAAGTTGGAAGTTTGACTTGAATGGCATTTACGGTAATAAAAAATAAAACCAGGAGCAAAAACTAGAATGGCAATCATGGTAATAAATTCCTCATTACCTCGGTCATATCGACCACCATGCATATAAATAGGTAGGCATTAAAGTCAAAGAGGGCATAAAGAGAAGAGAAACGAGAAATTAAGGAATCAGAAAGAGAGACAGCGAGAAGAAGATGTCGCTGAAGGGATGTGTTAATGCGCCGGATCAGCAGCTTCGAACTCTAATAACTCAAAACCGATCTCTTGCCGCTACCAAAGCATTATTGACTCGCGGTGGAATCGCGGTTGTCTCCTGCTGCTCTTCCCCTACCGCCTCTCCACCGCTCACCGCGTCGCAAATTTCCAATCCCAACGCTTTGGGAGGAGCATCGAGGAATTCCAGTACTGACCGGCCGTTCTTGAGTTTGGTGGACCAATTCCGGCTTGGGAGCTTGGCTGAAGATGGGCTCTCCTACAAGCGGAAATTCAGAGTGAGGAGTTGCGAAGTTGGCCCTAATAAGACCTCTACAATAGCAGCCATTGCCATCCTCTTGCAGGTAATAATCGAACTATCTCTATATATACTCGAATTTCAATATTCTCTATATTTTTTGGGAGAATGTTCTCTGTGGTGCAGCGCAGCCTGTGAGGGGGCAGGATGGTATTGTGCCATACCACCCCATGTGCCTGGGCGCAGGCTAGGCTGCTGTACAGAGAAGAGCGCCCCATATGTTTTTTAGCTCATAAGCCTTACACTTCAATTACACCCCAGTTTCTCGGTTCCGATGCCTTGAGAGTCTGTGAGACTGCCGTGACTTCGTTTGGAATGAGCGCGCAACCTGTGAGTTGCACACTGATGAAACTTTTCCGACTAAACTCAAAAGCCAATATCATTGATGGCCAGATGTGTCAAAAGATGGGTGGGGTCAGTTTGGCTGTTTGGTTGGATATTTCTACCAAAAAAAAAAAAAAAAAAAGTAATTTACACATATCACTCCTGAGGTATGTGGAAAGTATAATTATACCCCCAGTTTTTTGAAAATTCTACGTACCACCTTAGGTTCGCTAACGTTAACCCATGCATCCATTCCGTCAGTTTTCAAGTTCGGCTGGGACTAGGGCATTGTGTTGATGAGCTTGGCTTGGGGTGTTTGGTCATGTAAACCAAACACTTTATTGTTCCAATTTCAATTTGACCTGATTTATATATGTAAAATAATAAATTAAAAAAAAACCGGAACTAAACCGGACCAATCATTAAGAAGTGAGCCAGTTTTGACGAAGTTTCAGTTTTCAGTAACATACCTTTAGTTCTTGGTTTCCCCTGCTATGAACTACTGGTATCAATTTTATATTTGTAACTTCGTCTTAAACTATGTAGGAAGTTAGTTGCAACCATGTCCAGAGCTTAGGGTACACAGATGGATTTGGGAGAAGCTACACTATGATGCAGTTGCACCTGATATGGGTGGTTACGCGAATGCACATTGAAGTTTACAAATACCCAACATGGTGGGTTCTTTATCTTCTTTATTTCATAATATTGAGCTGATCAGGTTTTTTGGGCTTCATGAACTTCGAAGTTTATTTTTTTGTAAATGTCATGATAATTGTTAGGGGTGATGTGATTGAGATTGAGACATGGTACGAAGGTGGAAGAGTTGGGAGCAGACGTGACTGGGTTCTCAAAGATGCCACTGGTACTGTTATTGGAAGAGCTACCAGGTAGTTTCCATTTTCCACATTGTGTTCTTTCTTCACATATGAATTAAGGCTCAACATATTTAGAAAAGCAAATTAAACACACTGCAATGATGTGTATTATATTATGAAAGTGTGAAAGTGTCTCTCTCTAGATTTTTTCCCCCCTTCACATATGGATGCATTAATGGTAAAGCAGAAGGCTTTGCCAACATTACTCTAAATATATATATATATATATATATCTGGTTTTCATCCATCTGCACATTTGATGCATATCCAGAGTGGAACTTTTAAAGAGGGTTTCTGTTATTTTCTTTGCAAAAGTAAACTTGGTAAAATTATATCAATCATATGATGAAGAAATAAAGGGCTATTACCCAGTGCCCTTATACAGGGTCCTGGGAGGGGTGAGTTTGGAGTTTATTGCACAAAGTAACTGCTGTCAAGAATCGAACTCGGGCATTTACCCTGGCAGCCCAAACCTTTTTACCATTGCTCCAAGCAATGACCCTAATTATATGATGGGAAATCAAATGAAAATAAAAAGCAGAAAACTTTAATTCCTATTATGCATGATTGCAGTCCATGCTGTGTTCTCTGAGTACATTTACTTTGAGATTTACCATTTGTCAATTTGTATGTTGGATTAGGCGAATGATAAATTCATCCAGATTTGACAAGAATGTGATAGATATATAGCAATGTCCAAGTTGAGTATTTTATTTTTATTATTATTATTTTTTTTGAAGGGGTGGGGGGGGGGGGTTGGGGCCTGGGAAGTGCTTGAGGACTCCTAGATGGATATCAAGTCCAATACCTTTCCTTATATGCCCTATTTACATAATGAAAGTACCTCAAATATTTTGAGGTTCTGATTAATTAGTATTAGAATATATACATCTGTGCCTCTATTTGTGTCTCCCATTTATGGCACAGATATGTTCATGTAACGAAGTCCAAGATGTAGTGTTTTCCGGATTGAATTCAATTAGATGTATGTTTTTTTGTTGCAGCAAATGGGTGATGATGAACCAAGACACAAGGCGAGTCCACAAAGTTAATGATGAGGTGCTGGATGAAATTCTGAGTTACTGTCCACGAACTCCACGGTAGGTTTATTTGGTATTCTAGTCTCAAATAAGCTTTTTCATTGACTGTATTTATAATTACATGATGAGGTGGGTTATTTACAACTCCTTAGCAACTTAGACCTATAAGTGAACGTGTTAATACCTTATGAAGAATTTCTTTTCCTTTATTGATGGATATATGTAATTACTTAATGAATTGGGGCTTCCAACAGTTGTCTAGTTCATTTTACAGTTTACACATGAAATCAATACATTGCCCCTTCGAGTTTTATTCTGTCTAAATATAATTGTTAATCTGCTTGGATGAACATGGTCTCTGAGACAAGTGCAGGCTTGAGACAATATGAGATGCTAATGATGGTACAAAATTCAGCTGAGTCAAATTAATTAGTTTGTCTTGGCTCCAAATTTCGAACTTGAACCTTGATTTCTCATTGCTGAACCGATATGAGTGCCGCCACAAACTCTTTTGTAAAGCTCATGAACTGTTGTGTAGTTTGAATTTTAGTTACAAGAAACTGGCCTCGACTTGTAACATGTTGCATCACTTTTTAGCTTTAACATCATGGCATATGGGCCTCTTGTAAATTTTATAAAACCTACAGCTGCAAGATCCATAAAGGTTCAAAGTGATGGTGGATGATCATATATGAAGATTAGTAAATATGATTGATCCTAATCCAGTGTAAATTTTGGTTTACAATGAAATGCAGTTTGATCATATTGTTTTGGTTGTGCATCCAGGTTAGCTTTTCCTGAGGAGAATAACAGTAGCCTGAAGAAAATTCCCAAGCTTAAAGAGCCTGCACAATATTATATACAAGGGCTTAAGGTAAAATTCATTTGACTATAAACATTTAACTTAAAGTTTATCTTCTTATTGGTCATACATACTTCTAGATTCTGGGAATCTTTTTCTTCAAAATTCTCAGTCTGGCCTGGAAATCTGCAGCCTAGAAGATCTGATCTGGACATGAACCAGCATATAAATAATGTCACCTACATAGCATGGATTCTTGAGGTCAGTAGACATGCTGTTGTTAGTCTCTTACTCTGCTGTATTATTTTACGCTTAAAGATGATCAACTGTTCATTAAAAAAAAAGAAGAAGAAAGACCAACTCTTTCTCCTTTTTGTTGAATCTTTTTGGTTGAACCTTAAGAAGACAATTTCCATTTATAAATAGTAAACATTCACATGGAACAATGAATCACCATTTGATTGATGCTAGCCAGGGTAATATCCTTGGATGATAAACACCTAGACTATGATACACCCACCTTTATCTTATTCTGTCTCATTCTCTCTCTCCACCCCCACCTTTCAGTTTTTTCTTTGATACACAGATCTCTTCAATGTTGTACTTAAATTGTTCCATATTTTTGTATTTCTTGTCCATATTAAGGAATTGCTTTAAGCTTCTGTTACTTCTATTACCTAAAGAATTATATTACCTCTATGTGACAGAGCATGCCTCAAGAAATTATCGACACTTGTGAACTTCAAAAGATCACATTGGATTACAGGCGAGAATGCCTACATGATGATCTGGTTGATTCCTTAACTACTGTGGAACAAATGGAGGGTGCAAAAGAAGATCTAGAGCTTAGACCTACCACTGGGAATAAACATGAAGAAGACTGCTGTCAGTTCGTGCATTTCATGAGGTTGTCAGGTCCTGGACCAGAACTAAACAGGGGTCGCACTGAGTGGAGAAGGAAATTGAACTAGGTTGGGCAATAATTTGGTTTATTGTACTGGTTGTTATCTTTAATTGTTTACAAATTGAACTCCACAATACTGTGACAGGGATCCTAATGATCTAGTCCAGTTGTCCATAATAGCATTGTGTAGATGTTTAGGATTGTATAATGAGAGCTTGATCTGTTGCAAGTCCAGAGGATGGACACACATCTTGGGACTTCCTAAGTTCTAGTTAAGCACTAGTTGATGTTCTTCATATAACCACAACCCCAATATACTTAATTGTGCTCTACAAAATTTCAAAAGAATAAAACAGTAAAAACAGTAAGGAGAAATTAAAATGAATCAAAAATAATACCACAAAGGGGAATAATTTCAAGAGGAAAGAAGAAATAGAGAAAACTGAAGCTTACTATAGCTCTCATTGAAGAACACAGTAGTAATTTCTCAGATTCTAAAGGGGA